>NC_042519.1:6991041-7295000 GCF_900963305.1 Echeneis naucrates | reverse complement strand
TCCATCGAAATGATAGAATTTCTTGGAACCAATGGAAAAAGAAAGCGGCGGTTATATGATATGCACCAATCGGATGCATATATCAAAGCATATGTTCAGTAGCATTTGCGAAACATTCATCTTGGGACCAAGCGATTAAGAGAGGTAGAGCTTGTTCTTGATTAAAGCAACAACCGAGAGAGGCCAAGCTATAATATTGATTACATGCGCAAACAGGATACGGGTCACTTTGCTACCCACACATGCTTTCTATTTAATTTCATTAGCTGCGTTCTTTCCTGATGTACTAATGTTACACAAACACCAGAGCAATACATACATGCATCCAAAGAGAAAAGAAAAAAAAAGAGCAAAGAGGGCCATAAAAAGCAGTCACACACGCACACACATGCACACATGCACATTCAATATGCTGGTGCTTTAGAGTTGATTTTGATGGCTGCTGGTGAGAACCTGGCTTGAGAGGTCTCTCTGGAGAGGCAGAGTAAGGCCTCCATACAAAAGATCGATAGGACAGGGGTGCACAAATAAATCAGCATGCTCTGGTGACGTCTGTCATAAAGCTCCCGCCACAGTTGCAGCTCTTAGGTTTATGGCACCGTTGAGTGTTATTGCAATCTTTTGATAGCTTTGGTTAATTTATCTGATTACAAGAGCACCTAAAGAACAAGCTGCAGTCAACCTTTTACAAGTGTTGCACCGAAGCAGTTCTGGGCCATCAATGCAGCGGAGCCACGCTTAGTTATAACGTACAGTATGAGAGTTTCTTTTTCTGCTAGTCATAAAAAGGGGGATACTGCAAGTTTGCTCGGTAAGAAGATCTAAACTGGAAGTTTGTTTAAAGCTTTATATGATAACAACGTGCAATGTGAAAGGTACTCGAAAATGATGCAGAAAATGATGATGTGTTTACGCAGCTCTACGATTGTATGTTTTTCAGCTCGTTGTGTTTTGGTTTTTATGGTCCACGACTTCACTGTGTTCATCAAATCAGTCTCGTTTCCAGCGCCAGGACACAAGTGCTTTACATTTGCTCTAAACACACAGTGTAAACCACCTGGCCTTGCTTCAAGTCAGTGGATAGTCAAATGCTGCTACTTACTCCTACTTTGGTCAAGAGGAGGCGGAGACCAAAACAGGGCTAAAAGCAAAGTGAATATTTGACTACCCTCATCAACTGGCTAGGATGAATGAATACCGTGGAGTAGAATTGCATGTCTTGTAAATTGTAATATTTTTACACCGTTACTGCATTATGTGATTAATACTCACAACACTTCCTGTAAATATTTCAAATTAAAAGCACTCTGGCCTTTTAGTAAAATCAAACCACTAAGTGGAAAAATCGCAGGCAGGCAATTGACAACAAAACAGAGTTGATAAGAATGATACTGATGATTTGTACTTGGGCAAACCTGTTGGCTCAGTGCATGGTGAAACACCACTCAAACTACCTTACTTTTCCGTGCCCCTACCTAGTGCCAAGCCTGACAGATGCAGACTCTGGCTCAGCAGCCCAGTCTCCCCATCCCTGCATCCCCACCAGCCCGACTGAAGAAGGAAGCGAGCCACGATGTGTTGAATGGTGTGTCAGGGGCTTCATGTGAATATATTTTTTTGTTATTGTGAAAAAATGAGCCAAGTCTTTTTAATGATCATCAACTGAAACACTTGTGTAATCTTTACGCACAATGAACGCAACATATATTATCACATACTGCAGAGGTCGGCCTTCTCATGAAGGGTGTCAGCCTGTCAGCAACTGCGATATTTTACTTTATGTATATCTGCACGGTGTTATACTTTGAGGGCTTTTATGGAGAGTTGGTGTGTGTCAAGCAGCAGGGCCAAGTATGACAATGGGAACCACAATTCTTGCCAATCCTCCAAAAAACACAAACAAACAAAGAAACAACAAGTTCACGGGTGATTTTTATTTTCGTTTTTTTTTCTCTTCTTTTTTAGACTTAGATATTTTCTGCCTAACATTTTGCAGTCACTGATAGCTTAAGATCAGCAGTGAAACCTACCCAGACAATATGAAAAAGAAGACTGTAGACCTTATCCAAACCCGCATTTGCCAAAAGTGAATGAATACGTCAGCTACCTCATGGTTTTAAATGAAACTGCATAAAGGGCTGCCCTACCATTCTACCTACTGGCAGCCACTGTAAATTGTGCTGGAAAATCTATTTTGGAGAGCCAGGGCTTTCAATTCAGGGGAAAAAGACTGACTGCTGTAGCGACATCAATCAAACCAGGACGCTGTGGTGGCTTTGATACACAAGTGGAAGGTCCAGAGTTCACGGGTTAAAACAGACAATATTAAAAAACGAAGAAGGGAGAAAAAAAAAAGGAGAGTGTAGGGAACCGGCAGAGCTGGGGGTGGACTGTTGTTGGTCTCTGCTATCTCCTCAGTGGAAGTGTTGGAGAGGTACCCCCCTCCTGTATTAGCTGGACTTCATTAATCTTCATGCCATCTTCTTTAACTAGTCATGTAGAACGGCTCAATAGAAAGCCGTATAATGGGGAAGGCCCAGTGCCAATTACTAGGTTAACATAGTGTTCAGCCCCAGTGCAACAAAGGAATGAGATGGAGGAGGAGAGCTGGCTCACAGGGAGAGATGCACGGCTGTTGAATTGACAAGAGACGCAAAATGGGAGTTCTTTCAGTGTTATTTGACCTGTAGAAAAAAAAGAAAAGAAAAAAAACTTCAAAGGTGCCAATAAAAATATCAGGCAAGTATATATTTCTTTCCCCCCTGTCTTAGGCATCATGTAGCTTACACAGCACTTTGACAGCAATATGGTTCAGCGATGATGAAGAGAGGAACTAGTTAATGAAACTGCAGCATGATGTGAAAATCACAGTCCTATTAACATTGTGGTAGAAAAAAATGAAATAAATCACAGTGTGCTGCTCTTATATTTGTGCAGATTCGAATAAGTTGTGAGTCACACTCTGAGAACTGATGACAGGTGAGAGACAGCAAGGCAAAGTTTATCAAACAGATTTTTAATGGGCTCAATTAACCTTGATAATATTGTGTGTTATTAAGCATCGCATTACCACAAACTTTTTATTTCTTTAATATTTACAATTTTTCTGCCTACTTCAGAACTTATTAGAATAGTTTTGAAATTATTCCCTCAACTCATTCAACCTCAAATGCAACAGACATTTAGATGTTTAAGGTGTTCAGTTAAAACTCACTCTTACTCCTTTTGGAGTTTTAAGAGTGTGATGGAAATTTATTACAGTTTAGGATTAATCAAAACATCCCTTTTCTACAATTGTAAAAAATATTGGTGGTGGTTAATGTTTCTCAACTTAAAATCAAATATTCAACTTTAATCTCCTCACATTTCTTATTACATATATATATATATATATATATATATATTCCAGTTATTTTCTTTTTCATTGTAAAAGTAAATCCTCTCCTTCACAGTAAGTATCACTCCTGTCATCTTCAGCCTCCATTTACTTTGTTTTTATTCCTTATTTGACTAGAGGGGAAGTTTGCTGTGCAAACCACTTGTCATGACTGCTGTCAGAACAAGTACAGTGTTAAACTGTAGTTATTTAATTCCATGTGATTAAAATAGGACTGGGTCAGTTTGGGAAAGGGCTGTAGGCTATGGTTTTATTTAGAGGACCAAGATTAAAATCGAGTAAAATGGAAATGTCACACCGTCACCGAGGATGCTGCGGGAGTTGTGAGAAGGATAATATTATTGTGATGTGAAGTGATAATTCCGCCCTGTCCACCCTCATTACCCGGCAGCCTAGTGTATTTCTGCTTTGCAGCTGTATGTATGTGTATGTGTGTGTGTGTGTGTTTGTGCAGATGCCCTTTCTTTTCTCCGCGCACTCACTGCAAATTCGCATAACAGGAAACATGGAGGAAAAAAACGCTTGGCATCTTTGCTTCTCATTGTTGTCGAGGCAGCCAAACTGGGGCGCAGGGAGGACACACTGCATGTGTGTTTATGTACGTGTTAAAATGAAGGGTGTGGCCAGACAAAAGTAGTTCCCCCGCAATCTCTTCATCTCCACCGACAGCAGTGGTGACATAAGACAAAGCAAAAAGATCCCGTCCTGAATTACTTACAGAGGAGCAAACACAACGACAAAATAACAAGAGCCTCAACAAACAGCAACAACCGACCCAAATGCAACACAAAGAAATTGAACAAGAGGGTGATCTGGAGAGGCTCCACATTCATGCAGACCCCAGCAGTGTGAGATAAGGTATATTTTTGTCTGGCAAGATAAGGGAGAGAAAGCAAACATATTACAGGGCTCAAAATTCTATATCTATAGCTCCTTTTCGTGAGTCCAATAATTCATTCATTCATGGCCTCTGTTTCCTCTGCTTCTTGGAACATCTGCCTCATACATACATCACTGCACTGATAAAGATCGCAGACAGAATTGGTAATACACTGTGAATGGGAGACTGCAGTGCTGATTAAATAACTTCAGTGGCACTCTAAAATTGAAGCGGCCATGGGATGAAAGGGGACTTATCGGAGGCTTTATTAAAGGCAGCAGAAGATGATTTTAGGTTTAGGGTGATGTACACAATTTAAGGCACAATGTTCAATGTAACATGGCCAGGGGATTCAGAAAGGAAAACAAAAACGGCCTCCAATGCATTTCCTCCCGCAACACACACACATAAAGGAGAAGAAAATAAGTTTCTACAATATCCACTATGTGGTCAGAAGGTGTGATGGAGTTTTAAAGGTTTTGGAGAGTGCATCATAATGCCAAAAAGTGTTGTGATTATTATTTCTTTTATAGACTATTTAATCCGAAAATGCTTTTTCCTCTGTGGTTTAACCAATTTATAATCTAGTCTGGTGATGGCTCTTTTAATAAGTCACATTGCTCCCTCGCTGCACCTCTGTCTGCATATGAAGCCCCACTCTCCGGCCACAGCCTGATCAACAGTCAGTATATAACAACTTATAACTTGGACAAAGCTTTCATTTGTGTATGTGGCTCTGTTTAAATTTCCAAACACATGTTGTTGGGTTTTTGTTTTTTTTTTCAAACTGGCTCTGCCCATAGATTACATATGTATGTGTGTGTGCGTGTGTGTGAAATATTTCCAAAGGATAATTGAAAAAGTAAATGCTTTATTTTCCTCTGAGACTATTAAACATAATGTCGCACACTAAACTTGCACTATTGATGGTGTCAAAATTCAAAGGTGGCGCAGCTCTCAGGCCAAATAAAGACATAATTTCATCCTTTTTCATTCAGAAGGGAGTGTATAATATGGACAATGTGTTAGAGTAAAGTCATCTATACTTGGAGGCAGTCAACCTCCTTTCAGACCATCTGAATCTTCACGACACAACAACATGATAAAGAAACTTCAATAATAGTTCAATAATTCATTTATTCTGAGGAGATTTAGGAAAAAGAAGCACTGCATTGAAGGCGTCATCTGCACAAATCTCACTTGGTGCAAATGAAAATGAATTGTACTACAGCAACTATATCTCACAGCTCAGGTCTCTGACACCAATTTAAATAGCAAGCCATTTTCATAAATATCGGGAAAGTCAAACAAACAGTGTTGAGCATTTTTTGAGCTACAGCATGAAGACACGTTTATTCGTGTGGCCCAAAATAATTGAAGGTTTAATGTTTAATTTTATGTTCAGTAAATGGTACATATGTGCACATGGACACATCTGCCAGCTCCAGTTAAATGTAGGCAGAAACCTGCAGTTTGATAGTGAATAAAAGAGAATCTATGTGACTCCACAGCAGCATTTTAACAGCCGGTTTAACAGGATTTTTTTTTTTTTTTTTAACCTTTCATCTCCTTTGTGATTTTTATATTGAACCACTTTCCTGCAGAGTTCCCGACAAACCATGAACATTTTCATTTTATATCCCATTTTTTTTTTCTTTCTTTACTCCGCTGCTCCGAAGCACTGTGTAAAGATTTCACTGGATTCAAATTCTATTTACGTATAGAGAAAGCCTCAGAGGAATTTACCCGGTGCAGTTAATCTACGCTGATGGTCTAACAGGGATTGTCTGCAAAGTATCTCCATAGCCAAATCATACAGTGTGAAACTGCATCAAATGAACAGATGGCAGTGACACGAATTAAAAGCACAGAACAATAGTAGAATATAAACCAGGAATGACACCCAAAGTGGCTGTTGATTTATAGCCGTGGTGAGTTTGGTACTGGGCTTCCATGTATATTAGTGCTACAAATCTGGGTCCATTTAGCAGGGAGATGCTCATACATACATCACCGACTCCTGCTCCAAGCCAAGGTCAGTCCTTATTGCATCAATCTTTTCAACAGAGGCTACTCCACACAGCAGCAGTTTTGTAACTGTCGCAGCTGTAATGGAATCTTTTTTCTCGCGCTTCATCTTTCTCTTATCACATGAAATATATATTCAACTTCTCTTCTTTCTCTCATTCTCCTGATTCCTTTTATTTTATCTGTAGAACATTCCCTGGGACCTCATTCCTTTTCTGGGTGCGGCTGGGGTTGCAAGGGGCTGGGAGGGTGTTTTTTGGGGGGCGGGGGGCACACGTGCTGCAGAAGCAGCACAGATCTGAACCCTTTTTGCTCTTGATTGCAGAGGGTCACTAGTGAAAACACAGATATAACTAAATAAAAAATTTAAAATACATTACATAAAAATGGACCTGTCCCATTTATATGGTGGTTCAAGCCAGTGACAAAACATTTATTAAAATCTGTCGACTTCCCTTCCCTCTGCTGTATATATTATTCACTAAGTCATTTCCCAAAGGTTTGACAGACATAAGAGCACTTAACATGTGTGCGCCACTCAAGGTAGATAGAGGATGTTTCTTTAAATAGGGCCTTTTTTTTTTTTTTTTACACAAAATGTCACTTTTTCTGGACTTTATCTTGGCTGTGTCCCCAAAGTGTCTAATGGAGGTGGTCAAAACACTCATAAAGACGAAAAGGGACCGAGTTGAAATGTGCCAGTTTGAGACATTTATGCTGAGTCAGTTTCTGTTGTCCTGATTACTCACACTACAGCCTCACGTAGTACTTTAATAAATGAAGAAATAATAAAATCAATCATTTTAAATAGCGCTGGACCGTTTACAGCGAAGGGAGGGGAAAAAAACAGTCGACTTTTAATTGATGAACTTGACCTGCTTTTCCCTGATAACAAATTTCATTTGTTCTATAAAAATTATGCTCAAGTGACATTATTTGACGGGATCTTTATCACCTGCAGAGTAAATAAGAGTAATTTATGCTGTTTAATTTTGAACATGGATTATAAATCATGGCTCTATCATACATTACGGTGCTTGCTTTGATGAAGGAAGTGAGAAGCAGGGCCAGCTGATTGGGTTGTTAAGGCAGCAGTATAAAGCAAGAGTAACAGCAGTGACTCATTCTCCCAGCATGGTTCTTTACAGCTGGGCACATTGATGCAGATGATAAATGATGATAAACACATAGTAGAGACACGTGGTGAAAGATAGACTTTTAAATAAATTATAAAGAATGCATCATTAAAACTCAGACAACAGCTTGATGCAAAAAACAGATTACAGGTATGTCTACTGTCTCCCTTGCAAATAATGTAGTTCAAGTTAATAATCATTACTGTAAATCTAGCTGTGCATTCATGCTACATTGCTTTTCCAGTAATAACATGATCAAATGATACAATAAAGTGCAATACATAATCACCATAATAAAAAAAAAAAAACAACTCATGATATATTGTGCTTTGATATGACAAAATGCTATATAAATGAATACAGACATAATTTCATCTGCAGAAGCTGATTACAGGCGCCGCTCTCCTTTAGGTGAAGCCTCGCAGCTCGCTCAAGCAATCATACAGTAAGTCATCTCTCGGCTGAGAAGACCCTCAGATCCTCTGTCAAAGAGATGGCTTCTGACAAATATCAGTCTGCAGTGATGAGGACATGACAGCTGTCAATCATCACTTAATAACGGGGAGGCAGAGCAGCTCACATGCCGTGGGTTTGACCTGTGAGGCCGCAGAGAAGCACACACATTTTGATTTATCCATCTTTTATTAGCAAATATAAAATAGCACAGGGTGGAACATGGGTAATACTTTAAAACAACAGAGGAGCATTTCCAGATAATATATTTTCACAAGTGATTGATTAGAACCATCCACAGAGTACGCTTAAAGAAATAGTTTGACATTTTGGGAAATGTGCTTGTAAGCTGTCTTGCCGAGAGATGAAAGGGTTGATAACACGTCTGTTAAATATGAAGCTACAGGAAACAGCTGGTTAATTGGCTGGGAGGAAATATCTAGTCTGGCTGAGTCGAACTGTAACAAAACCAAACAAAATATATGTGAATCAGGTGCTGTGACACAGACAACTGTAAAGTTTGGCTACCTGAACATGGAATTATAATCTAATTCACCACAGAGTTAGGGCTCCACTTAAACAGCTATTATTCTTGAGATTGGACTGAGGAACAAATATGTCTGATTGGATCACCAACGAAAGATTTTACCTGGAAAATTCTAAAAAATAAATAATGTTATCATACACATGTATGAAGAGGTGTATCACGTTTAAATTGATTCTCATTAATGTGGAAATATGTTGCTGTTGGCCTCAACCTGAATTATTCTTTTCTATTCTTTTCACTGCGGAGCAAGTGAAGCAGAATTAGACACAAGATCTGTGCATACATACACAAAAATACAACAAATAACAGAACATGATGAGGCACATTTTTCAATGTGGACATCTGATGTTAGAAAAATACTGAATATTCCTCGTATTTTGTTGTGAAAATCATTGCAATTACATGTGTTGCTGCGAATTCTTGAGTTCAGGAGGTGAGCTGTAAATAGAAGCCTGAACCGAATGAAAGTGAGGGGTTTTTTTTCCATCGCATCTTAAACATTCAGACTTTGCACTACAAACATTACCATCTACAGTTAGCTAGTGTGAAGCAGCATGCTATCGCTCTCAAGCCTGGATGCTACAGTATACAGCACAGAGGGTCGCGTATTCAGATTAAAAGGATTAATAATGCTCTTCCTCCTCTCGGCTCATCCTGCAGAGCTTTATGAGTTCCTTCGATCCCTGCTTTCAGAAGCCATTAGCGCTCTTCCTTTTGAAAGATAGAAGGCGAAGCCCGGAGCCATAGTGAGAGTCCTCTTCCTGCCCTAACTAGAAATGACACAATGTCAATAAGTATACTGATTATTCTGCCCATTTGTTTTGTGCAATGCAGTTAACGAGCTATATTATACAAAAAACATTGTGAAAACCCAATAACCATTCTTTATCATTTGTTTTGATGAGCGTAATAGAGTGGCTCATACGAATGGCCTGCTCTGTAGAAACTTCTCTTAGTGGAGGAGACAATGGATGATTTCCTACATGTGTAGCTGCTGTAGCAGGTATCAGGAATGACCACGGCGTGCAGCGGTATGGGGAGCATCAGTCCACGCCATCGTCTTGAATTGTTTGTGTTCCTACATCAGCTGTCCTCCCAGTTCACCATTTATCTTCCCTGAACTGTCCTAACCTTTTCAAGCTTTCACTTTTGACAGATTCCAGATACACTGGGCCAAGACTCACTGAAAGCACACTATAGCATCATACACACAACTGTCAGTATTAAAAGGAAGCCTACACATGGCCTGGCACGCTGGATTGGCCTCCTCCTTCACAGCCACATAAATCTCAGCTGCATCAGACAGGTGGGAGGTGGCTCTGGCAGATGGAGCCCTGAGGAATGGAGGTAGTGATGCTTCAGACAGGCCCTCTTCCCAACCTCTGGCCCCGTTCCTCTGCAGGAACAGGGAGGGTTGTGGGAGTCTGCAAGGAAGGTGAGCTCTCTGGCTCTTGCAAAACTTTGGCAACGGGAATCTGATACAGTATCTGCCAAAAGTGGGGTCCCACAAATAAAAGGAAAATAAATAAAAGAATAAAGAATAGAAAAAAAAAGTGACAAAAAAAGAGAAGAGATGGAAAATGAGATGACAGATGACGTGAAATGTAGAATAGAAACTTTCAATAAACAACAAAGATAAAAAATAAAAAGCCTCCTCAGTTACCAAGAAGAGACAGATTTATGAACATGTGACTTAGAACAACTTTAAAACTAAACTTGGCGTAAAGTATAAAATAATAATTGCATATTTCACTTAATTAAGTGAACCCCCATGTCTAATCTTAACCTGTGCATAAATCTGGTAAGATGTCAGTTTTGGCCTTGGCTAATCAGGACTCAGAAGAAAGCTAGAAGAAATAAGGAAGCAAAAATTCCCCCCTCCCCCCATTAGACATACTGTACATAAACTTGTGGTTGTTTCTCCCAAGCAGGATTTGAGCAGTACGAGAAAACTCTCCGTCTCATCTTAGTGTTGGAACAAGCTCAAAGAAAAGATGGAAACATGAGATCTCTTCTTGGATTTGTGCTTTCCTATGGGGATAGCTGAAAACGTCATTTCAAACCGAGAGCTTTAAATGAGCAGTTCTGAGGTGAACTTGATGGACCGGGCCTTACAGCTTGTCATCTAATCAGCGAGCTAACCAACTCTGTGCTGTACTTACCTTGCCATTCATTCCCTGTTGTTGTTGGAAAACTGATAGACCAATCCACTTCCCTTCCTACCTACCTACGGTAACAATGCCGAGGCACACAGTCAGTCAGGATGTCAGTGAAAGTGTTGTGCCACTTTCTGGTTATTTTTTAGTCTGTGAATACTTTATAATCCCAGGTTATAAAAAGGGACAGTTAAAAAAATGAGATAAAGGGAAAAAAAGAACATGCAGCATGCCAGCTATGGCACAAACGTGTACAATTATTTAATATTGTGCAGCTTCGTGTCACTTACACATCGTGGCAGTTTGCCTTGCCACACTGCTCTGGTCACATGTGTGGTCCTCTCCTGTGGGCAAACAGTGAGGGCAATGTGGGTTAGACTCAGGCTTATTTACTTCTCTCCAGACAGGCTGACTGACAGTGATCTGCTGAATTTTGTTGGCCCTCCTTTGCTGTCCAGCAAGTATCTGACAAACCTGATTAACATCTATTACTCCCTGCAATAGGCTTTCTGCAAAGCACTTGTACTGTGACAGAGGCGTCTTTATGTGAAGGCATGATGTTTATACATTGTAATGGGATGTAAACAGACACAGGAAGTAAGCCCTTGGACTACATGAACGCAAACTCATGAATTCAAACTCCTGCGGTACTTTTTGGAAACTCCAGATTAAACAACTTCATCTTTCTATGCACTAAATTGCACTTCCTTTTGTTTCCCCATGTATGTACTCCAATGATCCACTTTGCCAAATTTTTTGTGAACCCCATCTCAAATTACTTATATTTATAAAAAACTAACAAAACAAGAACACAAATTATTAACTTAAAAATAAAAAAATAAAAAATACTACAATCATTCATCTTAGGCGATGAAACGGTTTTCCAGAAAACAATACAATTATTGTTTTTGACAGTATTTGTATTGTTTTTGAAAATCTGTTTTGTGAAAACCATTTTTTTTCTCATCATGAGGTGAGCGAAAGGAATGAACCCTGAAAATAGTTTCATTAGCAAACCCTAAACTCTGTACCAAATTACTGCTTCAGATGAGTTTCATTAATCTGTATATAGACACAGTACAAAGTATAGTGTAGTGTACCACAGGTATCCATAATAATAATAATAATAATAATAATACAAAATTATCATTCTCAGAGAAGAATTCATAATTGTGAATGAATCTGATAATTTGATGGGGAAATTATTTGTCAGTATTTCCACAGTGTTTCTAAGGATATATTTGATATTATTCAAAAGTTTTCAAATGATAAACATCCAAGAGGTCTTTATGACATGACACCGGGCAATTAAACCATAAAAACTTTACCATAAAAGTATCGCAGCCAATTAGAAAATAATGCGAAGGGGTTGGCTTTAAAAGGGGTGCAGAGCTGTGGTTGTAAATAGGCTTTTTGATCTATGAAACAAAAAGAAAGCTGAAATCACCCCAGGTAGCGTGCTCGCTGTGAGGATGTTTGCGCTCCAGCATGGTGGGGGTGGTTGGGGAGCGAGGTTGTTTTCAGCCATCTCCTTGATGGGTTTGCATTTCAAAAGACCTTGGTCCAATCCATTAGGGGTGTAGGAAAACAAGATGTTCCTCTCCAGTTGGGCTAATTAGGTTTTTTTTTTTTTTTTTTTTGAGGGAACCTTCCATATTCTTAAATTGCTGTGGGGATCCAGATGTGTAACTAGGCTAATGACTGACTGAGTAACAAAGAAAAATGGGCTATAATCCTTGAGCAGCATAATAAGTCACCTTCTGTGAGGCAGCAGTGAAGAGTCATCGCCCATGTAGCCCTGCTCGCTGTTCCAGCCTACAGTATATAGCCAACCTTGATCTACTCTGGGGTCAAATCATATGCAAGCCTCCAATTAGCTACACTCTAAATAGAGTGAATATAAGTCCATTTACAAGTGGCATCATCGTCCGCGCGGAGACAGAGGAGATGAAAAGTCACTGCGAGAGGATGGGAGTGGCCCGGAGGGTGAAGGGTGAGAAGGCGCGGCAGTGTTGTGCTGAAGTCGTGTGTCTGCTTTGAGGAGGAGTAGAGCTGACAGAGGCCACCTCAAGAGACTCTTCACTCTCCATCAAAGAGCTGAGAAGAAGAGGCAGGGTCTGTCAGGGGTTCCCAATTCCAACAGAGCGCCCACATGCTGCACCTCCCACCCTAAACACCTTTAGTCAGTCTCACAAAGCTTCTCATGCTGACACAAGCCTCCAGATTCATTGGCAATGCATGACCAATCCCCAACTCAACCATCCAAACATCACCAGAGTTTAGCACTTAGAACATGACAGACACGTCCAGGGGCTTCATTTCCACACAGTCTGCAAACACTGGGATCATGTGTACCTCAGCAGACAGACAGAATGTGATAAAATCCCATTATGGGTGGGGTGGTATCAGATAAAGTGTACAGATGCTCCACATCACAATTATCAAACAATATTATATTATATCTGATAGAAATCCTAAACTATACAGACAACGAAGATAAGATTTCTCCCAATGGAAGGAGTCGGACCATATCTGGACAACCAATTTGATTTGTCCCCCCCACCAGCAAATTGAGATTTCCTTCACCCTCCCCACTTCTTGAACCAGGGCTATCAGTTTTAATTTTCCAAACTTTCTCTTTTCCGTCAAAATTGGGTAGGAGGAAAAAGGAGAATATAGAGGCAGAGACCACCATTCCAAGTTTTATCTGCTCGACAAAATGTCGTTATCTTAGTGCGGTGTCAAGAACTCTATCTCTTTTTTTCCAGGTGACAGGCACAGACGAGAGATAAGATTGGAAAAGAATCCCACTCCACTGAGTAAATAAATAATCAATACTCATCTAAATGTAAATGAGAAAGTAGCCCCCTTTGATAGGAGGGTTTTTATCAACCAACCAATTTTCTACAGGCACTCACTGGGCCTCAACCAAATCACCATCATTCAGCTCCCATGTAATGGATAAGAAAGGGGGGGACCAAGGGGGTGGGGGTGGATGGTTGGAATAGGAAGGGTCATCTGAGATCAGCCATGTTTAGAAGGCTGCATCGCTAGCACACTCACACTGACTACAGTATGCACGAATGGTGCTTTGGGAGGATATTGGTAAAGATGCCGTAGGAATTTCCTAATCATTGCATAACATGACAATACACAGGTAATAATTGGAGTAGTTTGATAATCCGAGCAGCTAAAATAAAAGACCATGACTAGTCAAATTTGTTTAAGTAGTAGTTTCACAATATACCTTTCTGGTTCCTCTACCAAGGTTAAATACGTTTAAGAATAAGGACGGAACAAGCCTGTTCTGATCTCTTCCTTTGTACAAAGCATAAGGAACTAAATAAAAGGAAGTTTCTTTTAGCACAGATAAAGCAATAACTTGGCTATTTGATCATTTATCACGTCAACTTTCTGTACCTGAAAAGTATTTTCCAGCATTGAGTCCATCGCTCTGTGTTTGCTGAGCTTAACCAATCACGTTCCAGACTGTCAGGTTAAATTCCAGCAGAATTCCCCTCTGAAACTGGAGAGGGACGAGGCCGCAGAACCTATCATTATTTCTCACGCGCTCTCGTGTTAACATTTTGGATACCTCTGCACTTTTCTAACCTTTTTTGATGCTGTATACACAGGACGACATTAGCATTTTATTGTCATCAGAACGCACTGCTCTGTCTTTAAATTGATCCAATAAAAACCCTCAAATACTATTTTCCTCATCCTCATTGCATTAGGTTTTATTTCATAACTCATAGTTGTCAATAATGGAAACCATTATATAGCAGTATACTCAATAACAGAATTTTCCTGCTTGAAATGCATGCAGTATTGATTTCATGTTTTTCTGGGTCCATAAGGGCAAGTAGCGTGGCGGAGGTTGTTTTACTGTACTCAGTCAGCAATGGAGAAAACAACATGGGGAGCAGACTGAGAGTCTCGCTGCTAAAAAGTGCAGCTTCAACAGAATAATAAAAAGATATATATACTGTATGTCAAAAAAATTTTATGACCTGAAGGACAAGTAATTCTTAACATTTTCGATTTTTGTTTTAATTTTTAACTATACTTGTAATTAATTGTTTAATTGTAGTGCATGGGATTCCCGACTGTATGCAAACCATCAACACAATAATCATTGCTATTTCAGATCTGCACGCTATTCAAATTATAAACTACTCTTAATGCAATTTCTGGGAATTCAGCGTGTGGGTTACGGGCTATTGCTCCGCTGGAAAAGATGCTTATTTTCTATTAAGGACCATTGGTTTGTGAAACTAAACAAATGAAAGTGGACAGACATTTTTTTCTAACAGCTGTATGGTGTATGAGGCTGGCACTGTGCTGCGGTAGGCTCCAGGTGAAGCTGTGGTATGTGGCCACACTGCTTGATTTTTATTGTGCTGAATTGGAATGACAGAGCAAAGCATTTCACATAGTGTGTCTTCCATTTCTTCCCTGGGATCCCTCCAAGCTAGCCTCTTGTGTCCCCCTGGGAAACAGACCCATCCAGCTAATATGCCATAAGCTGACAGCCCTCCTCTGAAATGTGTGTTAAAGAGCCGGGTTTGAAAACATAAAGGCATTCTTCAGAAGCTGATGCAATTCCTTTAGAGATGCACACATTTTGCATGTTGTCTTCAGCACACGCTCATAGCTCTTTTAACACACCACTGATATGTAAAGTAAAACCACATTGTCCGTAGTAAATACGTGTACATTGTATAAAAAGACAATATGGTTTAGATGAACTTCTGCGTTCAGCGTCGGGAGGCAACAAAGTCACTGTGATGCATTTAGTGGTGGAAAAAATAGGACTTTATAGTATTATATACCTCTGACTCACTTTTATCTATGCAATTTAGCAAGCACATGAAATTGCTCCAAGTTTTCCAACCTCAGCTGTAATCCGCTCAAGGAGGATTTGCAGACTTTTCCTCCAAACCATTTAAAATCAGACAGAACAGCGAGGGTGAAAAAAAAACAAAAAAAAAAACACTTTAAACGGAAATCTTGACAGGATAGTGCAACGCTAAAATTGCACCGCAGCTGCTTTTGTTTAAATCCAGTGCATTCATGGCTCTTAAAAATATTGCATCACTGCTGGTTTATAATCTCTCTGCACTTTAACTTTGATGGTCTTAAAGAATAAAAATGCTGTTTTCCTGACTTATTTTCATAAGAATTAAGGAAAACTTAATATGTGTGTTTATCCCACTACACAGCGACCAGCTGAATGTAGACTATATCCACAGCTCCTGAGACTTACTGTTGTGATCTTATTCAATTTACACGAAAAAATGTAAAGCCTAAACTTTTAAGTACAAGAGGCAGTATTGCTGTTTCGCAGAGCAATCTCTCACAAGCACATTGTTCAACAGCAGAATCACCAGCCATTTAAAGACCAATACCAGAGACCAGAACGCCTTTATAGCTGGTGTTGTCAACTCAATTTTCAAATTCCACCCCACACCCTGGCTCTTCTATTGAAGTGTCATCTGATCTGCTGAATTACTGACAAGGCCACAGTCATCACCGCATCGCTCTGCCTTTCTCTCTAACAACATCCATCAGCAGCTGCATTACATTCACCTTAAACCAGGGAAATAACAGCTCTGTGGGGAAAGAAAAAAATAAAAAATAAAAATAAAAAAACCCTCCTTGGCGCCAGTGTGCCAACAAAGTCTCAGTGATTTTTCTCAGAGGGACACTATTTCTCTTCTCCAAATCATTGTGTTCTGTTTAATCATAATATATGAAGATTATTTAATTCATATGCCAATCAGAACAATGATAGTTCAGATTTCTTGTACTCATCATGGAGTAGACGACAGCGGTAGGTTCATTCAGTCATCAGTCGAACCTTACAGCAGCTATAATTAATGTTTTCATAATAATAGCCCTAATGACTGTGTAGTAGTTAATTAAAAAGTGAAATAATGAATTCAAAGTGAATTATCACACTCTGCATTTCTCCCCTGCAGAACATTTTCATGTTTAGGTTGTTCCTTATTTTGGTTGAATGTTTGATTCCGTCCCACAGTTCTCACTGCAAGGTCTTTAGCCACAGAGGAGAATCATTTAAAAAGCTAACTTAGAGTACCTGCCCCACAGCAAGACACAGGCACATTTAGTTTGCCCCAGAAGTTGGTGGAGAACCAAAACAGAGCTATAAGAGGAGTAAAAAAATATACCTAAATATAACTCCAAATGAAGATTAACGTTGTTCAGAGACTGATGGATGTGTAGCTGAGATATTTTGACAAATTTGACAAATAACTTGCTTATGGTGCCCCAAGGTGGCCAAAACAGTCACTATTAGAGCTTTAACTAACAACTGATTTCAAAATGAAGCAAGTTTAAGTGACGTCCCAGCTGGCAGACTTTGATACACTTGATCTGCTTGTGTTCTCCGCAGCAAGAGTTTGTGATTTCGGCTACAGGATGACTATAATCACAATTAAATACCATTAGTTGTGCAGGTGCATAGAAATGAGTGACTGGATGCAATTGTTCATATCAGATCAGATTCATCTCTTGCTGCAAATCAAACAAAGCATGTGGACTGTATATAATGAGTGGGCGTTTAGCTCAGGTGGATAAGATCATTTGTTTATTTAAACAAACAAGAACGAAAGAAAGATTGGAGAGCCTGGCCTGGCCGAAAGAGCGCTTGACCAAACAAACCTGAAGGACACTGAAGAACAGCACAGTAAGGTTTCCGCTGAAGCACAACAGATCACAAAGAAAAGTGGCGTAGGCTGCACTTTCAAAGCTCTTGGTGAAATCGTCAAACTCTCAGCTGAAATGCAATTTCTGACAGAATCTATAAAGGACACCTGCTGCTGTTTACTGTGATTTTGCCTTGTTTATCATGTCCGAGGATACTAAACACTGGTCTTGTTGGCAATGGTGCAGCTCCTGAGTAGAGTGAGGTGTCAGTTTCAAAAACTGACGCATTAAACATATACTTAACATACCGGCTGTTGCATGAATTCTCTGTGTAAAATGACTAAAGCAACTTGATTTGCTCTCACTGGACAGCGAGATCTGTTGTTGCTATCGAGGAGACAGTTTGCATTTTAGTCTGAAGATTTCCAATTTGCACTTTCAGTGGGTGAGGAAGAAGAACCCCAGGCTACAGCCACAGTTTCCACTCAGGAAAGCAGGTCAAATGAACTTTTTTTTCCAACTCTTGCTCAGTGCTACCAAGATGTAGCCCGGTTTTTCCATGATAATCTTAATACAGCCTATAAATATGCTCCTCCTGCAGATTAGCAAGCCCCTGTGCACTTTTATCTCTTTTTTTCTCATATAATTGCCCTTTCTGCCTCTGGCACAATCACATTACAAGTCATGAGAGACCTACGTAACGTCTTTGTAAACATAAGCTTGTAGAGCACTATTTTCCATTATTCATTATCAAATGGCCAAGATGAATTTGGAAGCACGTACCGTATGGTAAAATGTTTTAATCTGCACTTCAGAGAACCTGAATGAGCTCAATACTTCAAATATAGAAATATTTTCACATGTCCTGTTCAAGATATGCACCATCGAACTTAATGTTCATAAATAGAACAATATAAATAAAAAAATCTGCACTTCATCATTCAACAGTAATAGTGAAAATCTCGTTGTGTCTACAATGTTAAAGATGGACATCTGACCACTGGTAGCGCTGAGGGAGCAATGTTAGCACAAGTGAGGTCCTTATATTGTTTAGATAACATGGAATCAGCATACATGGCTATAAATTAAAATATAATTAAGTTATACTATTATAGATTTTATTTATTTATATTTATTTCATTATTTGAGAATTATTTGGAATTTTTTATTCCTAATATCAGCTAAAAAATCGTGGTGATGTATGTGGACATCAACAACATTTCTGGAATGAGACATTGCTGTTTTTCAGTTCAGATTTTTCAGAGGAGACGCAGTAACATCTGTTTGCGAAATGGAAACGTTCGGTTACCGAGCTGAAAATATCTGCGTGGCCAGATGCAGCTGGTTAAAAAAAAACCAAAACAAGAAGAAAGTTTTTTCTGTGTGTTGGCTGTACTGACCCTATAAGTTGTGGGTGTACAGAACTTGTTTTACAAACTGGTCCTCCTCTCCACATCTGCTCCTGCTAATGCCGTCCCCTACCAGCATTCCTGATGCTCAGGTGAGTGT
Organism: Echeneis naucrates; assembly: GCF_900963305.1. Classification (NCBI taxonomy): domain Eukaryota; kingdom Metazoa; phylum Chordata; class Actinopteri; order Carangiformes; family Echeneidae; genus Echeneis; species Echeneis naucrates. The sequence continues at coordinate 7,276,222 of NC_042519.1, read as the reverse complement.
TCTCCTGGTGTGAATTGCAGACCTTGTGCTGAACATTGATGCACTGCCTCCATTACCGCCCTGCCTCCTTCCGAGGAGTCGACACTATTGTTTATGACACTGACACATGCAGTAATGGGTATTTCACTTCTGCACCTATACTGAGCGCGTGTTGAAACTGGAAACACAGATAAATATGGTGCGTATCCACAACATCAGTAAATTTCTATTTCATCAACTGAAGCATTAGACTGATCACCAGAAAAACCCCAGTGTAGTGGTAACACTGCTGCTTGGACTCTCCGCCATTACCAACTTGAAATTATCACGTCGTTTTAAGAGAGCAGAAATGATCCCCTGGGTAAAACAACAGTTGCTACACATTCAGTCAGTTTGGCCTCTCTGTTATTCCTGGGACTTAAATGTTCAGGGAATTCAAGGCACAAAACTTCTGAAAATGATTTAACTGGAACGTCTCTTCAGGAAAATCATCAAACATGCAAAGATACGTCTCAGGGGATTAGAGGAACTTCAGACATACTGTACAAGTCAGAGGAACCCTGCAGTACAGTATGTCCCTGTAGACTTGGGAACATGGCAGCTGTCACTAACAAGGAAAGTCACATGTCACTCTTCTCCTTTATCTTCAAATACAAACACAGACTCTGGTGTATTAGTGCCAGATATTTTCAATTATCTCATGTCAACCTTTATCTCTTCACATTTTCTGCTGTACAGCTGGATTGATGCCTTCCTCTTTTCATATTTCAAGCACTCTTGTACTTCAGAGGAGAGGGAGGAGGAGAAGATCACAACAGTTTGAGGCAACTTTTATGTAGGTGTTTCAGATTCTGCTAGCCTGGGGGTGTGTCGTGCACACCGTTAAATTCTTTAACAATGCTTTTAGCCGTGCAATGCCTGTAAATAAAAACAAAGGCTCCCTTGAAATGTTTGTCTTGAAGAAATCTTGCTCGCCAAACACCTCATTCATTTCAAACGCAGGGATTATCAGTTCAGATAAAGGACTGATCAACTTTTCTGATACAGAAAAAAATCTAGTGTAGCTACAGAGTTGCTGGTGTATATTTCTATCACAGCCGCAGAGCACAGCATCGTTCTCCTCAGTAGTTTTCTATTACAGTACAACATAAAGCCCTCTTCTGTTTACATAGCAAGCTTGCATCAAGTGGAGGATTGTGCACATAAAATTACCATAATAGGCGGCCACCGAGTTTGCTAATGTGCTTCTCTGGATGATGGGGCATGCAGAGACTCGCTGAGGAAGAGACAATGTGGCAAAAGCAGAAAAATCCTCAGTATATCCTCATTTTTCCAGGCCCTATTTAGTACATGGGTGTGCAGCCACCCCAGGAGCAGAGAGGTTACCCCACATCTGGAGAAATGAGTTTGACCCTCTCAAAGGGCACAGGAAGTTGCCCCTGAAAGCTGCAAACAAAAGCAGCAGTGGCGAGCAGGAGCCCAGAGCGCCATTCATCGCAGCTAATGACTTGTTCATTAAGAGTGATGATGGATAAAGACTTCTCACGCTGAGATGAAATCAAGATTTATATGCGTTGTTTCCTCACCCAACTTGTGGGAAGATCATCATCATTTAATTCTATCTCTGCGGCCGGTGATGGGCATCCAGAGAGCGGGCTATCAAACGGTGCAGTCAGCTGGCAAAATCCAAAACGTGCCGTTGGCACATCTGGAGCTTGCCGTCGCAGCTGAGGGTGAGCAATGGCTGCTGGCAGGTGGCCAAATTACAGGCAGAGACGCTTCAGGACTCCACAGTCTCCACCCTGGCTTCTCCTCGTTTAGATCATCATCATTATTTATTTGCTTATTTATTATTTTTTCCATTATGTGTGCTGTGTTGCATTTCAACAGCACTTTTCCCCCCCTCAGCATCAGCGTATTATCACACCACGCTAGACCCTCGACCCACCTCACTCTGTAGGTTCTTATCTCTAGCTGGAAATAGGCCCCAAGACACTTCATCAGTGTCCTTCACCCTGCTATCTGCTGCTCCCAACTTTTATTAAAACTTCAGCCTTTATCAGCTTCTGGGTAATTCAGGCATGACAAATTGGGCACCAGATGCCACCTCCATTTGAGGCCGCTGTACATCTCTTGCTCCCCTATCAAGACAATGGGAGGTGGCGGGCTGCAGCATTGTGGGATATGCACCTTTAGCCTACCACATCAGAGTGTACTTCGACAAACTTCCTAGAGCCATTTGAATGCTGAATGCTGTGTCTGCCATTGTAGAAGTTCTCCTCTACGTCAGTGCACTGCCACTCTCGGAAACCTTCTCTATCTGCAGTCAAATATGAGAGCATCACTGTGGATTAGATGCCCCATGACACGACTGGGTGCCTGAATATGCTGTGGATCGATTTTCTGAATGAAAAAAAAAAAAAAACCAAACAAACGAACGCCCACTATTTATCTGTTTGTTTATTTCTAAGTATTAAGCACATTTTTTTTTGGACTATGCATTACATATGGGGCAAAGACTGTGGCATGTACATGTTATCAAATACAAAGGGACTGCACAAGAAAATAGTGGATATAGAAAATAAAAAGGTTTATAAAGTACATTTTTCATTAAACCGCTATTAGACCAACCTCCTACACCCGTTATGCTCCATCCAAAAGGAACTTGCTGTCATATTATTGCTTTCGTATTATTTCTAGGATAATAAACACATAAAAAAATATTCATGGAGTATTGTGTTTTTGGGCCTGTGGTGCACAATTAGCTCTCCGCTGCTTTTGAACGCACCCATCTTGATGACATGGACAAGAAGAGCACCAGGCAGTTCATATATACTGTCTCCTCCTCCTGCACATTTCATTTTGGGCATGTTTAAAGATAGGACATAATTTATGATGCATTTAAAAAGAGGGAACGTGGATCAGAGCTGTATGCTTCGTTAAATAAAACCTCAGCAGCTCCAGGATATAGAAAAAGAATCAGTCGGCGCCATTAGTTCATTTATATCACAGACATTAATAATCCACAGGCTTTTTAAGAACAAAGCAGACTGAAACAGACAACACACATCCACTCACTTGTGAGATAACCTAATTCTGAAGTGCAGGAGGTTTTAAAGTTGACAGCCCTGCATATAAAGATGCTATTGGATCAGTTACTGGAACTCTTGAATGGTATTCATGGGGAAAGGGACAGTATTCATGGGATACCGAGACCTACACATCATGTGCTCCTCAGGGAATTCAGCAAGGGTCCTGCCTGTAAATAAGAATCCATGATAGAGGGGCAGCAGGCGTGAAGCATGAGATTGGAAACCAAAGGCATCACACTGGGCTGTTGGATCTTAGTGATGTTTCGAAACACATAACTCTGTATTTGGCATAAGCCAGGACACACTAATACACAAACCATACACATGAACACTTTCCTACACTGCATTAAAGTCTGATCATACAAAAATATATATTTGAATTAACTCAAATAATCAAAGGCTGCTCTTGCAAAGGAGGGTATGCTTTGGGAATGAGATGTGTGCAGACAACACGGCGCAGATCCGCTCTCATTATTCCAACCGGGTTCCATTTTAATCTCTCTCATAACATCCACATTTGGTCCTTCCGTGCCCAATGCAACAGTGCCGGCCAAGATGCCAGCTGTGTTTCAGGGCTAAAATGTGTTTTAAGAGCTACTGCAGGATGGTAATGTGTTGTGCAACCTGCCAGCCCATGAGCATCCTGAGGCAAATGGGAGAAGCAGTGGTTAAAAAGCAGGCATTTTTGGGCTAGAGCCAGGGAGTAATCTACCACATAAAGGCATGGCATAACCGGGGGCTATCATAAGGGATATGCTTCCCAAAAGGCGCCATTTTTTTAGGAGACCTCCCATTATTTGGTGCCAATGGAATTTGGCACAGGAAGCCTCTTTTAGTCAATTAACATTTGAAATTAAAAAGCACTCTACACAGCCATGTTAAGTAAATTAGCAAACAATAGATTCATTTGTCAGTGATATTGAAAGCATTATACAACCTCAGTAGGGCAAACGCTGGAGACTGACCCCAGACACAGGACTGGGATGTGCTCTCTTTCACACATTTACCTATTGGTGTGAAAAATATACCAATTCCACACTTGGAAACCCTTTCATTTTGGCAATTTGTTATGTCAAATAAGTTTGCTGGGTAAACTGGACTTGGGTACAGAAGTCTGTGATGAATTGTATCCATTAAGCAGGAATCTTAGAAACCTTGAAGTGAAAACATACCTAAAACAAGAGCATCATTAGGAAAATGAGCAAAGACCCGGACCTGGAGTGTTTCTGAACAGAGATGAATGATGGCATCACACCTCAGTCCATTATAGACTCTATTTATACACAGGGACACAGAGGAGCAACACTAGTTAGAGGCTTCTCTCCAATTAGGTTATTAGTGGTCTGGGAGCCTTTCTACTGAAGGAAATTTCAGAATAGAAATTGTGTGTTTAATCAAGCATAAGGAAATCTGTCATGGAATTCTATTTCATTTGGTATCCAGCAATGCATTTCTTTATGCTTAGTTCGACTGAATTCCCCTGTTTCCTTAAGTGTAGGACGAAATATCAAACCTCATGGCCTGTTTGATTCCACACCCAACAATTTCCTTGCAGTGCCGATGTTCTCTGTCATTGCAGGGTGTTGTGTGTCCCTTTTTTGTAGGGCGCAGCCTTGCTAGCTTGTGTATTTATGCACAAAAACACACAAAGTTGGCTGCCTTCAAATTATGCAACACATTTATCTTTGGAATACTAGTATAATAATATAGGACAATTTGATGCAAATGTTTGGGTTGTTAGTTTTTTTTTTTTTTTTTAACCTGTAACATAAATGCAAAAACTCAATATTCAAAATAAAGATCTCAAGAAAAAAAAAAAAAAAAACAACCTTTCACCTCAACCTCAAGATGTAGCCATGTTACAGTTCTAATAACATATTTTTGACCTCATGTTTTTATTGAACAGCACCATGATGTTGTAAAAGCGTCACACTGAAAATCAATTCACAGTGATAGTGCTTTAACAGCGTCAAACCCCCAGTCAGCGTGGTCTGTGACATTCTCAGCTTTCCAGTCAGCAGGAAACATGCTAGCATCTTGGCTTATTAGCAGTGCTGCTAGCTCAAATACTCGTGTCTGCTATGGTGGTCCCCCAAAAGTTTACTTCATACAGTGTGACAGAAAGTGTGAAAGCTGAAGTTGACTGGATGTGGTGCAAATCTCACTTTCAGCTAAGCATAAAAAAAAAAATCCACCATTTTCAATACTGTTCCTTCTCTTTACCCATTCTGTCACTTTCTTGGATTGCGCAAAAAATACTTTGCTCCAAAACATTACCAAGTGAACTTAACACAACAGTTTGTTCAGACTGAAAATCTTATCTGGTACGATAATGAATCAGTGCTGTGGCTGATTGGCGATCGGTAAATTTATATGGAAATATCACCTCAGTCTGTCTTCTGAAGGGCAACGGGTAAGAGCAGTAAAACTTATGTATAATCTGAAGTGTAACGGGGCTCCTTGCACACGGCCTGAGTGACAGGTCAGTTTACAGCCCTGGAATTCCCCGCCGCTCCTCCTCATTGCAAGACATGGTAGCCTCAGTTGAAGTCGAGCGAGGAATAAAGGATTACCTTCTGTATTTTTTCATTAGACTTTTCTTTTGTTACTGAATACATAAATCCATTGTGGCAAGATGCAATATGTATCATGGTGCTCCACCTGCGGACGTCTCATAATGGCTGCCATGTCCCTCCAGTCAGGGATGATAAGTGAACCCCCTGTGAATGTTAATGATAGTGATCATTCTGAACCAGCCTGCCTCTCTGTCTTAGCTCACAGCCCGGGTGTCACACACAGGGTGGCAAGGTTCAAGGGACTAAAATGAAAACAAACACTCAAGGAGATATATAAATAAATAAAGACGGAAATGAATGAATGAGGGACTGAATGAATGTGTGTGCATCGCCACAGCAGAGTAAAACATGGAAGCATTGACCCTTTTTTTTTGTGGGGGGATGACTTTAATTTAGAAATCTGCAATCACTTGCAGTATTTTGTTCCATAGTGTTGATTAATTATTGTGTCATTTCATGCAAAAGTCCAAGCTGCTGTAATATTTTTCATGCGCCGGGACTTATTTCATTATTTCCGAGGCCGGTAAACAGTGGGGAGCAGGTGGGTTCAAACAGATGTGGCTGTTTACATGACCACAATAGTCTGGGCTTCATTTCTGGTCATTGCTCGTAAATAGCTTTGACAACATGCACACTTGCAGGGCCAGACAAAAGGCTTGACTCAGCTAATCAAAACTGACAATACTGAAATCACAATGAGCCTTTTTCTATCAAGTGCTATGAGTCAAATGGGAGATGAGCTTAAGTATCACACTAATCTTGAACAGCACCCCCACAACACAGACGACCTGAGAGATGATTCTGCTGCCTGCTGACGATACAAATAAGGAGACCATGTGCGATATGAAAACCTTTAATCACATTTTCCTCAGCAGCCCTCTCGATGTAACTTTTTCCACTGTGTCGGCCTCCTTCAGCGTGGATTGTTTTGACCATCACAACAGCTTCTCCAAAGCAACACGCCCAGCTCAAGTAACAGGCAGGGGAGAAAGCAAACACAGAGTCCATGCCAGCTCATCCCCCTCTCTACATCTCACCGCTTCCTCCTTGTCTAACTTTGCCAAAGTCCTTGGAACTTGCCAAATCCAGTCATGCCTGCTTAGCTTGCTGGACTGATTGTGCCAGAAAAGAAAATAAGACACAGATGTATACAAACTCTTGGTGGTGCCAGTGGAGAGACAGCTAATGGCTTCATCCCGACCCTCCCATTGTAGTCGGGCACAGGTGGGGATAATTAGAGATCTCTCTGCTCAAAGTTCTTTTTTTTTTTTCTTTCTCAAGTTGTGACAACTGAAAAGAGGCTATGGTGCTAAGCTGCACCCCACCCTCCCATCACCAACCCCTTTACCAATGAAAGCCATGGTTAGAACAACAAAACATCATTCATTCATTCTTCTCTTACCGCTTATCCATTTCCAGGTCACGGGGGGTGCTGGAGCCAATCCCAGCTCACATTGGATGAGGGTGGAGGTCACCCTGGACAGGTCACCAGTCCATTGGAGGGCCAACACACAGAGACAGAGAGAGACCCACAACCACTCACACTCAGACCTACAGACAGTTTAGGGTCACCAGTTAACCCAAACATGATGTCTTTGGACGGTGGGAGGAAACCCACGCAATCACAGGAAGAACATGCACACTCCACACAGAAAGATCCCAGGCCGGGAATCAAACCTGCAACCTTCTTGTTGTGGGGCAACAGCACTAAGCACTATGCTGCTATGCTGCCATCATCCATACAGCCTTTCCTTTATAGTGACTGACACCGCTGGACCCTGCCTAGCAATGGTTTGTCTTGGCAACAAAAGAGGAAACTAAGAGTTTTCTAAATAGAAAAATAACACCCCCCCTCCAAAAAAGAAAAAAAAAAAAAAAAGCAGACCTCCTGTCAGTCCAGGCTGTGACATAGCAGTGGAAGAAGAACAGAAAAACCACAAGGAGAGGGACTCAGGGAGTGTGTCATAGCCAAGACTAATCTGCTGCTCAAAACAGCCTAAGATTAGTACACATGAGAATGAAAAAAAAAATAAAAGAAAAGAAATATAATGCTTTTCAATCTTTGGAAATTGAATACCTTCGAGTGCACCATGAAAAACAGTTAGGTGTCTCAATCCAGATTGCTGCCTCATTTAATAATTTATGTTCCTGAACTCCAGATGTTTGAATAAGCTCCAGACTGTGACCTCTGTCCTCTCTCTGGGAGACTCGAAATGAAATAATCCCGCTTGAGTAATTCCTGATGCAAAGCGCGGTGCTATTATATATAGGCCGTGTGCTTCAAAAGGCTCCAAAAGCCCTTTTTCTTCCGTTAGCCTGAGTGACAGCAGAGAGACATGTGTCTTCAGATGAGAGGAGGCGAGTCTCATTACGCCGTATTTGGTTGACACTGAGTGATTCAAGTGTTCCTGGACAATTCAGACACACTGATATAAAACACATTAAATGTCTTTCACAGCACTTTACCTGACACTGTTCATCTGTGCTCATCTGTTATCCCTGACGAGCCGACTTTTGTGGCTGCTTCCAGTCTCAGGACTCTTGTGAGCAGTGAGTCAAAAGCAGCTGTAATGAAACACATTTAACATGTGAAATATTGAATCCCCTTTCAAATTAAAAATTTCAAGGAGAAATTTGTACTTTTATCTTTCACCAATATAAAATGCCATTTGGCTCATTAACATAATATTGTTGGTGCTGTAACGCCACATTGGATTTTTGCAGAAGGTATTACTTGACACACCTACTGACGCACACATGCAGATCAAATCAAATGTATTGTAAACGTCACTGACACATATGGGTGAATTTCTCCCAAAAATGATACTTGAGTAATCATACATGACACACTGTAATATTATTTTGACATCCTACATTGGAAAGCAGAGAAAGTAGCACAGCAACACAACCTGGCATGTATGTGATGTAAAGTTTCTTCAGGAGTGACAGGTATGGAGACAAACACTGTGCCAATGAACATTTGCAGCTCAGACAGGATGAAGAGGAAGCTCCACCTTCTCTATACATATTCAGCAAAACTCAGTGAATGAACATGCACCTCACCAAACCATAGCTAAAGTGCTGCCTTGACAGTAGGCAGTTATTACCGTATTTTACATTAAGTGACACTAAGCAACGCATACAATCATGAACAAAATAAAAAATAAAAAACTTTTCCAGAAGAAAACCTAGTTCGTCACTTACATTTGAAGTGAAGGTGTGTCCTTTTGTCAGACAAGGAATAATTTCAAAAAGACAAACAAACCGGAGTCAGCACCCGGAACCGACACTTGTAAGTCCGCAGTCAGAAATTGTTAGCCTACGTTCCCTCCCTTTGACACCAAAGCGTTGATCCTCATTCTCGCTGCAAAGACTTTGAGGTGAGAGTGAGGATAGAGATACGGTGGAGGCGGTGATAGGGCAGGTGAGTGGAGAGGATGCCAAGCCCAGTGGTCAGCGGGTAACTGAGAGAGGGCGGCTGTCACATCCTGCTGACTTAGCCAAGACAGATGAGACAATCAGCAACCCAAGGCCTGGACAGCTCTTCAAACCCGTCCGTATCCAGTGTTTCAGGGGAGCTTTCCACTACATCTCAAAGCTGAACATGGTGTTCCCTTTGCTGCGGAGGGCAGGTCAAGGCACTTCTTTGCAATGTAAAAGATATGTGATGCACTTTGTAGGCAATCCTAATGCTAGCTGTATCTTCAAAATATTGATTTATTCATGACAATGGAACAAATGTCTGTGTGATTCAAAAAGGATCAGAAAATCATTGATCTTGTGCTGTTGGTTCTGATAAGCATTTTGATTCCTCTTGTTCAGTTTGAATGCTGTTGAATTGAGCCAATTGTGCGTGTGTTGTTCTGTCACTCCCAAGAAATCAGATAATGCACCTTTAATGTAGTTTACGGAATAATAGTAGTAATGTTTTGTTTTGTTTTGTTTTTTTCGGGGGCGGGTTGATAATTCTACCCTTTTCAGTCTTTGTGAGCTTTGAGGAAATTAAATATGTTCAATGTCCATAAAAAAAATCATGATCCATCCGAACCACATGGACGAAGAGGAGCAGCATTATAAGCTGTGGGGTGTATGGGAAATGTGGTCCTCAAGAAATGGTAAATCAATGAAGATGGTGGGAGACAGGGGCAACCCATCATCTGGACTGTTGTCTCATTTGTTTGGGATAATTATACCAAGGTGTCACACTTAATTTGACAGTGATAGACTGACGTTCGAATGCAACACTTTGCACCTTCTGATTTTGCTACCACACATCCAATATTGCTGCAGCTTTCGAGGACCTCGGTATTTCCTGAATTAGAAAAAAAAAAAAAACCCAAAACATAAAAAAAAAAAAAAACAGTTTTGGAGTGTGTGTCTGTGTGTGTTTGTGTGTGTGTCAAAAATGTCCTAAAGACCATGCTGGACCAGAGGCCAGCTTCCAGGCTCTCTCCTAATTGCATTGATTTTTAGCACAGTAAATCTAGCTGTGTCACAATCTGCACTCCGCAGGCATGATGTACTGCTCCAAAGCCAGGCTGCGTGTCTGCTCTCAAATTTGCTGCTTTAAAATTTGAACTATAACGGCGTGATTAATGTTTAAATTAATTAATCGCTAAATGTATGCTAATTGTTTAATTGGTTACCTGATCTATATAAGATCATTTATAAATTAAATGAGTTGATTTACAAAGTTTATTGATTAAATGTGACAGTGAGTTATATGGTGGACTACCTGATTTGCAATTTTCCCAATTAAATTCACAAAGCTCTTTAAAGTGTGGTTTTGCAAAGTGTGTCCTATCCAAGTGATCTACGCCAGCGCTGACACTGCTGTACTTATTTATGAAATCAGACAGCCAATAATGATGCATTAATATTAATGCCAACTGTAAATTTTCATATTGCTCTGCAGAAACCAATCCAAGAACATTTGTCATTGTAAATCCATCTATTTTTCACATATTTAATGCAAATTAAAGTGGAAGTCCTCTGTAAGGTCAAGTATCTGGGAGGATTTTTTATTTTTTTTTTTTTAACTCCATGAGCTACAGGTGAATTATCTATGGAAGACATGTGAAGGACAATTTTCAGGAAACAAATCAGTAGATAACTTTAATTTGCCTAAAAAGTGTAAAACCCAGCAAATCCATTTATAACGCTTGTGTTTTTGCAGCACACTCTTAAAGAGGTTCAGTATTTCTAACACAAGGGCATGACGATCAGTGTGTTTCCCAGTGTGCTTTTATAGCACAAGAGCTGTTTTAGGATCCAATATAGATAAGTTCTCCAAGTGTTTGGCTATTCTCAAGAAAATAAAATAAAAAAAAAAAAAAATCTGCAGAAACAGTCAATTGTAGTCTATTGCAACAACGCTATGCTACACTCCACTTCCTGTCTGCGAATTACCATTTTTGTTGTCTCTCCCCAGGGGGTTGGAGGAGATGCAGGGATGTGGTGAAATATGGCACTATGGTAACCAATACAACTACCCCTTTGGGTGTGATAGTGGAAGGTTGTATATGTGTAACAGCAATCTAACAGCTTTCATTAAGGAATCACTGATCTCTAACGCCAAGTATTACATTATTACAGTATCCCATATTCTTATAAGAGTAAAATTCCCTGTAATTGGCGGCACTGGCTGTTGAATAAATGTCTGAATGTAGTCACTTTACCTTTCTAATTTAGTATTTAGAGGAAAATGGTTGTAATTGTATTTTAAAATGTTTATGAATTTATTAGTGATGTTTAATATCATCCAGTTAAACTAATCATATAAATTATTCATATGAATTATGATGCATTTATTGCTTATGTGTATTTATGACTTCATCTAATCTTATACATTATTACATTATAATTATTTAAATTATTGATGTATATATACTAATGCGAATTAGGTTTATTATATCTATTAAATAAGTGTTTATATATTCATGAATACTGGTTGTAATGACAATTCAACAAAGTGAAGCAAAGCTGAAAGCTTTTTTTTTTTGGAGGGGGGGTCATCAAGCTCTGGTTTACCTGTTGTTTGTCAGCAAGAGAGGGTGAGGTTGACCTTAAGCCTATCCCCCAAGACAAAATGTGCTTTGGCACAAAAAGACAGCCACAAAATGAGACATCACTAAAATGTCAGATTTCATCTTTGAAACTCAATCAATCATCATATCTTCTACTGGTTTTTAAAGCTTTTAATGCAAAAATAGACTATTTAATGAGATTACAGAAGCATTGTTCATTGAAGGGGCTATTTGTAAGCTTTCTCTGCTGCTGCTGATTGCGGTTTCTTGCTGGGAGCGGGTGCTGCTGGTAGTCACTTGCCAAGAGCTTCAGCCACCGTCTTTCTAACACATGACATTATAATACGCCATCTCAGTAACACTACATCTTCAGGGCAGTCTGGAAATTACAGTGAGCTGCTATTAGAAAGTGAGGGGACAGGCTGGGACTGACTGGAGCTTGCTGGCTAGCATGTTAACCTCAGTGGAGGAAGAGCATTGATGAAAAAGTGGGTAAACATTGGCTTTGCTTTCCACCACAGAGGGTAGCTTTTTTCTCAGTAACGCTAGAGGCACGTTGTGACTGCCTTTGGTTAAAAATGCAAGTGTTCCCACCAGCTGCGTGACCTTGCAACCTTTTAATGTTGGTCACATTTATGAAATTCAACCTACAAACATACAGGTTGTAATGGAAAGCATGTGTATGTGTAATATTGCTGGCATGATGTTGAAATGTTTGACGCCAAATCTGTCGATCACACAGCTGTGACATGTGAGACGTGTGTGTCATGCAGTGTGCCTGTTCTAATTTCTTAATATCAGCCTGTCTCACTGTTGTCCGGTATCCAGTTTTTTATCCAGTATTTTGATTTCATCTGTGAGGCAACCTGCCATCCAGTCACTTCTTGGTTTGTAAATTTGTCATTTTGCAGCTCTGAGTTTGTAATTTGGCCATTGCTGTTTTTTTGGAACCAAAAGAAATCATATTCAGAGGAGAAGGCGGCGCTGAGGAGGAGTGAGGGTTTGATCTGACCTGCTCTGTGCTTCTTCCAGCAGGTTGCCATGTCTGGTAGAGTCTGTCAGTCATTGGGTTGCCACACCTTGTTGCACACCCTGAAAAATACACCATGTTGTATTGCACAGGCATTGAAAAAAGAAACTGAAAACGTAATCTCGTCAGGCAAATGTTTGCTATTTTCTTATATACCTCTGTACAAACTGACTTCTTTTTACAGCCAGAGGAGGCGCCCCCTGATGGTCATTAGATATAATGAAGGTATAATGAAGACTCTTCAGCATTGACTTCACTTTACAGACCTCTGAATCAACATCCACTTGTATGGACAGTCAATGTAAGTTCAACTTACAACCTATTTAGATTCGAAGACTGGGATTTTAATGCTCTGCTCAACAGCGTCGGACTTCAGTGTAACTAACTGTTCTGTTATTCATGGAGCTTCTCCTGTCTAGTGTATCTGTGTATAGATACACGTTCCATAAAAAGAGAGAGAGGAAATATGACAGTTGATCTGCTGTAGGATTGTACAATATTTGACCCGTTATCTGCAGACACAGTCAGACTGAGGTGATTACAGGACAGTCAATTGAAACCTCAGACAAAACGGCTGAAACTCAATGCAAGTGTTAAGTTTTGCTGAAGTGTCGCCACCATGATGGAGACATTTTTGTGTATTCAATGGCATCTGCAAAGTGTTAAGAAGTGTAGGTGATTTCTATGTTATCACACAAAGAGCCAAATTTGTTTCCCAATTGGCTGGACACTTTGCTTTTCTAATCTCCCATTTCCTGTTTTGTTTTCACTGACCTTTCCAAAATGTAAGAATCCAAACAAAATATTCCACATACATTCCATTATTCGTATTGGATAATAATCTGGTGTTAATACTCTTCCTTGCAATTGGCGAAAGCCCCAAATAAGTATTCTAAGAGCAGATGCAAAACTGCACTTCATTTTTTAAATCTTATGCTTAAGTAATATAGGATACAAATGCATGGCGTGTAAAGATGAAGAGTGGCTGTCACTCTTTTCATAATGGCCTTCCCCGCCTGAAGTCAGATTAAACCAGTAAATGACTGACAGATCATACTTTTTGCTAATGTGCACTGATGTTAATATTTTAAATAAATACTCCAGGTAATAAATAAATTGTTGGCGCAATATGGCTGACAAAGCTCAGCACCAGATTGATAGTGAAGGTAATTTAGAGCTTTTAGCAAAAGCAAAACACACACATAAATAAATGAACTCCCTGTGTCTGCCAGAAGATCCAGGGCAGTCACTGTCTGCTGCTGTGGATCAGGATGAGCAACGAGTTAAAGTTTGGCAACCAGTGAGAAATTCCTGCGAAATCTAAATTGATTAACATACCTGTCTAATTTGGAGTAATCCACTATTCACTGGGTCCAAGCAAATTGAAACAGTTATTGCAACCTTACACATGGCTCCATATTCATAGTGAGCAACGCTGTGGCAATAAGGTAAGCAGGAAAGACAAAGTCAATGAAGACAATTTGACTCATCGGTTGTGATGAGAAGGAAATAAAAACCTTTTATACGTAAAATGAAATCCAGGTTTTTTCTGAATTCACAACTGCCAAAGAGTCTCTACCTTTTCAGACCTATTCATCTTCTTCTTTGTCTTGTCTCTTGCCGTCTGTTTATTCTGGCATTCATCAGCGCCATTACTGCCATGCCGGTCAGATCTCTCCGAGGGAAATGAAAAACAGCAGTCATTTTAAGGTGCAGTCAAAAGGTTAGTTCATGTAAAGGGAGTCTCCCGCATCATTCCATGTGTGCGTCTCTACTATGTTGGCGTACTCTGTACTGCAGGAGCTGCAGGAGTGCAACTTTAAGTTTAAAAAAAGCTGCTGATTTGGTATCTGCGTTGTCAATGAAGGTTACAATGGAAAAAGTTGACAAAATCCATTGGAACTTGGTTTAATAAGATTAAAGCTGTCAAGTTCATAAAGCCAAAACTACCAAAAACAACAACAAAAAAAAGATCCTAGGAAAATGGATCAGCAGAAGTGCCCTTCACTTTGTACCTGGCACTATGCAAGAGATATTTGCCTTTGGAAAAATCTTTCCATTTTCCATATTTTCCTGCTCCTAATGTCTGGTTAGGTTATATCTCTCCCTGCAAGTAAATGAAAAGCAATTAGCTCTGCTGAAGTCTCCGAAAGGCCACAAAGGCAATAATAAAGAAATGATTGTACAGGTGGCAAACGTCGGCCTCTCTGCTTCATGAGTGGAATGCGCATTTGCTAATGTTGGTGGTATTGGTCCAGAGGTTACACGGGTAGCTTGTGGGGAATTTTTCATATGTTTTTGCTTTTTGTAGTTCCTCGGAGGTGATGAATGGCAATGGGTATAGTGCCAGTAGCGATGTCTCTAGAAGTAGCTTATTCTGTGCTGCCAAGCATGATTTATGACAAGAAAAGGGAGGGGGGGAATCTCTGACTTCACCATTTGCCCTCCTGCACTTTTCCATATTGTCCAAGAGGAGTTTGGGGGTATTGGATTGACACAGCAACTGCACACATCTGGTTTGGAGATATAGACGTTTTCAAGCCAACAGCCATTTGAAGAATTTGAGGGGAAATTAGAAAATGGAAATATGATGTGGCAAAAGAGGGAATAGTGTCCATGACAAAGACTATTACTGCCTTTTTATTTTCATTGTTGGCTTGAAAAAGTTTTTCATCAAGTTTTCAGAAACTGAGAATAATAACTAAATGTAGATTAAAGAGAGGACCTTTCTTCCAAGCCTGTGTTCTCATACAGAGAAATACTGGATGCTGACTAGTGGATATTACCAGCAACCAACCCTAATTCAAATAACACAGTAGTGCTGAGTGCAGGTTTTCTGCAGGGTGTGTCAGCTGAAATATAACTGTGACCTGAGTGACGAAAAGATTTAAGTCACTTTCAATTTTTTTTTTTCATTTAAAATAGAAATCATGTCAAAATGTGACACATTTATGGCAGCAGCAACTAACTGTAACGTAAATCACCATTGTTTTTTTTTTTTTAACAAGAAAACAATCAAATCAACCCAGTTCTTTATTGCTGTGTATTTATATTGAGGAAGAGTAAAAACCACCAGTCCATTATGGTTATTGAATATTATTATTATTATTATTATTATTATTATTAGTTAGTTCATTAATTACTGTTACTGGTATTAAATATCTCCCTGATAAGGCCTAATAAGTTTTCTAATTTTGCTCCATCTGCAGTAATCTCATTATAACACAACTTTAAGAGCAAGTGACTGTTGTTACAACACACATTGTAACAACATTTAAACTGAGAGGGTTCACAGATCACAGTTGTAGGATGCAAGCCTCCTTGTTTCTGTTCTGAGAATCCCATATTTGCCTTTGGATCCCTACGAGGAGCAGGAAGGTGTTGTTGGATTTGACCTGACCAAATAGCAAGGAGAAAATCCATCTGCTGTAAATAATGGACCGACTGAAACATCAAAATATTTATGATACTGCTTTTATATAATTACCATGTAGTTAATAATTCAATCATTATAAATCATTTACAGCTCAAATTCAGCTGACTATAAACTAAACTATATACTAAATTGTACACTTCGAAAAAAATAAAATAAAAGTTTAAGTACTTTTCACAAACTTGTTCTTAATAGTGGGATTTTTCTAGACTGTGGAATTGCTTTTTTAATTATACTTGACTTATTTTATATGATTGTAAAACAATTTTCTAACAACTTTGAATCACAGCAAAGTTAAAAAAAGAAAAAAATGCTATGAGGGAGAGCTATAAAGATACCTCAGGTCAATTTCTTTATTCAAACTCATAAACATTTGGTAAATAGTATAACCTGTAATGCCAAAGAGCTTCTTATCCGCACCATAAACTTTGGACTTTTCTCAGATTTGTAGCATCAGAGTGGAACACTGTGTCCCTGTAACCTCAGGCCATTAGTCCATTCAAACAGGAGTTCAAAATTTAATTTGGTTTGTTTTTCCCTCACCCATAAAGCCCAGATGTCGCTTCACAAACAACCCACTGTAATACACAGCCACTATGACAAATTGAATGCTAATGATGCAACTTGAGTCTCAAGTAACTCTGGTTGAACATTTTATTGTTCAGACATGCTTTTAAGGACCTCTGTCTTACTAAATAATATTCATATAAAATCAATGCGGTAAAAATGTTCAAGGAGGATTTTAGCGCCATAAGGATGAATTAGACATTCAGAAACTCTATTAATTTCCACAGTATGCGGCGTCATATTTAGATTTAATAGAAAGTTTTTAATGAAGCAGATTGGAAAAAGGATCCTTGCCTCCATTACCGAATGATGGATAACCGAGAAAGGTTAGCAGCCACTCATTAACACTCTCTTAAATTACGAAAGTACTTGCCGCTTTTTTCTCCTCCACCTTTCATTTTTCCCCTTAAATGAGATAAAATAATATTGAGAGGATGAGCCTTGAATCAAGTCCAACCATAATTAAATACACTGATGGGGTGAAAGTGTTCTCTAGTGCGGGTGGTGTTTGAAAATGTTGCTGTGAGTTAAGATCACGCGAGGCACTTATGTTCCAATCCACACGGCTGTCTGTGGGAGTGTGATGGATAAGTGCAGAGCACAGGTCTGTGGCAGTCAGAAGAGATGTGCTAAAATGTATTTCATTTTCTTTGAAGCTAAATTGGGTTGTTTATTTTTCACACGCAGTTTTTGGTAAGAGATTTGCGAGTCAAGAAATGAAGTCATCTGCTCCAAATGAATATACGATACTGAAGATTTTAATGATTTCCATTCTTAAGCTCTTTGAATATGCATTTTGCATACAATTAAACCTGTAAGGTTTAGTCTCACGGTAGGTTAAGAACCAAAAACGGGAGACAGGGGTAACAGAGCAGCTGATAAAAATAGAGGTCATGAGGTATTCTTCATTTCGCTGAGTGCTACAGAGTTGGAACCACTTGGGATGTTGGTATGTAGGACACCCGCTGCTAAAACACTGCCATGCAGCACCATGATTACGAGTTGATCCATCCTCCACTGAAAGCTCACGCCGGCGGAAATCAAGTACCCCGAGGCTTACAGCTCACAGCCCAAGGCCTAAAAGGTAATAGCATGAAATATAGATACAGAGGTGACAGATGTTTACAGTGCGTCGCGAGATGGCATTGAGACACAACACAGTGGCTCCCCCTCCATTGGAGAGAAACCTGATGAGTAGTATAGTAAAGAGATGGAGTGATATAGGAGGTGCTCTGGCAGTGTTTGCAGGCAGATCATTAGGGCCCCTCTTTAACTCAACCCCCAGTGACAATCTATTGCTCTCCTCCCCTGTCAGCGAATCATTATGGTCTGATCATTAGTGACATCGCCACATGCCCATCACTCAGGCTGGTGCCATATTGGCAGATGAACAGCCTCTGCCCCAGGCCCACTAATCTAGAGTCTTCAGACAGGGAGGATGAAGGAATGTTCACTGAGCATCAAAAACCCTGGACCCGCTCCTTTCCCTCAGATCAAATATAGATCTGGTTCTGCATCAGCATTCACAGAGGCGAGCAATAACTGGTGTAATAAATGAAATGCCCACAGTTTTAAGGCCTCCATTTTTTTTTTAAATTAAGTTTTCTTCTTAATTAAAGGCACAAAGCAGTTTACCATTTCTCAGAAAGACCCTCCCTACATTTGTAAAATTCTCCTTTAACTTCACAAAGTTGAAGTCCTTAGTAGGTCAGGATGGCTCTTCCTGTTTCTCACCACTGTAGATAAAGGGGGCAACTCACAGAGTTGAGCCACTGAATCTTGCTGACCCAGCTGTCGTGGCACACATTACTCAAACCTTCAAAACTGTATTTCAAATTCCAGCCAAGATCCAAAAGTTTCCTCTGAAGTATTGAATTTAGACATTCTTTTTTTTATAATAAAATCACATTAAAGATATCAGATGATCTATATATCTGACAGAGGGATGCAGTCATAAAACACACGAGGTCTGGGCGGTAATGATATTTCAATCAGTTTGAGCATCACATGTATGTCATATTGATGATTTAGCCAACCCTTTCTTCAATTTGTCACTAAAGTTTGCACAAATTTGAGTGTCATTTAAAATTTGTAGGGGCCGAAAATTATTTTTAGGGCATTAATCTAGAAGTTGAACTGCTCAGGGCACATGACTAAACTCATACTGGACCCATCTTGTATGCATGCAGACTGCTCAGCTATTTGGTCGTATGATTATTCATAATTATTATTATTATTTTACTCTGCTTGATGGCTCTAAATTGTCGCCAGTATTACCAGTTTCAAAATCATTCTTTGGTACTTTGACTATGCCGCCATCTGTAACTGTTGAAATTCAAATATACCCAAATTAATTTGTGAGGTGATAACTTACTTTTATTCCAAGTCGTAATCTTGGTTCATGTCACATTACACACTGACCAATGGATCCACTGATTAACATGTTTATTGCATTATATTTGTTGCTATTCATCAAAATGTAATATTAAATGTTCCCATGTATGTTGTCAGAGAAGCAAAAAAAAATTGAGTCCCTCATTACAATTATTTTCAACTTTCAACAGCTTTATTTTAAAGTATCATACATATTAATACATAATTTAATTTGACGAATCATTGAGGAAATCTATAATTTACCCAATAGAATTCTAAATTATAAACAAATAAGTAGTTGCACAGCTTTATTTATTTGTGTATTTATTTTTAGTTGCTTCTTTCACGTTTGCAGTCATAAAACAGACAGATGAGTAAAGAACCAAACCCTGATTTCCAGTTCAACACATATAGTAACACCAGTTCGAAAAAAAGTAATTAGCTTTTAACATAAAAAGGTTTGTTGTGATTGATTTCATGTGGAGGAACGCCAGAGATGCTCTCAGCTCTGTACTGTATGTTTTAAGATGGTGATGCAATGGAAACAGAAATGCATGGCCTCTGCTCTGTGACCTGTAAATAATTGATAAATCAATTTTCTTGACTAGAACACCAAATAATGAAGCAATGCAATTCTTATCAATTACATTTTTGTCTTAATTGTTGACTTCACTTAGCACAAAGCAGCACAGCGAAACACCATGCCATTTTTCAATTAAAAGGTCCAGATGTTTTTGGAGGCTTCAGTAGACACAGGCAGTTGTGAGAAATGCGTTATCTGCATTGTAATAATCACTAGAACATCAGCTCCAGGCTGCATTTACATACTCATGTTTTATTCTAGCCCTCTTTCTAATGCACCGCTTAATTATACTGAGCGCAGACAATGTCAGACCCCCATAGCCCCAAATTTATTATTATACTGCGTGTGAAGCAGCAACCATCAAACCTATTGCCCCTCATCACAAAATACCAGACTCGTCGCAGCTCACACATTTGGAAATACATATCATGCTCTCGGCATTTAACACATATCATATCTCTGATTTTCTGATCAGTGATTTTTTTTTTTTTTTGTGGTTTGTTTGTTTCCCTTTCTTTAGATGAAAGATTTGTGTTGTTAACTGCACATGTTATTTTGCATGGGAACAATTGCATTGTTCAGAGAATCATAATAGAAACTGGATCCAAGATGTATAATAATGAGATGTAATTACTTCGAATGGCCGAGCAGCAGTCTGGCATCAGGAATGTCTGCCTCAAAACTATTATCTTATCTGCTTCAATCATTTTCTGTCATCACGCAGAGAACTTTTTTTCGTACAACTCACAAGCGAGTTGTCGTGTGTTATGTGGCCATTAAAAGTTTGTTCATCCTTTCCTTACTTAATGTTAATGCATAATAATATACTTAAAACCTTTATTCCTTATCATTACTGAAACATTAATATGCTAATACCAACTGTACAGTTGTATAAACTTCATATACTCCTGCTTAGACATTTAGTCTATTGGATTATACTTCATTATTTATGCAGAAACTTCATACATACATACATAATTCTATCATACGTTTCATGTATATGTTTCATGGCGAAAATACAAATTACGTTTCAATTCAATATTTTCTTGTGCCAAAATGAAATTTTGGCGTAAAAAGAAAAAATCAAGCATATATTATTATTCACATATGTGATCGTTTATCATTAAATCAGCACAGTTTTTAATGTATACTTAATGCTAAACGCCCCATTAATATATGTCCATAAATGTGAATCTGCAAAGACATGAATTAGAAGTTGTGTAAATTAGCATGAAATGGAAAAAGTCAAGTAAAGTTCATGTTATAGGTAACAGTTTCAGTAAATGTTCTGTCATACTCTGGTATTGTTCATTTGAATCACTGGGATACACATCTGCCATCTAGCCAAACAATGTTTACCTTTTGTCTTAAGGATTGTGTCAAAAAATAAGGGTTAGGCACAATGTAGATATGCTCATCCATTTGCAGCAGCTGTGCATGTAATGTAATTCGAGTAAAAGGTGGATGCCTGGTCTGGGTTTATACATGGTGGTGACAACTTTTCGGATCAAACTGACATCCTTAGCGCACGCTGCAAAAACAAAAAATAAAAAAAAAGCATGTCTCGTAGCAATACAAGCCGACATCCCCAGTTTGGTAAGGTCACATGTTCCGTTACAGTGAACAGAGAGGGGCTATACCTCACACCCTCCACCCCCACCCTGCTCACCAAGCCCCTCTGAGAGGAGCCGAGCATGGAAGAAATATTCTTATTTAGATGAGGACTCAGCGAGGGGCACAGTATGGCATAATAGAAGAAGCGTACAATATACTGTGGCATGCATTGAGAGTGACTCCAACACAGCCCCCTTTTACAGAAGGCAATCAAATCTGGCAGTCATGTGTAAAGATACTTATCTGCCTGGAGAAGATTTCAACACCATATTTCAGGGAGAAATGGAAATCAATGCTGACAGCAGCTTGTCAGTGTTATATATTCAGAACATCTGATCTCTATAGAGAAACTTCCTTGTGAAGAAAGGGGAACAATGAAGAGATATTTGGCAGTGAAAGGTCAATTCTACATTGTGAGTAAAGTTAAAACACAGAGCCGGACAGATTTGTCCGTGCTTCAGGTATTCAATATCCTGATGAGGGCAGGTACTGTAGTAAAAGACACATCTTACCTTGGTGTTTTAACCCACTTCACTCCCCACGTTGCCTCGGGAATGCTTTTGCGTTTGTTTGACATTTTGCTGCATTTCATTGCGGCCCAAATAAAATCTAACGTGAATCCATAAGCAACACCTTTCATCTGATGTGGTTTTTGAAATATGTTGCTGTACAGTATTCACCTGACATATCTATAAATTTAGCATCAAAAGTAACCAGTCTTGCCTTCTGGGGATTGATGAAATATGACAACACGGAGGCAAAGAGAGACTTTGGCATGGATAAAGCCACTTGATCAGCTGGGATTCCTGCAAATGTGGAATTATCACCCAACCTGCGAATCGGCTCCACAATTCCAGCAAGCTGCGTTAATCAGATTTTCCCACCAGAGTTGTAGTTCATTGTCATTGCTAATGGAGCCTCCTCTGCAGGTTGTTGCTCTTCACTAAATTAGCGTGAAGTCTTATCCCAAAAACATTGACTAATACTGCACTTAATCTTGGAAACTCTCAACTCCTGTGAAAAATCTCATCTGGACTGACACTGATGCATCGGAGCGTCGCCCTGCGTTGCATTCATCATGTTGCTGACAAAATTAATCTTGATAGACTGAAACCAAATTACACCTGAGCTCACACCCATTGCTCACCACAAACACTGAATAAATATTTATCGATGAAATGTGTAATTTCTTCTGTGCGTGGTGAAGTTAATTTGGAAAATAAAGATGAAATGAGAAAACTTTCAGGCGAAATGGAAGAATATTTTTTTTCCTGTGCGAACTTGCTGTTTGATGGTCTGAGGTAAAAATTGAAAAAGGAGTCATGATCAGTTCCTCAAGGTGGAAAACTTGAAAGATTTGGTATAGTTTGAAATTAAAGTTTAAACTCAAACAAGTGCTTAAATTAAAGTAAAATACTGGCAGCTACAGTTGCCAGCATTATACTGTTAATTTACAATATACCTGCTATAATTACTTCATTCCTGCAGAAATATTACAGCAGTCTACTGTATTAATTATAACTTTTACAGTAGAATATTGTCAACCATTTGTTTGCTTTCATACTGTGATTTTGGTATTATTTACTGCAATTTATAAAACCATCCATCAGGCAGCTAAACAGGAAGAAGCTAGCCAAAAATATAAACCCTGCATGGTTGTAACATGCAGTTAACCCCAAGTAACTCTGCTAAGCTCATACTGTATAATTTTGGCAAAATATTCCATGACAGGTTTAACACTGTGCTCGATAAGACTGCAGTTACCTCCACAGGATGTACAGGATGTGTGCATGTGCATGTGTGTAAGCAGCACCAGAGGCTCCATCCGCTTCGTATTATTCTTAATTTCATCGAATAAAATTGCTGATTTACATAATTTAAACCTGTTTTTTAAATACTCTGCCTTGACTGTATGCTAAATAAGGTGCTGGCACTCGGTGGTCCGTGATTTTTCTTGGATCATTGTGGGCAGACTCAAACAACACAGACAGTTTTCTCTGAAAAAGAAAAGCTACTGAATTGTACTGTGATATTCTACCGTGTTTTGTAACACAAAGTGCAAAAAATTTGAAGTATTTAACAGTAATTCTAAAAAAAAAAAAAATGTTTGTATTTATGTATTTTTAGATTAGTTAGTTAGTTTGTTACATTGTATGTATTCAACGAGTCTATTTCATCTCCTGATTTTTCCCTCATACAGTATTTCCATGAAACAAAAAATTGTAATGCACTCTACTGGCATATCATAAATTACAGTAACAAGTTGGGAAAAGAATCAGTTTACTGTTTGTGTATGAAGCCGTTCATTAAAATTTTAATCAACTAGAACTGGACATGATTACGGTTAACATATGGCAATGTTTTAAAATCTTTTCAGTGAATACCCTCCGCAGACGTTATCGTTTTATGTTCGGGCTACTCTGTGAATTAATATTGTTTTAAAGGGTTACGAGACCATCAGCTCCGCTGTTTAAATGGCTTTGTAAAACTATGCAAATTGTGTCTCTCGCCTCTCAGTGCAAACGGGGTGAAAAACACCCGTCTTTAGCCTTGCCAGCCAAAAACAGACATGCACAGCTCATGTTATTCATCTTCCAAATGAACTCATTTTTCACTACTAATTAAAACACGTTGAGATGAGGAGGAACATGGAAGAAGGGAAGCATTTGTTTGAGAACTGCACAGTCATTCATTTGGACATGTATGTTTGGCTCCTGGTTAAAGAAAGCAAAGTGATGTACGAACACAGAGCAAGTTGTTGTCACTAATAGCGAGAGGGAGTCGTTTGTATTGTTGCGATGATGCTGACACACCAAACAGATTGACAGGCCTTAAAAATATTGGGAGGTTTGCCAACCTTTTCTGGCGCCATGCTTTAAAATAGATCATCCCGTCACCTCTATAATGTAGCTTAATCTATTAGGTACACAGCAAACCAACACAAATATTTTTAGATGATGGGTTTTATGGCTTTGTGTTTGTGATTAATTGAATAAAATGATGGCATTTCACAAATCATCCCTTTAATTAGTCGGTAAGCGTCAGAGTGACGACGCTGCCTCTGTCTGAAAACACAGAGACAGGGGTGGGGGCACCAACCAGAGCTCCAGCAGGGGCTGGGGGCCTTTTGGAAAGGAGGGAATGTGGGCTGAGAGGTAGGAGGGGGGTGAGGGTAGGGGGCTGCGCAGCCCCAGGCAGCCTGTACTGCACACCCAGGTGCTGTTGTCAGCTGGAGACCTGCCCCAGCTGCTCGCCAAAGATTGATTTAATTATTTCCATTCTCTCTGTCCCTGCATTTCTTTAATTCTTTGTCTTCTCTGCCTTGTTGCCTTTTGCCTTCTCTCGCTCTCCCTCTTGACTCCACATGATATGAAAGCCAAAAGGTCCATTGTTGTCATGACAATACATCATATATATTCAATTCTATACATTTGGTTTTATGCAAATTTGAAGCTTCACCTCACTATGAGCCTCACATTTCAGTGCAGCACGCAGAAAGTAAAAATGGGAAAACTCAGTAGATAACTCACTTTCTGAGCCAAATTTTGACACTCGTATCACTTCATCTCCTTCTTTTCATTTGGCTCATTTTCATACATAATGACACAGATTCGTTTTATAATTACAGATGTACTGTATTGTTACAGTCCATAAATGCTGAAGGAGATTTCAGCTCCGCTCGTTGAGTTTGAGGTCGTAGGACTTGTGTTATCAATTCTCAATGATTTAAATTGCTGAAGTTCTTTTTCTCTTATCTGATATTTTAAAGGGCAATGAAAAGGCCCATTTTTTCACTGAAACCCATCCTCAATCACAGTTAATGTTAACTCCATGTACACATAAGAGGGCTGATAAAGAATCATTAGTCTCGTTAATGGAATCACAGGTCCAATCCCTCCATCCTTTTCTATTGAAAAGCGCTCTTCATTTCAAAGTTGTTCTGCTTTATTAAAGCTCATTACCATTTCTCTTTTAATAAGCACTCTTTAAAGTCATTACCTGCAGTGGAGTTAAAGGCTCAGCTATTAAAAGGTTACTTTAATGTGAATAATGGCCTCCTGATATACTCAAGTTAATTACTATTGGACACTGGTTCTAGTTTAATCTTATGCTTAAACCTTAATGAAAGATATGTCACAGTACAATGAAATGGCAAAAAATTGTTCCCGATCAACAGAACTATTTGTGCTATCTCTCCTTGCGCAGGCAGCCTTCCTCCATCTTCTCCTCCAAAGCAGCCTTCCAATACATTGAATTGCCATGTGCTATTTTCTCAGAATATCAATAGACACATGGTTAGCATGCTTAATTGCAATTGAAGTCAATCGTATTAACATTGTCTTCATCAACCACCTTTTGTAATGTAATGTTGCAGTCAGCTCTTTACTTTTATTCCTCAGGCAAAAAAAAAAAACAAAACATATATATATATATATATACAGGGAGAGAGAGCGAGAGAGAGAACCTGAGATTAAAATATCATTTATTATATAGATTATATTTTAAGCAAATTGCTGACTTTGAACAAAATGCCAACTAACAGGTTTCATAATTTCCTGCACTAACTCAGTGAAAAGATATGGTCTTTCGTTATGTATAGCCTTTCACAGCACTCTGTAAAGTCCCAAACAATCAATATTTTCATATTGATCATGACAGTAGCATCATTTTCAGTCACAGAGAGCAGCTCTTTTCAGCCAAATGGCTCAAAAAAAAACAAAAAAACACTGTGCACACAGCTTATATGGCAACTACAACTTCATGCAGACAACGGTGACTCTGACTGGATGACATGTGACTAGAACATGAAACACAACAAAAATGCAGCTATTTCCCTGTAAGGTGAGTGGAGATTAAAAGATTTCTTAAAATAACTAAATAAATGCTCTTAGCGTTAGTGCCCTGTTTTAGCTGTGGCTGTGAGAAAATAAGCAGCCAATTGAAATCACGTTTGTCATTCAAACATTTAATAAACATTAGTGTTCCGTTCACAGTCCCAAAAAGTGTTGCTGTGATTTAAATATTTTAACTGTCGGACGCATGAGACACAAACTTTGGGTTGTGTAGTTGAAAGCAATGACTCACTGCAGAAATAAAAGTACACACAACATGTGCACGTATTTGCAAGAAAGACAGTGAAAACCCAACATTACTCACCGCCAAATTATTCACCACTCAGTATTCACTAAAATGCTCACCCAGTAATACGAGTACTTTGAACTGTTTGTGATTTCCCTCTTTGAGGGCACAGGGTCAGATGATGAAAGCTGACCTCTTTGTTTCAGACAGTTTTAATTCACAAGTGAAAAGCCTAATTGCTGCGATCTGCACAGAATGCCAGAGGTAAAGGCTCCTGAGAAGCATTAACCTTGAGATCATGTGGTGCAGTACGCTTTCTGGAGAAATCGAGGCAGCAACTAGCATGTGGATCAAACATGTGGATGAAAAATGTTTCTTTTTATTTCCCCCAATTAATAATACCAATGTAATTTCCCACTGATGCAAATACCACACAAACCTGACAATGCTATTAAACCGACACCTGAGCACCTCTCATGCTCACCAACTTCCACTGACAGACTGACATACATATATTTAGCAATTAATGGATTAGAAGATGCTCTCAATTTGAGACTGAGAACTTCTAAAATCAGCAATTTTCTGTCATTCTCAAATCATCACAAGAAAAATAATTATAATTAATGATATCATCAGTTAGCAGATTTCTGTTAGTCCTTTATTGCTAAAGAACAGATTCCCTTAATGTTTAAGTTAAAGAAAAGAACACATCACTCAAAAGCTCCACTTTAATTTTTTCTGCAGTGAAATATGTGTCGTATTCATGCACAGAATTAATGTGCACCAAATGCACCACATTAGCATTTTCCTGTGATACGTTTCCCTCTCTCTTAAGGTCATGTGGCTTTAACGGGAGGCTTAAGTAAGACTCATGTGCATGTGTATGACCCATTTCATAAATCCCATCGCCTCCTCTGTGAGATAGTGGATACTAAATGTCACAAACCATTGGGTCATCTAATCCCTTTTCCTCGACAAACCGCATTAAAACAATTATAAGGAACCAGCAACGGTTGGGTTGGAGGGCTTCAATGTGCTAAAATACTCTGATGACAACAAACATTTTCCGTCACGTCGACAACAAACGATGCACCCCATGAATAGGTTTGTTGAGATGTGGTGGACAGATGTTGCAGTCGCTGGTCTCCATGCTTGACAGATTATTTGCAGAACTTCAATGTATCTTTGAAGCCCAGGGGTCGGCTGCTGCCAGCCAAACAGAAATGGCACTGTCAGGCAAAGGATGGACAGGAGACTTTCAGCGAAGAACAGCAGGATGAAAAGACGTAACATTATCTCTTGATCAAGAGCAGGAGGCTTCTGTTGAGCATTGGCTTTTAAGATCAAATGTTTCTGCTGAAAATTGGCTGTAGCACCGACTGTATGGTGGTGTACTTCAAAATATAGAACCGCATGTTTCACATGAATGCCTTGCTAACAAGACGAGCGGGACACAGACATGTTCAGCTGGAGATGTTTGAAGAAAGCTGACAATAAAATGTGTAATGTTGCCACTTCATAGAGTCTAAAAATACAGAATCTTGCTTTTAGCATTTATTAATTACACCAAGCACGCTGACTGCTGAGATGCATGTGAGCCTTCTCTTGCCTTCTTTTTCTTTTAATTTTTCTTTTCTTTGAGCTCTCCATACACTTAAGAGAAGAAAAAGACAGCTATTGGTGAATGTGGTCACATTCACACCACTGTTTGTCACCACTGCAACATTAATGCACACGGTGGACCGTTAGGCGCCATATGATCGTTTTCTATGCAGCATGTTTTCAAGGGAAATAAAAGATGATGTGTTTGGAAAAGGGAAAAAAAAACAACTGTCTAAACCACTGACACGTATGCCAACATGTCAAAACAAAACATTACTATGCATTACACTAAATGAAATTTTCATCACACTGAAATTTCTGCTGGATAATCTGGAACAAGACCTTTAAAAAAAGATGTTTCACAGTCATCGTATTTAAGGAAATAGAGGAAATAGAAAGTTGAAGGTCTTTGAAGTTTCAGGAAACACAATTCTTCTTCGTCCTTGAGATTGGTAAGAATTTGGGCACGGTTAAAACAAAGCTACCAGTGGTGGTAAACTTGTTTCCTTTTTATGGATTTGGGTTAATCTGAGCCACTCTCTAAAGTGATATGGTTCACTTGAGTCCTTCAGTCAGTGCTGTTAGCACCCCCCTACCACCGCCACCACCACATGTACACACACACACACACACACACACACACACACAACTTAGTGACATAATATAATTTGTTGTTGTTTTGCCTACAATAAAATTTGCTGCATTACTAGTTTATACCGCTACTGATAATAACAACAAAAACAACAACAATAATAATAATATTAGTAATAATCATCATCATTGTTGCATGTGCATAAAATACATCAGCCAGAAAATGAACACCAGTGTGTTTAACCAGTTTTTTTGTTGCAGTATTTATTTTGCTTACTTTGATTCACTGACTGCTCCACCTGTCACATGGAAGATCAGGGTTCTACTGTGTTCCCAGTCACAAGGCGCCCACAGAGCAGTGGTATGCTCGTGCCGGCCCCAAACCCGGATAAATGGGAGGGTTGCGCCAGGAAGGGCCTGAACTGAGGTGTAATCTAATCAGGCAAGTCACAGCAAGCTGATTTGCTTTGGCAACCCCAAATTGGGAAAAGCTGAAAAAGAAGATGAAGACTTTCTATAGATTTGCTGACTGCAGTCCGCCGACTCGCCTTGTGTACTTACCCTGTGTAGTTTGTGTACTTAGCCGCAGCCAACCAGAGGATTCATAGGATCCGGGTGAATGGAGACCTCGGACACATGATTCGTGAGTCAGTATGAAGACTCGATTCATTCACCTGGCTGATTCAGGAAGTGACCAGATCCAGAAGCTATAGCAAACCGCTTCTTAGCCTAGCTTACGGCCTGTCAATAAGGACAAACAGCTTGTTTTGTTCAATGCAAAGGTAAGAAGTTTGACCTCTTAAGTACTTCTTAGAGAGGGTATTTGTTTTCTCCGCTGCTGAACGTGCTCCCTTGCCAGGAGTGAGTGGTGACTGTGTTGCTTGATAAGAGCCGTTGTTGGATTTACAGCACTTTATAATATTAGCAGGAGGTGTTCAGGGCAGCCTGGAGGCTGCAGTGTGTTTTTATTGGAAAGTGATAGGATGAGCTGGTTGGCTGCTGGTTAGCGTGCTAACTTCACTAGAATAATGTATGCGAATAAGACAGAGCTGTCATTGCTTTCCACCACTGGAGACAGAAGCAAGAAGTTTGATGCTGAACTCAAATAGCTTTTTCTAGACTGAGTAAGTATAAACAAACCATAATACTAATGCCAGTTATGAAACGATAGAATAACTGAGACATAGAACCTTTGAGTTCACCTATTAGTGCGTTGTCAGTCTCCATGTATACACATATATCAGCGAGAAAATGAAAATTAATAATTTACAAAAATATCAGACTTTTACTTTGGACTCTGTCTTTGTTGAAAGCGTTTCACAGGGTTTATGTGCAAAATGTGTATTGTTCCTCCTTTTGCTGTTGCCTCATTCATTTTTTATCCAAATGTGACTTTTGTTTATATACACCACTACTCATCCATGCACCAAAAACCATTTCAGATAAGACAAGTTATTTCTGAAGAATATATTGATACTGCTTTGCTACTTTTTCCCTCGACTGAGAAAAAAAAAAAAGACAGTGGCACTGTACCTCCGTAAGAGCCTCATAAAAATAATGAAACTCACACTAGAAGCTCTCCCTGCATTCCAGCACCACTACATTTGAACTGTGTGTCGACAAAGCAACAAAGTCATCACTATCTACAGCGTGAGCTTGCATTATGCTGATGAATGGAGAGCCCTGCCAGATTACTTGATTTGATAAGCAGTACAACCCATCGGTAACATAATACATCACAAATTGTTTTGTCAACAATTTATGATACCATTTATCAAATGACCATCGCAGTGGGCTGAGTTATGGTGTCATAGCTGGCATAATGTCAATACTCAAGCTGAGTTGAGGGCAGTCTGGCCACATTGATTTAGACACGCTACACTCTGACCTCTTCAGAGATTTTCTCTTCATTACCCGACAAATTGATGTTGAAGCGAGAAAAAAAGTTGTAAAATTTAATGCTGAAATCTTTATCTCCTTCATATATTTAATTGTAAAGTAAGTGAGATTAAGTCCAAAGTCTATGTTGTGAA
Organism: Echeneis naucrates; assembly: GCF_900963305.1. Lineage (NCBI taxonomy): Eukaryota > Metazoa > Chordata > Actinopteri > Carangiformes > Echeneidae > Echeneis > Echeneis naucrates. The sequence goes on along the minus strand of NC_042519.1, from coordinate 7,245,644 downwards.
CATCTGATGCAGTTCGATGAAGACTTCAGAATCGCGAAATGAGGCTCATTTAAAATTTTGACTCAGAAAATGAGGCATCTGATGCTCAAAACAAGTTATGGTAAAAATATTCAATAGGACACTAGTGGATATTTAAGACTTGCTTAATAATATTAATTTTTTATGCCTGATCGTTACATCTCTCATCAATTTTCGAGCAGATGATTCACAACGTGTCAAAATGGCAGCAGCCTGAGTGCAGCCCTCCAGACAGACTTGTTCTTCTATTTCTTTTGTCACGTAAAAAGTCTCAGATATCTGTCAAATAGCCTACACGTGGATTTTGCATTGAAAGCACCACATCCAAGGTCTGATTTTATTGTGATTCTCAGGATCAATTTGGGCTGCAGCCTGGATAACAATTAAAATGTAAGGCCTTAAAATGCCTCCCCAAGTCAATCCCTGTCTCTGGTATTGACCAGAATATATGGCCCATGTCCAAGCCACCACCACTCGCTGGCCAATCTTAAAGGTTACGGCAACCACTACATGTACCCACATTAACAGGACACTCACCTCTCTGGGTTTATGGTCTGTGTAATAATTTTAAGCAAAGAGAGAAGTGCATTCAGTGGAGACAGTAACGGTGAGAGAGTCGAGGGAGGACAAGTATAGTATGATTGATCGTGGTGAGCAGTATAGCTGTGTACCTCTCACCTTCCCCCCCGATTACTGCCTACTCCTGATCTCTCACATCTGTCTCGACTTCCTAAAGAAATGGATTCCTTACATGTAACACTCTTGAGATTAAAACTCTATCAAAATGTTGACATTTTTTTTCCACATCCTACTTTGTGTATGTGTAGTTTTACACATGAAGAATGAAGCATGAACAGAGTGGGACACTGAGCTGCTCTCACTGGATGAGCTGAAGCCACAGTAGTGTAGTCGCGTATTGATTGAAATGGAAGTACGTTAGGGAGTTTAAAATAATTCTTTTCTCTGTCCAACAAACAGATTTGCAAACTGAAAAAAATAAAAATAAAAAATCAAAACATAGCAAAGCGCCTGGTCGAATTAGCTCCTGTCCTGCAAACATGTCAGTGATGTATCAATTCTCTAATCGTGCTTTTAAGATTCTTACCAGTTTATTAGTTTACCTCCCACACTAACACTAAAAGTGATTTAATAATCGCAAGGGGAGTTAACAGCACTTGTTAGAAGATGAAATATTTTCCCTTTAGTTATCTACCCTACTAACAGGCTACACAGGCAGTGCTGAAATGTAACCAGTCCATTTAGTTCAGTGTTGTTATCACTTTCTTTGCAGATTAATATTTTACATATACAACAAATGATCAACTAAAAGAAATAGGACACATTGCTGTAGGTTTAACTTCCAAGCAATATATATAGTGTTTAAATTGAGCTCCTCTATGTCAACCTACATCAATTTATACACAAGCACAAATTATTTCGTATTGTAAAATATGATTTTTCTGCCAATTAGCTGGATATTTGTTTTACGCTGTGGCATTGCTACAGTTTTCTTGTCCTAAAGATGTGAACGTGTCTTACAACACACAGCACCTGTCAGTTGGAACAGCTGGAGTATGAGCTCTGACCCATTCATGGGAATCTTTGGTGGGATGTTTAGTTTACTACACCAAACCACAGAGCGGATTCAACAAATATTCACGCTACCTCTCTGTGCTTTCATATGTACAGCCGTAATGAAGACAAAGTGCATGCGTACCAGCGACAAATACCAGGAAATAAATAAGAATGAAGTATCCAAACCAAATGAAAGACTGTTCGTAATTGGGTTAGTAATGTCTCTGGCACCGTCTGCTCGGTCATTTCCTCCAATCTCCCTGAGTAACAGGGGAATCATACAGGCGACGTTCAGACCAGGAGTTATCTTGGTATCTCGTGTGACAGGCCTCCTTCAGCAGGTCACAGCACACTTCCACCGTTGTCAAAACCGATTTTAATTCAAAGAGGCCCAGTGAAGAGATGAACGTCATCTTCAGATGTAATACAAGAGGCGATTTCACAAATCTTTTAATGATTTGTGACCCCTTTGTGGACAGCAAAATTGTGAAATCATGCACCCATAACTTCTCACTTAATCTGTATTACTCTCATCACAACAGAGCAAGCCACTCTATCACTAAATGCTAATCTCCTAATTAACAAGCTAATTAGGCAATTACAGCTTTGCAGAAGGATGCCCAAATGAAATATGACAACACAGTCACTTTCTACAGCACCTGTGGGTCTTTTCAGATGTCACAATGAGAGGCATGATGACAAAGTGTTGTCTCTACACTCATAGGTGGATATTTCTATGCCTCGCTTAGCTCGTTTGTAAAAATATTGTCATTTATTTAACGTAAAGCACAGTAAATGTGGAAACAACTTGTCAAATTACATGTAAATGATTTCTCTTCAAAGAAACGAACCTGCAGCCTTTTCAGGGCAGATTATTTTTAGCAGTATGAATACAAAAATGAAGTATATAGAAAACAGCAGGTAGCGCAACCCCTTTGGTTGTGTAAACATGGTTTTGTGAACTGGTAACACTACAGAGTCTTACTGTACGGACCTGTCACATACGGAAATGAATTATGTTGACATATGGCTGAAAACAACGGTGAATAGTGCTGCTATGCAATGCAATGAAGAATCATGCACTGCAACAGAGGAGAGGAGCCGAAGCTGTACCTTTGAGCCCTCCTTGACAGGTATGTAGTGTGACTTGACAGCTCAGTATTTCAATGATAAATGCAGTAGTCCTGGGACTCCCATTCACTAAACTCAAGAGTGTGTTGCTCTGATGCTTCAAGGTCAAGGGAATGAGCAAAACCACACAGACCACTAAAGACTATTTGTTTTTTCACATATTGATATCCTGCGATGATTAGATTTCTAACTCTAGTCATGTACAATTTCAGATATTTCAACATTAATGATGTCATCAATTTTGGACAAACTGGACATTTAATCTTAAGCTGTTTTTTTTTTTTTAAATAATAAACCAAAATATATTACAATATTTGCCTATTGTCTTTAATCAAATTAAATATAGCATGCATCATTTGTTCTGGCACAACTTTTGAGTCATCTTTCAGCTCCTGGGCAACGGCAGTAAGATGCGCCCCTCCTAGTTTAGCAAGATATTTAAATGTTATTGGAAGTAATGACTCACTGTATCGTGACTTAAACTGAACTTCTTTAGTAGAAGTTGTTTTGTTTTGTGAGGATAAATCCAGTCACTCATCTCTGACGCATGAAGATGATTCATGCCCCCAAACACCAGATAGTCTTTCATCAGCCCACCACTCTGTGCTGGCCAACGAGAACAGATTATTTTCACTGCAAGTGATGAAAATTGTTTTTCATTATTGACTGTGTGACACGCAAAGGGGATTTATGCCCATTTTGCATAAGTTAAGTCCAAAGTTTTGTGTAACACAGAATCATTAAACCCAAAACAACATGTCTCACTTTCTGTTGTTTTATTTTTTTTTTTTACTTTTCATTTTCTCTGAAAAGGACCAGCAAAATTTTTCAGATTTTTTTTTTTTTTACAACGCAATCTTAAGAAATTGTTTATCTTCCTTTGCGTCCATAAATCGTTAATTATGTTTAGTCTCTTTGTTTACTGTCAAACTAAATCTACAAGGACTAATCATCAGGGATCTTTGACTGCTACTTTAAAAGTAAAAACTTTAAATCCTTGTGTGTTAAATACACTTTATATGCACAGTGAGAACCGAGAGGCTGAGTAAACCACAACACCAACAAGACCTGTGGGACGTAGAGAAAGATTGTTCTCCTTCAGTTTCATTGAATAAACTGCTCTTTTAACTTTGTCAGGACTCCAACAATTATGGCAAGCACACATTTCATTTCTTGGCTTAATTAAAAATAAAAGTTACGAGGACAAAAATAGGACATTTAAAAGATCTCAACTGAGTCTCTCCAAACTCCCCAGAAGCCAGATCTTCTGTTGCCTAAATTTGGTGGAAGGTGGGATTACATCCATTGTGTTTATTTTGGCTGCAAGAGAATGTGAGGACTGCATTATTTAGGTCGACTTCGCTTCATCAAAGCCCTTCTGCCAAAAGTTTAGCACCAATACACACTCTCTCAATGAAACCTGATCTGCCTCAAACGCTAATCCAACAAAATAGTTACCGTCATGAAACACCAGTTAAAAGAAGTCAAATCTATACGCTTGTTCTCAAAAACAAAAAACAAACAAAAAAAAAAATCCCTGATCTATATGTTTATTGTAGAGGTGCATTTGCTGTCTTGCATCCAGAGCTCAACAACTTGTCTGCTGCCATAGCAACTGCGGAGGAGCACGGAGCAGCGCCGCCTGCTTGTGCAATGGATGTCACTCTTAGCAACGGCCAATCAGAAGTTCCCATCCTTTTGTACCAGCAGTGCGAAGATGGAGGGATGGAGTGGGTGGGCTTTCGCCGTCATGCGTCTGCCAGCAATAGGACAAGCGGATCGTCAGTCTCCGTCAGCCCGGTCCGTGATTGGTGGAGGAGCTCCCACTTTCCAATAATATAAACATGTCTGCCGCTTCCCCGGCTTGAACCAAAGGCTTTTACAGGGGGACCGCGCAGTTCTACATCAAACTGTATAAAAACTCCCATTGTGTATTTGCCTGTGCGGGTTTGCAGGGCTAAATCTTTATCACTGCTGTAAGAGAATATGCACATAGCTGTACGTGCACGCGTGAGGAAACGAGGACACCGCCGCTGCGAGAAAGGGAGAGAGAGGGAGAGAGAGACAGAGAGGGAGAGCGAGAGAGAGAGAGAGTGGGGGACTGCCGTGCTTTCATCATTATAATCACCATCCTAAGTACTAGCTCTTAACATTTTGTTTTTCGGTGTTCAGGCGAGAAGTGACAAGAATATAGACCCCTCCTCTGCAGGGCGGAGCGTGCATTTTCATTTCGTATTTTGTATTTTTTTTTTTTTTTTTGTGTGTGTATTTTTTTTTCTACCCCCGTTCCCTGCTCTGACACGTCTGCACTGAGTGAGTGGCATTGGCACACTGTCAATCGCTCACCACCGCTGCCATCAAACAACATAAAACACACACAGGCAGAGGCTGGAGCTCATAAATTTCTGCAGGGCGAGATATTTTTTTGCGCATCGCCTTTTTACACAGCGTTGTATCCTAATTAATTTCTTTCTCGCTGTTGCTTCTTCTTTTTTTTTTTCCTAAAGAGAAACCCCCAACTTTTTTTGTTGTTGTTTTTGTTGTGTGTTTGTTTTGTACATTTCATATTTTTTACAGTCACATTTGGACACCTAGTGCAGCAGATTGTGTATAGATATATATATTTTTTTAAATAATGCCGTGCGTTGACGCGGGAGTCATTTCTGCACATTTATAGTTGGCAACACCTGCAAGCCTAAGATTTTTTTTTTTTGATTTGTTTACACGTTTTCACATTGGATATTTTTTTGCCGCCGGTGCTTCACCAGGAGGATTTGGACATTTTGGAGAGGAAATGCGATGGGAAACCCATGAAGAGCGCTAATAAATGAGAGATCACCAAGGAGCGTTTCTGTCTCTACCGCCCGTCAAATCCCAGAGAAAAGACAGATTGGCATGAGGATCCGAGCGGGATACGATGGACCGTCAATTTTGACAGAGAAGTTTCAAGAAGAAGATTAAAAATAAAAATATTTATGCATTTTTCTACAAACGCAGCCACGCGTTTTGGCACTTTGGACCGCACGTAAAAAAAAAAAAAAAGCGAGAGGACAACGAGAACTTGGACTCAAGATTTACGATAAAACATCACTGCTTTAAAAGAAAGAAAGAAAGAAAATCACCGTGTCAGCTTGGTGTCGCTCAAGAAGCCCACATCCGTGCATCCCTCCAGTCTGCGGCACATGTTGTAGCCGATTTCGTATATGAGTTTTTCAATTTGTGTGGCTCAGTGCACAGACTCTTTAGCGGCTACCATGGACGATCAAGCCCGGATCATGCAGTCGATCGGCGGCGTTAGTCTGGCTGGCCACTCGGTACAAGGAGGCATGGCACTGCCGCCTCCACATGGACACGATGGGACAGACGGAGACGGAAGAAAACAAGACATTGGTGACATTCTCCATCAAATAATGACCATAACTGATCAGAGCCTGGACGAGGCGCAAGCAAAGTTGGTTGATTTATATGTTTTATTAACTTCGCCCTCCCCAAAACGCTGAACGCATCATTGCTGAGTTGTGGCCCGGTTAACTTAACTCCCCCGTGCATAACAATAGAGTGGCTTTAATGATAATCTTACACTGAGGTGTATTTACCGCCTGGCAAAGCTTTAACACGTGGGAAAGTTGTCAGTGAGGGAACAACAGCTTCTTAGTTAAAGTGCCTGTGTGATTCTAAGAGAGGATGTGTTGTTCAAAAAGTTCCTGTGCACACATGTCCTGTAGTAAATGTTCATACATCTGCACAACTGCAGGCTGATGGAAAGAAATCAAACGTCAGCAGCCACATTAATACATTTTGTATTTGCATTATATATACAATGGAGCATCGTTGTTAGAACAGATACTTTTATTTTCGTTTATAAAAACTTTGTGCAAATTCTATACTGTGCCACAGCAGGTGATAACTTTTTGTAATATCTTTGTTGGAACATGACAAGTCAAAGTCACGGTCACCTCAAAACTCCACATGTCAAATAACACATTTGTTATTGTCTAACAGGTGATTGATCAGTGAACTTATTTCACTATTTTATCTTGTCTCATACTGAAACAGGAAACATGGACTGAACTGTCACAGAATGAAACCAGCACTCTTCAGCGTTCTCTGTGAAATCAAAGAGAAGACAGGTAAGAGCTTTACATTAAAATATGAACTCAGAGAAAAATAGTAGCAGAGCCGGAATACAACAGCACATAGTCATTTAAGCCTCGCAGTGGGTTACATGGGACCTTTTGCCAAATTAATCAATCACTTTTTAAACAAACAAAAAAATATGTTGTCGTGCTGCACAGAAACAGCCCAGTTATTGTAGCACAGTTACATTTCTTTTTGATTCCAGAAGATGCTCTTGTTTGTTCATCTTCTCCAGCACCGGTTGCCTGGTTTTAAACAGAAAGTTCACTCCAGCTTGCACCCTCACGGCTCTGGTGCTAAACAGGATGGGGGAAATCCCGTAGCATATGCTCTACATAGCTGAGATCAGATGGAATCTATGGTTTATAACTGCACATCAATTTCCACACACTTTCAACATATGCAGTCAACTTTCAGTTCAACTGTCAGTCAGTAACTTTCCTGCAGTTGCCTTGAGATGCCTTGATCCAAAATACAAATTCAGATGACTCAAATAACTGAACTGTATAAAATTATATTAAAAAAAATTCTGATTAAAAAAAAAAAAAATCTTTTTTTTTTTTTTTTTTTTGCATCACTCTGTAAAAAGACCAACAGCACATTTCTATGTCCAGGGTTCGAAACTTTCAGCATGTGCACATATACACACAAATGTGGGAGACAGCTGTGAAGCAATGCAGTTTTCGTGAAGTTTAAACTTTCCTATACGTATGGTTTTAAAATTTCACCTTTGTGGAGAAGGATTGTCGTTTCTACGCTTTGCCTCACAGTATTTTCGGGGGAACATAATAACCAAGCATCCTTTTAAATTCTTAAATGAAGACGTGATAGATTTTGGAGGAATATCAGCTTTGTACAGACCTTGATGCTTCACTTTCACTTTGCCTCATTATCTGTTTGATTTGTACGTCTCTCAGAAAAAGAGCAAAAAAGAATATGTAAACAACAGTGCTGTGGGTTAAGTGTAATTTAGTAAACCTGACGCCTTGTCAGATTTGTGACCTTTGTGCAGTTTATGAGGGAATTGGCTTTGGGGAGACCATAAAAGTTTATGAACTTCCCCAACACAGGTGGCGTCCACAGGGTCAGGCAGAGAGGGTCCACGGTGAAAGCCGAGGTGCTCTGCTGCATTTGTGTGCCTGAACCTGGAGATTAAACACAGAGGCTGCAGATCACACATGCCACAAGATGCCAGCTTTTATTTTGTGTGCGCTCAGTGATTTAATGTGAGTGTTTTCTAGTACAGAGGCGTTGCTGTATCTGTCAAGTCCCAGTGGAAAAAAAAAAAAAAAAGAAAAAAGAAATGGCTGATTTTTATTTTAAAGAAGTTATATTAACATCCTTTTAATCTCCCAGTGACTTTTGATGAGACGTTTCAGCAGTTTTGCTTGTGTGACGGTTCTGGGTTGAGCTCCCCTGTTGTAAACTAAGCTGCTTAAGGAAAGAACAGCCGAAACTGGAATGAGGAAAAAAAAAAGTATAATATATATATATATATATATATATATATATATATATATATATATATATATATATATATATATATATATATATATATATATATATATATATATATATATATACACATAAATAATTATGTTAATTTGTGAAAAAGTGTGTGTATGGGAACAAGTGTGTTAGAATGAGATGAGACAGAGAGAAGAGGGAGAACAAGCTGATGTGTGTGTGTGTGTGTGTGTGCATGGTTAACCTGTGGTTTAGAGTCACAGCCTCCCCCTCTTAGCCATTGACAGAGCTCAGCTGGTCTGGTGGCCTTGTTGACCGGCCTGTTTTTCCAGCACACAGTGAGCCTTTCACTGGCTCCTGTAGCACCGTTCACAGGGCTCCCTTGGTCCTTTCATGTGTGTTCAGATGGCACAGGGGCCGCTGTCTTTCAGCCATGAGATCCACCGTTGGCTGAAAATGACTTTTAATAATAAATTTGAAAGCCGTCCAAGAGTCATTGGTGTAATTACTGCGCACATGTATCATGTTATCTAGAGCTATTGTCTGCCGCACAGATGAATAGTGAGTCTAAGGTTTAGCTTCAAAGCTCCAGACGTGTTTATGTTCAAAGCATTTAGTGATAAGCGGTGTGACAAAATCGCTGTGGTGAGAACGATTTTAATCTTGATGTTCTTGGTTTTAGGAGAGGTGAGGGCTTGAGGTTTCGAACACTGGAAAGCTATTCTAAAGACTTTTCAGGGTGTTTGGAAGTTTCTGGCAGACTTCTGACTGTTATTATAGGACTACAGCATATTTCTGCATTGCTAATGCCCTAGAAGTATTAATTCACTTTGATATGCTAATTAGAGAGCATTATGCAAGAAATGAGATTAAGTGGCAGCATGAAGTCATTTGCCTGTCACTAAATTGAGTGTTTTTAGCAGGAGGGTTTTTTTTTTCGCCCAGATTTTCTTGGTTTTGCATTTAGATAAGCTGCATGTGAGATCTGGTCGGTGAGTGGTGTTCTTTGTCCTTCAGTGTGTGACGTTTTTGTTGTATATGCATAAAGAAAAATGGCAATTAAATGGTTTCATTCTCTTAAGTTTTCAGCGTTCCAGGACAAAGGCTGCGTTCACGCTGTTCCTTTTTACCTGTGGGCTCCTTTAGGAAGTCAATGAATGCATTGAGTGAAAATGGCCTGTAATTCAGATGAGTTTTGCAGTTGTTCCTCTGTGCTGGGTTTGTTTTATCCTGCTGGCTACTCCCTTGTCTTGCTCTCATGCTTGGAAGAGAGGCTCGCAGCAGCAGCAGCAGCAGCAGCAGCAGCAGCAGCAGCGGGAGTGGCTAGAATAACAAAGGTGAAAGATTACCTCCATATGGTATTTCTGACCAGGAAAAGAGAGGTTCTGTAGCAGGACTCCTCTTTGATGTGAGGTTTAATCAATAGAAAGAGATTACAGAAAACTATTACAGGCTAAATCACGGAGTGCCACAGAGAGGCTTAGCCCTCTCCACAGCTCTCTCAGCTGCATGGCGCTTCTTTTGGCTACGTATTGACTTGTTGTTTTCCTGACCTTTGACTCATCAGGTTCAGAAATGGGGGGGGGGGGGTGGTCTGGAAAGGCAGGGGAGGGAGAGTGAGAGAGGGAGAGAAAATGTCTGACACTCAGGCTGATAAATGCTCCGATCCAGTGTTTAAAGCAGTGGATTAGGGAGGGACTGCACTCACAGTCCGAGCCAGTGTCGGTGTCGTGTTGCACATGTTTGATTTGGCTTCCATAACCTGCTAAACGTCTGTTTACCGGTTTGCCCATGTTATGTGTAATGTTCGCCTATGAAAGGCTGTGTTAACTAAATACAGTTCAGGATGAGCCTGTAATTAACCACATGCAAGGCTGACTAAAAGCATTACCTGGAGTAAATAGAGTTAGGACCGAGGAGGTAAGCATTTCTGAAATCTACAGGGAACATTAATTTCAATGTTCCTTGACAAAGTTAATGAGCCTTCTCATTCCAATAGTGTTATTATTATTAATTCCAAAATTAGTATTATTACTATTCTAATTATTATTATAGGGAAAGAAGAAAACTATATTTTATTCAACTTAATTTTTTGACCTTTTGGGTTTTCTTTATGCTTAAAAAGCTCCAGTAAATGCATGACAGAGAACAGAAAGCTATTCAGCAGGAGAGACAATTGACTTTGGCTGCTTTTTGTCTCAGAGAGCCCCAGTGATGCGGCTGCAGTGACTAGATAGTGTTGTGCCGAATGGCTCGCACACAGCTGGGTTCCTGACTGGCTCAATGGCAGGGCCACTAGTCCTTCCTCCTCTAAAGCATGAGGGGAACCGAGGAAGATGTGGTTATTATCTAAGTAGCTCACAAATACCCTCCATTTCCCCATCAGCAAAGATGAGAAGAAAGAGAGCCAGATAAAGAGGGAATAGGAGAAAAACAAAGAGAATACATGTCAGTTTCATTTGGAGGGGTAAATGCTTTTGTGCCGTGGAGATGGATGCCTGTGCACGGGTGCTGCCTGGTATCTGCACACACAGCTCCTCAAGCCTGTATTTTCTTTTTTTTCTTTTTTTTTTTTTTTCTTGTACGATGATTCAGTGCTGTCCCTCCATCTGCACACACGAGCACCCATCTTGCACACATCTCCCTTGCTCCCCCTCCAATCGCTCCAAGCGTTTTTTGCGGGCTCCTGCACGATCAACAGCTCATAATTGTTTTTTGCACATACGTTATGCAAATGACTCTTTATGGCAACTGGCATAACAATTAGCATTCTCCAACAATATTTTAGTAGGTTAATTGCAAAATTTCTGAATTGTACATCTGAGTTGTTAATTAGGCATGACAGAGGTGGTGAAATAGTTATCTTCAGGCGGTGGCAGCCAGCAGAAGCTGCTTTGGATGCAAAAAGGAAGGATTGATTGAAATTAGTTTACAACAGTTGCAATGTGGCTGTTGCCTCTTTTTGCTTTTCGCTGCATCTGTTTGTCAGTCCATGTAAAAAAAATTAACTCGAAGACACTGAACAGAGATGTGAATGATACAACTTGTTGTCTTGCCAAAGTGAGTCAGTGGCTGTGCTCTTGTCAAAATTGTAAAAGGCCTTTGACCTGCCAGATACAGTTAAATCAAGTTTCTTGATGGCAAAAAAAAAAATGAGTTACACCCAAAAAAAAAAAAGCACCTTAAATATTTCACACTTTGCATTTTATGATTAAATTGCTAAAATTGACTAAATTGATAAATGAAAGAAAATGTGCAGTATTTTTTTCTTTTTACCAAAAAAAAAAAAAAAAAGAAGTTCACATCCATGTGTTAATGAAGCACAAAGTTGTAAAAAACTGAAATGAACCTGTCATGAGTTTATGAGTATGAGGAACATCGTTTAACTGTGTACTTTCAGCCGACACCTCTGTTTATTTACAGATTAAAAAATAAAATAAAACAAAAGCCACTCAACGTGAGCCTTTCCCCGAGTCTCCTGTGTCACGACGGTCATTACTCGATGGTCGAGGATATGTAACTCCACGGAGCCAGTCATAAGTGGAAAAAGGGCTACAGTGAAAGACTGGTGCAAAGCAAGTCCTCAGTAATGACTCTGCTATTTATAGGTCCCTATTTCATTAGCTCTAGTGTTTCAGGGAAGAGTTTTCCTCATGGGACAACAGACACCACGATGTTCATTTACTCTGTACACATTACATGTGGACAACTAAATGACCCATCATTTGTGAGTGCAAGAGCGCTCGAGACGATCCTGCTTTTGTCACTATTAATGCTGTAGCTCGAGGAGAAAATCCTTTTGTATTTTTAAATTGTTGTAGGTCATTAACTGTCCGTGTTTCATACAGTTTCAGAGTCGGTGTGTGTGTGTGTGTGTGTGTGTCTGTGTGTTACTGCTACAGGTAACGCACAAGTCAGTTATTGTACACATTTTAAATCTTACTTGTAATATTTTGATGCTGTAGCTCATTGCATGACAAAAACAGTGAGTGATGCACTGCTGTCAACTTCTTTTTCTTCGCACACATTCTTTTTTTTTTTTTTTTTTCACAAAACAGGCAGAAAAAAAAGAGGAAATCTGAGCACTTTTCCCTCATTTGCGAGCTTGAAAATGAAGCCCCTCTTCCCATTGTTCCATCTGCCATTGTTCCACATGTTTCATACATTAAAATGATATATTGAAGGCAGAAATGGGAAAAAGACTGCAATGCAATGAAATTTTAATCAGCGTCTTCTGCTGCTTTAATAAGGCAAATAATTCTTATTGGCTGCTGTGTTAAGATTTCTGATATTTAATTCATAACAAACCTTGCATTATTCTCCTTTAGCCCTGAGACAAGCTCCACTCTGCTGCCTGCCAAGAGGCAACTGTGGGGGGAAAAAAAGAAGTAAAAGGAAGTGCAGACTGAGCATTTTTCTTATCAGTTGTGGCATAATACTACCACGTTGTTTTGATTCTGCCTGTGAATTTAAATATCTAAGTGTGTGTGAAGCTGGAGCTAATGACAGAGAAACTGATCACACATTTTTTTTACATATATATATATATATTTTTTTTTTTTTTTTTTAATAATGAGTCAGTTTAACTGTTCACCAGGCATGCTATCGCTTTATTTTCTTAAGTCCTGAAAGTTCATTTTTGCGTCTGAAGTAATGGAAAGATGGCGAGGGGCCAGCAGCTAGGTGCTGGCTCATGTTACAGTGAAACGGCGGGCCCTGTTTTCGTCTCTCGGTGAAATGGCTTAATTGGTGTCAGAACCCCAGGGATAAAGGCCTCTTGCTCTGAAACACAGCCACACAGACCCTGTCTTCCCTCAAACCAGGAGGAACGGCCGGCGTCTGCTGGTGAATGAGGACTAAGCCGTGGCATAACAATACCAAATGATGTTTGGGATGACAGAAATTAATATGCGCTTGCTCCCAGAAAGCTATGATTAATGACGGCGAGCAGGGGAATGCTGTCCCTCCTTTTGCTCCTCTTTGATGGGGATTGAAAGGCAGGGGAAAAAAAAAGGGCTGGTTTCTCCTCTCTTTAGAAAGTGGAGGTCATCCAGAGTACATTACTACTATTCTTCCCTTGCTTTTTCCTCAAGCAGGAGGCAGGAAAGGAGTGAGTACTTGTAATGAATTTTGGAAGGATTCAGTAATGCTGTGAGCCGGTTTATTGGCCCATGGCATGTTGCTCAAAGTGACACATAGCTGTGTATCTCTGCAAAGATTTGAATCCACCAGTCATAATTTCACCTGTAATAATTAGCAGTCTGAATATCACTCTGATAATTACAGATATATATTTTAATAACCTGTGCAGGATCATTTGAAGTGATAATTTTTACGAAGTAAAAGCACTTTTCATTTTAATAATGGAGCTAATAACTGATGTTCTGGTGGCATCTTTTCTTTCTTTTCTTTTTTTTTTTTTTTCAAATAGAATTTTATATACAGCCATTGATTCAGAGCAAACGTGTGAACAAAATGGTGGTGTGCTGTTGCCATGATAATGATCTGTATCTGTTGTGTCCTAGGAGGAGACACATGAATATTTAATTGTGTCTGCTAGAGAGATCCCCAGACCCTTCTGTTCATATCTTACTTTCTCTAATGTGTTTCCACCCTCCCAGGTACTTCCTCTCTAAGTAATGGAGAATTAAAGTGCACATTAAAATGATATAAATTGCAATGTAAGGGATTTCTAAGGACATTTGTCTCCCCACAACGCGGTTGAAAATTCAAATGGCAAGTTTTGACAATGGACATTCTGCTGACACGGTGCATTTGCCTCATGTTGGCTCCTCAAATAAGCATTTCCTCTGTCAAGAGTGATTGATATGTATTAAGCATGTGCTTTTTACATCACAGTGCTCTGGAAGATGATGTGGGTACAAGGATATGAGTTTTAAACAGTGAATGAGTTCCCCTCATATTGATCTATTTGTGCTGCCGGAGTGGCAGGTGCTATACGAAGTCTGTGTCAGCTTTGATTGTTTGTGTCAGTGATCCGAGCCGACACTGAGCTCTCGTAGTGTTCGTCACTGCACTCCTCTTGATGAATGGCAGCACACTGCACAGATCCCCCCCCCCCCAAAAAAAAACAAAACAAAACAACAAACAAACTTGTGTCTTTGCTATCTCACAGAGCCTGTGAATCAGCACTGACTGGTCCTCACAGAATAGTTATCAAGCTGTGCCCAAGATTGTGGGACATTCCTGAAATGTCCCAAGGGTATTATTATTATTTTCTTCCTTCTTTTTTTTTTTGGTGCTTTAATAAAATTATGTAAAAGCTTTCCATGTGAGTGTGAACATCAGTTGTTGAGAGACAGGAGGTGTGGTTCCTCTCCCTCTCTAAATATTCAAGATCAGTTCTTAACTGTGTGTGTGCGTGTGTGTGTTGGCAGGCTTGCTCGGCTGTGGCATGAAGGTGAGGTGCGTGATGCTCTGTAAGTATGCAGAGCACGGTGGGGCTCTCGCGGGTGCTGAAGGAGAGCATGGAGTGGCAGAGTTAATTTATTTAATGACTGAGCGTCTTATATCTCCCCAGCCCTGATTAGAATACATGCTTGATGAGGGAAGCGATACAGGGGTGTGCACTGCCCCTAGGCCCTAGCACGTACATTCACGGTTTTCTTTCTCCAGTGCCTATTTTCCCTACCCCGAGTCCACTGGGTTTTATAAAGAAAAAAAGAAAGAAAAAGGATCATTTCCACTTTTGTCTGTCACACTATTTTGTGAGTATGTCTCTACGTGTGATCATTTTGTTGCACCCTGACAGGAAATTCAGTTCTGAGGCTGATTAAATGTGTGTGTGCATGTGTGTGTGCGTGTGTGTGTGTGTGTGTGTGTGTGTGTGTGTGTGCGTGCTCGGTGATAAAGACGAAGTGCTATGGAGCTCTATGAACGTGGGAAAGCCAAACAGAGTGTGTCACTTTGGCAGCACGGGCTGTCAGCATTGGGGAGCTGCAGTTGTAAAAACCATGACCTTCCTCTTTGCCAGCATGTCTCTTGCAGAGCCAAAGCGCTGCCCTGTAGATCTGGGCTGGCTGTAGGAGGGAATACAAACACAGAGAAAGGACAGACAGTGGAAAAAAACGGTAAGAGCCATAATTGTGAAGAGGAGGGGGGTGGCAGAGAAGAGGGTGGTGGTAGTTGGGGGGTTGAAGTAATGAAATACTTCTTGGAGCTATCATGACTGAGAAGGTGAGGGAGGGAAAGCAAGAGGACTGACGAAGAGGGAAAAAATACTCCTAGGCTTCTAACATTTCCATGAGCCATCATCAGTAATGCCGCAGCAGCCTCACAAACCAGAAATTATTTCTTCAGGCGTCGCTGTCAAGTGTTATTCAAATAACACCAGCCTCACATTTGAATAACAGCCGACATTTTGAATTAATTAATCAGACAAGATAGTCTGGGCCTTTTCTCATTAGTCTACAGGTCAGGCTGGGGAAGATATATGTGCTGGTGATGATATACTTGTCTTTAATAGTGATTTATGGAGATTTTGGATTGTACTCGATTCGTCAAAGGGCCCAGTAGCAGAAAAATAGGACAGTGCATATTTCATTACCTAATCTTTGATATGTTGTATGATGCTAAAAGATACAATCCTGTTGTTTAAATGTACAGGAAGCTCGTTTATATTCACCCTTCTTGAGTGAAGAGGTGCATGCACACACACACACTGACTGGTGTGCGTGTACACACACATACACACATTTAATCTCCTCTCGTAGACCTCTCCCATTTTACTTTTCCTATGCAATTAAGCAAGGGCTGTAAATTATAACTGTGTCGTACTTTAATTATCATGGTGTAAAAATAGAGTTCCTGTCTTTGAGAGGATTTTATTAACTTACTCAATATTCCATGTCACTTCAGAGAATCACGAGATTGCAGCAAGGTTTAACATGTTCTGATTCAAGTGTGCCATTTATTTGGATGTATGTATGTGTATCTGGATGCATATATATATATATATATATACATATATACATATATATATATATATATATATATATATATATATATATATATATGTGTGTGTGTGTGTGTGTGTGTGTGTGTGTGTGTGTGTGTGTGTGTGTACACACACAAAAACACATTCTAATATTCTGTCGCAGCATTTGTGGGTTCACCTTATGTAGCTGTTTGCTGGTGTGACATTTTATTTTGGTGCCTTGCAGGGTGGTATGTGTGGTCATAGAGGTGTAAATGAAAATATATATTTTAGGATAGCTAGTGCTAACAACATGGTGTCACCTGCTGTATTGGGTGTAAAATATTAATGAACATGTTCTGTTTAGTTACACTTCACCCACTTTTATTTTTTTCTTCTTCTTTTTATTTTATTTATTTATTTTTTTAACATACACAGATTTTAATCAGCCATAGTAGACATGCAGCACATGCAGTCTGCATCTGGGATTTTGTGCTCGACAAACGTGTGTGTGTGTGTGTGTGTATGCATTGTCAGGAAGCTAAGAGCTGTTGCCATTCTGGTGAGCAGCCCACACAAAATGCACCAACACCAGTGTGACAAAACATTCAAATAAATTGCTGTCAGGCTGCTGAAACACCAAGTGCAGCGATTTTTATCTGACATGTGGAAGACCCAGACATGCAGTCCTGACAAGTAACGCCGGAGCACCTGTGAGAGACGAGCGATAAAAATCTGGATATGCCTGATCCTCGGCATAACAATACCTATCATTACATGATATTATTACTCTTCTTTAAAACAGAGCTTGAGATGGAAAGATAGTACGTATGTTGGCTTTTTTTATCGTCTGGTTAGTAATTGATCATATGTCCTTGTTTGTGCATTTAAAATTCAGAGTGAAATTGAATTATGCGGTCTGATGGGATACCACCAAGTATTAAGCTAATGCTCACGTTCATGTAGAATTGTTTATGATTTAGAGAAAACTACCATCAATTTGTCTGCTGGCTCATTGTGAACAAAGTCTAAGGTTAAGGCTGGACTTTTTTTTTTTTCCCCCCCAAGTCCAGCATTATTCATCTTAGATGTTAGACTCTTAGATTTATGAAGATTTTGAGGCTTCAAATTATTTTCTATAATCATTTCCTGTAGTGTAAAAAAGCTGTAGAATAAATTGCATTTTTTTTCTTCTTTATAGTTTAAATAGGATTTAGTGCAAAATCAAGCCGCTGCTGATTGACTTTGCTTTACTGTTCCAAGTAACATGGAGGTGCAAATAAATACTGAGCAAGCTCGTGTTGCTTCACTTGTTTTCATTGAGTCTACAAAATTGAGTCAGTAATTCTTAAATCCAATTGAGTAGCATTAAAAAAAATGCTTTTTAGAAACTCTGAGACAAAGGACTCACTATGCAACGCGCCATCCATTCTCCACTGTATTGTTATTTTCTCCCTTATAGGTTACTAATGAGGAATCGGCCCTCATTATGATTTTAAGGATGAGAGAGGAAAGCTTTTAATTAATGATATGTAAATGGTTCTGAATTGATTATGTTAGAATATCAAGAGAGATGGGTAGAAGCTGTGGTGTAATATATTTTAATTAAGAATTAATTAAAAATGATGGCAATTTTATAGTGGCTCACAGAAAATAGAAGAATTTATTCTCTGTCACAAGTAAATCAGCCCTTGATTAAATAAACAGACACATGCTGTATTTATTGAAGAGTTATATTTATATCTTGCCAGGAAGAATTATCCTGATTATTAAAAAAATAAATAAATAAATAAATAAAAATCTGTGTGGTATGTCAGTGGTCGACCGCAAGCTGGGTTCTCCGGGGTTAATGGTGATTTATCTCATTCTTAATTCATGAGATCCTCCTGGTCTGTGTTAGGTGGATCAATAAAGCTGTGTATCCTTTTTGAATTCAGTGTCTACTATTAGATTTGCAGCGTGGAACACAATTATAAGTAAGACATGAATGCATGTTTTTATCACTTGTGGCAGTGAATGTGCACCCACCCCTCCACCCCACCCCTTTCGAAAAGATATCAATCTGTTTATTAGGTAAAAAGATTTGTGTGGAAAAGATGAGTTGTGACGCGATTTGGACCCTAGTTAACCTTTTTAATTGCTATCTGCTTTCTTTCATTCATTCTTCAGGGAAGGGGGGAACAGAAGACGTTAGCTGCATTAACAGCGTGCGCCGCTATTAAAGGGAGAGAGGTCTTTGTTTTCTGCTAGCGGTGCCGTGCATGCTCTGTGCTAAACTCTGCGATCAATGGCAGAGGGGCTGCTATCACAGCGCTCAGAGCAGGCGTAGCTCAGGGGGGAGGGAAGGGAGGAGGAGGGGGTTCTGGGCTGGGGGGTCCCTGGTGGTTCATTTTGATTGGAGCGCAGAGTTTTGTGTTGAAAGGCGAGGGAGAGACAGGCTGTTGGAAGCAAATCCCCCTGGATCAGTTAGAGCTTTGCAACAAAAACACCTTGATATTCCTGGGAACATTTGCTTAGGAAAAAGAATGAATTTAAATAAACGGGCAACGAGAGAACGAAATGATCTAAAGCGCTTGTGAAGGTTTGTGTGTTCAGAGAAAGATTGTGTGTATCAGGCTTAGAATTAATTTAGGAGGCTGGGTAAAAAAGCGGAAATCAATGTGACTGTATTTTGTCAATATGTGGTTCCAGGTTCCAAAGGAGCTTTTTTTATTTCCCTTCTTATGCATAAAAAAATATTTTTGGAGATGGCAGGAAGTTGGTCTGACCAGCAGACATTGGCAATGTGTGAGTCCTCATGAGCTAACCAATTTGTTATAGGTGACAGGGAGGGATATGCTGGTTGAGGTGGGGGGAGTGTTGAATGGATGGATTATTAGTCTGACCCCCCACCACCACCACCACCAAGCACATACCAGGTCGCATGTACAGACTTAGAGGCATCACGAACATTCGCACAACGAACGTCTGCTGTTGCACACACAAATATACGCATACATGATGTGCAGTGGGACGCGTGTTCTGAAAATCACGCAGGGGCACAGACGTGTGCATGCATGCATATATCCAGTGCATGCACACCAATGGCTGGCAGAGCATCTTCTTTTTGACACCTGCAACTAGTTGCAATACATCACTGTCAGGATCACTTTCTCCACCTATCCGTATTTGCGCGTTAGTTATCCGTGGAGGCCTTCGTCAAAAAGTTGAGCAGTCTTGACATGAGCTCCCTGGTGGGAACAGAAAAGGTGAAGTTGTGCTGGGAGGTGCCATCACCATGTACTCCCTGCACCCCATAGCATCCTAATGACAGCTGAAGAGAAAAATGATGGTTTAACATACAAATATTATGCCACAGTTAATTTTCTAATTGACGTGTGAAGTGAAATTCTGAGCGGCAAAAGCAAATATCTTGTTTCATTTACTATTTATCTCGAGTTACGCAGAATGCTGCACTGTACACATACTGTATTTATGAAATGAATACCAGGGGATGACATAATAAAAAGCCAGGCTGAGGTTTATTTTGTTCAGGGCCCCTTGTAGTAAATCTATGTGCTTGTGTAATTGACAGCGAGTGTGGCTGCTGAGGAGGAAGTGAGGGCACGGTGCCTCCTGTGTGAGCTCACTGTGGAGATGTGGAGAGTCCAGTGGCACTGCTGCTGGTGAGCACCAACAGCCCTGGCCGTGACAGAGAGGAGGCTGGGAGTATTTGGGGGCGGGGTGGTGTGCTCGGGAGAGTTTGTGTGTGTGTGTGTGTGTTGGGGGGGGGTCAGCGTCTGAACTGGCTGATGGGAGCCAGAACATGAAACAATGCCGGGGGAACGTCTGGTGGGTTCGCTGCACAGAATTACAAGCGAGGGAGCAGGCCTGCTGAGGCAATTACAGCTTAATGGGGTCATTTGGAAGGCAATTGCCAGGGGTTAATGTAGTATGGAGGGATGAGGTGAGATTGAAGTGAAATTTTTGGCTAGAAAATGTGTTCAAATGAAAAGGGAGCAGGCAGACAAGTCGCACGCTGATGGGGTGGGAGGTTGATTGGGGGAACTGGAATGCAGGCTTTCACTGCCACACAGATAGACGCGAGGCCCTGCCGCTCACTTGTATGTGCACCAGTGCAGGCAAATGCACATGTCCACACAGGTGCCACTGTGCTTTTCCTCCTCTCTACGTCTTCACTCAAGCTTGCACGCACTTTTTTTTTTTTTTGGCATCTCCTTCGCTGCCTAAAACTGCGAACAAGAGCTGCACTGTTTCACTTTGCTGCTGAAAGCTGTCTGCTGTCCTCACAGAGATGGGGACCAGTAGCTGGGCTCTTTTGTTTCGGATTACCTGTGACATGGCTTCCTTTATTAGAGAACACCGACGATAAGGACACAGAACCCAAAGTGTCACAAGTTGCTTTTAAGTGATCCAGAGAAAGACGTGTCAGAGAAAGTACAACAGACTGACACCCTAGAGAACAAGGATAAAAAGGATCATTATGTGCTGTTACGTTAGCCAGTTCATTACCTTAATTGCCCAACATAATCCGGTGTTGGAAGGGTGCACTGGAGCTTTGGGAAGCAGTCTTTGCCAGGACCTTCAAGCCCAGGTCTCATCTCCCTGATCCCCTGATCTGCAGCAAGCAGACCAGTCTTGCTAAAGTTAAACTTTGATCAAAGCCAAACTTATTTAAGGTCAGCCATGTGAAATCCCCTGGGAGCCGCCGTGTGCGCTGAAGCAGACTGCGATATAGGAAGTAGTACAGCACTGTGCCTTGCTGCTGCTGCCTGTGACCGTGCTGGATCACTGGACAGCAATAGCATTATCATCAGCCCTTTCAAGTCTTCAGCATTTTTACACGATTATGCTCAACAGTGGAACTCAACATCATCCATGGGTGGAGATTCCTTGAGAGTGCTCTCTCTCACACTCTCCTCTGTCTGTCTGCCCCCGCCCCCTCCCGCCGCCATCTCTCTCTCTTTCTGTCATCTGTGTGAAGCCTATGCCTCCCCTCTCTTCCCCTTCCCCTCCACACAGAGTTTTGGCCAAGAGCCGGCCACTTCACTAAGGCAGATTTTCCCAGGCTCCCAAAAGGCTATTTTACCAGGATTCCCATTAGGTCTTTACCCATTACCAATGTTCCAAATCATTACAGAAGAATCTATTTACTTTATGTGGTAATGGATTCATTTTACATCGCTTGCACTAAAGAAACTCAACATTTAACATGCACTTTCCCCCAGTTGATTCTTTTACAGTATTGTCTACGTTTGGTTTGTTTTTATCTGTTATCTGTCTCGTTCTGAAATCCTCCTCACGTTGTGCTTTCCATTAACGTCCAATACTGTCAAGGTGGTGGAGCACTGTGTCAGTGCTACAGGAAAAACAAGCATGATGCAACTCTGTTGTCATTTTAGAGTGACAAATAGACAGTGGCAGTCAATCAGAAAGGGGGAGACCGTGGAATGGTGTCGCTGACAAACTGCTATGACCTTTGGGTCCTATGGCCTCCAGAGGGGCACATACAGTGTTTACCTCAGGTCAGTAGCAGTGTGACCAGGCTGGTCCCCCTCCCAGGAGAAGAGTCTGGCTTATTTCACTCATCACATTTGAATTGTCAAAATCAATAACCAGTCCGATAAGATTTGGTCAAATTGGTAGCATTTTCCTTGGAAAAGCTATAAAATCGGGATGCAGTGTCTGACTGCCACTGTACAATTTAAAATGCTGTTAGTTAGCCATGCTAAATCATATGTAATTCAGTAATGGTCCATAAAGAAAAGCTTTTACAACAGCAAGCATAGATCCTAAAGCATCTGAGCACCTCTCCTACCTAATCCATGTCACCAAAGCATCCCATCAAAGCCTGCCTCCTTCCTGTTGTAAGGTAGAAAAAAAAAAAAAATCAATGGCGCAATCTTTTCTTTTTGCCTCCTCCAATCCGTAATTGAAATGGAAAATCAAATGAACGGCAAGCAGATAATTGTTTTATCAATATTCCCTGCCTGCCCTACAAGGGTCAGTGCAAAATGATCATGAGTCGGGGATATGACGAGGACAAAATGTGAAATTGAACAGCTAGGAGGCAATAAATCAGCCCTGACAACTAAGAGTGACCAGCATGTAGCTGCAGCAGGCAGCTCTCCCTTCAGAATTTGTCCTAAAGCTGTCTGCACTAAATGGGGAATATTCATCTCATTATTGTTGCACTTAATATTGCTATCAAATATTATTCTTAGAGTCCAGACGGGAAGTCAAGGTCACTGGTTCTATTATTGTTGTCACTGTTAGTGTGTGATATTGAGAGTATAATAGAGGGCAAAGCCATATGGTTGGCTGGGCTTATGAAGAGGCAAAGAATAAATTTAGTCATTTGTTAGAGTTGAGGAAAGAAGTGGTTTTCCTTTTGCCACGTTCATGACTATTACTGCTGCTACTATTCAAGGTTGAAAACCAACAAATGTACCAAAACAGCAACAGCAACTTTGCCAACACCATCAACGGGAGCAGATCGGTCATTCAGCTGTCAGGTTGCACTGACCAAATGTCGGTGTTTTGTGTTTAGTTCAAAATGACAAAAGAAATGATTCAGATGCAATTTATAAATCAATAACTGATTATTTGCATGGTAACTTTTAACACATAACAGACAATAACAGTGTTCCTGTGAGCTTTGATGATTGTATATCCATTCAAGTCGATGGATATTTGTATATATTGTATATTTATATTTAGTTGCAGCTTTTTTTTTTTATCCAGCCAGATCCAACTGTAAAACAATAGAAAACTTGCACACACACTCATAATTGTTTATTTTGTTCAACCACGTTTCCAATTGGTAACGCAGTTGGCATCCAGAAGAAGTAAACAACAACGGGATAAATTGATTATAACACACCATTGTGTCACAACTAGTGTTGCAACTTGTGACAGTATATAAAAACTTGGATGCAATGATATGATCATCATAGGAGATGTCTGTAACTGAAGGAAATGCTTATAGTTCACAAGCTGCAGTGAGGTGATGTTTGACATGTATACTTAAGAAAATGACTGAGGTGATAAATCACGTAGTAAAATAATTGCCTTTTTAATTTTCTAACAAACAAGCCGTCATTGACTGTGATGCATATCATCCTATTTTTTGCGTCTGCCACATTATGTGTCTTTAAATAAACCCATCGTGTCAGCTTTCCAAGTCTTGTAAAAACTGCAGATACAGTTGCTGGAGAATCGACATCCTAAATCATGTGACGTCCCTTCCCATCTGGCTCATCCAGTTGCAAGACATTGACAAAAATATGAAATTGATTTGGTTGAAGGGTGTTAAAGAGCCGACAGGAGAATGTCACAAACAATGAATGGTCACAGCTTGGAGGAAAATCAATGACAGAGGTTGAAGCCAGTCTGGAGTGCTACTTGGCAGTGTTACACTGTTCCTGGAAAAGAGCTGTCTTGTGGCCTTGGTTGTCTGATCAAAAGGAAAACTTGATAGGTTTAATGAACGGAGAATGATACAATAAACGTGACATCAGAAATATAGACACTGTTTCACCTCAGTGTAGGTGGCAGCTATATGTTTGCACTGTTGGCAAGTCATTTGTAATTTGTCATTTGCAAATGCAATGGGATGACTTTCTACCATATGCAGGATTGTAATACATAATCAGTGACTCCCTGCTAGCCTGTAGGGCAGTTGTTGTCACCTTGTAAAGCTCATATGTACTGCAATGCCTTCGTGTGATTGGAGCATTTGGAGTACCATTTTACATTTTGGAGATGCGTGACAACATCATCCCATAAATCATTGTAGGATCAATGTATGAGAAAAATCTTTGTTATTTAAACACGGTATGTGAATTGTACAGTACACACTAGATTATGATACTTGGAAGGAGAAAAAAAAATGAATTGGCAGAGTGTCTTTCAAGTGGACAAAGTGATGAAAATCCCCCCTACTTTGTTGGGATTGCAGTTGTAAGCTTTGCACCATATGCTACTTTCCTCTTTAGCTGGGATTATGCCATCATTATTGCTGATAAAAGCTGTTTACTGCCTTGGCTCCAAATCGATGCTTGGGGCGCTCTGAAACTGGCATTCCCTCTCCAGAAGAATTCATTCCATGCCAGCTGCTCAGGATTCAGCCCCCTTTGTTTAAGATTTCACAGTTTTTGTGATGTTTATTTTCCATTTAGTTTTTGCCCCCTCCCCCGCCCCCCACCCTCACACATGAGGTTTTTTCTCGCATTAGCATATACGTTTGCAACGAATTGACATTTACATTTGATTTACTTACAGAAGATTGAAAGTGTCTGAGGCATACTTACACAATGCTCTCTGTTCTACGGCTCTAGTTAACGCAGTAGAGACCGTAAAAAACAAATAATAAGGCCCATTTTGAGGTGAGGTGAGGTTTCAGTACCAAAATGCAATCACGGCTTGGAAAGGCTCAGCATTTGGAGCAATATCCTCAAGCCTGTCTTCTCTCAGTGTTACCAATCAATGGCATAATCAGTCAATGCAGATTCAGCCCGACAGCTGTGTTAAGATAACAACTGGTTCTCATGACTATAGCAGCCCCAATGACCTTGTGTGCCTCAAATTAATAATGTAAAATCAACACCAGACAACCACCCCCCTGGTTCCCACACAGACAATGATGAACTACCTTTTTGCCTCACCATCAAAGGCCACTCAGACTAAGTCATGTTTCAAGGCACAGAGCATAACGTCACTTTTTTTTTCTCTCCAACTTAGGCTCCATGTCCCTTAAATAATGTCTCTCACTCTTCCTCCACGGCTCCCTAGTACCCAGGGAAATCATACTGATCAATATTTCCCATTTTAGAGGAACTGCAGCAAACATTCACACAGGATTTACTGTAGCTCCCTTTAGACTTTAATCAAGCTATAATTTAGATCCAACAAACAAGAGGTTTGCTTGAAAATGTAGGCAAAGTCTATTAGCTTATCTATCTATCTATCTATCTATCATCTATCTGTCTATCTGTCTGTCTGTCTATCGATTTTTTTTTTTTTTTTTTTACATTTTCTTATTATTCGCCTAGAGTGTGTGTTGGTGTTCATGTGTGTGCTTGCATGCATTCATAATGTCGTCACAGGGCATAAATCAGAACATGCTATCTCAGTACTTCTTTATATTGGTCAAGGGCCATTGAGCAAAACAGCTTAATGCGCCCTTAACCATCTCAGTCATGGCAGGAAGTGGAAAGACTGCTGACTGGCTGACACTGAGGTCGGCACCCTCTGCAGTCTGTTTATTGTTTAAACTTAGTGTGTCTGAAGAAACGCACCAGAAAAACAGTAACTGAAGACTTAACAGGGTGGGTTAAAATGTTTACGTTTTAGTATTCTAGTCAGATAAATTTTTGATTTTCGCTTGGTAACACACACTGCCACACAGTAGGTGATGCTAAATAAGAATTTAGGTATATTATAGGTTTAGTACAACTAGCTATCCTGAATAGGGCATGACTTCTTACAGAACTCAGCAAGAAAACCACATTTTTAATTGTAACCTTTGATCATATCAAAGGTTACAGCCAAATTCATAATTGTCCATGGTAGAGCGCTAGTAAGCATAAATTTGAGGAGATTAGTTAAACTACGGCAAAGATCTCACTCACAGCCTTGTGCACCAAGGCCTGTTAAAAGGCTACTCTTTTACTCACTGACCAGTGTAAAATGTCAACACACAGGCTCTTAACCTGCAAAAAATGAAAGCAAACTGAAAAAGAAAGAATACAATGATGGATAAAGTGTTCATCTAGTTTTTAATGCCAGCGTTTTTGCAGTTGATGTTCCTTTCATACCTCTTGGGCATTGTGTCTTAACCCCAATGAAGGAGCATTCTCAGAGCTTTGGTAAGCTAAGGCAAGATGTGGAGGACTGGGTAGAGTTGCCATGATGAACAAACAGACAAACAGTCATTTTATGTGCACACCAAAGTAAAAACGGCTACGTTGAGGTGGTTTGTGCTACGACACAACTTTTGCTTTTGTTGCTACAGTAAATACATTATCGCATCATATACTCGACAAACAAGCATGGCCGCAAAGTACATGATATCTAATGGATTTCTGACAGGAATGGAGTGCAAGACATTTGAGTTTGCCTCTTTGATCCCTCCTTGAACTTGCTGATAACTAGGTGACCAGAGTGCACACTATTGCTGACAGCTCTGCATGGCAGGTGGTGACAGAGCACGTGTGGTCCCATCACAGGCGTGTGCAATTAGCCTGACAGCTAGTCCTGGATTGCCATGAAATAAGACCCTCTATTGTTTATGTGACTGTGTGTGTGCTTGTTTTGGTGTCTGCTTTTGTGCGCATATTTGGACATACCAGTTACCAGCAAATATAAACTGCTGTATTGCCAGAAGAGCCTTTTAACGAAGCACCACGGTGCAGCATTGTTGGATGATTTTATATAGCAGACAGCGTAGCTCCAAACTGTCTGCGTCTTGTTGTGAGGTTGGAGAATCTGTGTGTCATTTATTCAGCCTCCTGTAATGGGGAATGGACTTGGAAGAGAAGAGAGGGTAATGTATTGGAAAATATCCCTTTCAGCACCTCAGCATTACTTGTCATAGGTCAGGCTTAAAACGTAGCTTGATACAGTTATTAACTCTAATCCGGGCATAGACGCAAATCCTCAAGCACCAGTCCAATTAATAATTTGCATAATTAACATGCATTTTAAATAGAGGCTGGTCTTGTCGTTGCCAAAGCAGGGATGGGGGTAATTAGGGCTAACGGAGCAGTGCCTAGGGCCCTTACCCACGGAAGTGCCGCAGTCGTTTCCAGGGAGGGGATTGACAACAGCTAGACAAGCTCTCTTGGCTTAGAGTGAAACCCCCTTTGACAGAATTAATAGTTGACAAACTGCTCCTAAAGCCCTGGCATTGTTTCTGTCAGTTGTTTGGTTTGATGTCACTGTTAGACATTATAAATCAATAGTGTCAGGATTTAGTAATGTTTATAGCCAGCCATGGTTTATTATTTCATGTGACTGTCATGGACAAATAGTATTTATCATAGCTGTCTATAAATTACTGGAGACAGACTGTTGGTTTACCCAAACCCACTCTGCTCTTACAGGGCCCATTCCAACGTCCACTTACATATTTAGAGTAATTTATTTTCTCAGCCGTAGGCCCACATTAACCCCTCTCTTTCCCACACTCCTCTGAGACTTATTGTGGCTTGATTGCTTTGCTTCCGATGACACATTGACACATTAAAAAAGCTGATCAAAGCCTGTTCAAAACTGATTGGCACGTCTATTTCAAGACTCAACATATTTTATCTGCGAATGTTTTCCAAAAGGCCATAAAAAACAAAACCGAAACGATAGTGCCTTCTTTTCATGTTTTTTTTATGCTATATGATGTCATTGGCTCGTCTTCCTAAGATAGAAATGGGTTACTATGTGAAGTTACGCAAAAAAGAAGTGATAAGTGTTCTAGTAAGAGAGTCTATCCTCGCTTCATCAGTGTCACACTTGTACTATACAAACTATAACATTCATTCTACCAGTTGGCTTTCAATATATATATATATAAAAAATGCCCTTAACCTTTTGCATCAGTGGCACACTCATCAAAAACAATTAGAATCATCAGTTTAAATGAGATGATTGATTAGACTGCACTTGCAACGTCTTGTCAACAAAGAACAATGCTATAGCTGGATCCACTGTCAGGTAACATTACTTACATTAACACATGGATTTGTCTTGTTTACATTGCCCTCGTAACAAATATGTAACAATGACATGTTATTGACCAATGTGCTTTGTGTTTAGCATTCACCATTTAGCTGTATTGATGACTTTTATGCTTGTTTTTTTTTTTTCTTTTTTGTTTTTTGTTAATTAAATTTAACTTTAACTCGTTCAACTTTTATGATTATTTTGTTTAATAATTTACTAAACTGCCTTTAATGTCTTTGAGGGATATCAGTGAAAACTAAAAAGAGAAAAAAGAATGTAACCTGAGCTGGAACGGTGATATTGATCAGTTGTGCCATCGACTATAAGGTCCACTTTCAGCAGGGAGGTCATTAGTTACCCCTGTGTGCTAATTCATCCACGGGTTGAGGCGTATCCGTTAGAATGCTAATTCACTGCTATGATCTGACAGCTGGGGTAAAGAAAGGGGCAAGCAGGCTGCTGCGGAGAGAGAGCAGAGGAGGGGGTTGCGGCGGCTTGGTGGTCTGGTCTTGTGTTTGGGTAAAGAAGAGGACTTGGGTACGTGGAATGTGCACAGAAAAAGGAGCGCCGAACTGACCCCTGCTGTCTTTGCCCCCTAGCAGTAATGATGTAAAAGAAAGATGACATTTGGTGTCCACTTTTAACTTGCATTTGCAGTCCACTTGAGAGGTCCAGTATGCGTGACCTACCTTGATTAAGCCCGAGGCTGCCTAGGACTGTACCCTTTCGACTGAAACAAAAAGTGGAAGCTCACAGGAGAAAGCTGAGCCTGTATAATTGGGCCAAGTAGAGCTGCGGGAGGCAGCCAGTCGCCGCTTCGCCTTTTGTATATTCATGACCCCCCCGACTTGATTGATGGAAGGATAGCATTTGGTGACACTGTCATTTGCAAGTTGAAAAGGTAGTGCAGTGGCTGGAGCGGCACTGTGGCTGCGCCTTAGAAGGGGCATCGAGAGGAGGCTCATTTCTATGCTGATGATATCCAGCCCCCTCTCATTTTCTTTGTCTCCGTTAGAAGGACATCTGCTGACAGCAGATCTGCTGAGTTTAAAAAGAACCAAGTTGAAAATGAAAAGCCAGGAAAGAAACATACATCTGTGTCTTTGCATGTGAAAAGCGCACGGTTACAAATTTAATCACAGAAAAAAAAAAAGTTTCCCCTGTGACGTCTTCATAAATATGATGTTACCTTTCAGTCAAATGGAGCATTTTGAAGAAAAAATACCTCTCATGATATCTTCATAAACATGAGAGAATACACCATTTTTGCAATATATTTGCAATGCACATAGATCCAGTCATGTTGCTACACAGTATAATCATAAAATTTATAATAATCAATTGAGTATTATTAGTAATAATAAAGTCAGATATTGCAGCCATATTAGTTTGTTGTTATTAGTCCTCATCATGTCAGAATCTTAATATATCTGTAATATAAAAGCATCCCCCCGTTGTTGAGTTATTTAATGGCATTCAAATGGGAATTCTGGAGGTTGAGGTTTGGTGTTAGGGAAAAGAGGAAAAGGATTATATAACTATTCTGGAAGTAGTTTTGGCTGTTCTACACTAGCAGTGCTCGCAGTTTGAATGAAACAGTTGTTACAGATCTGGCAAAAATGTAGAACCGCATTGAATCCAGAGTAGACACACTCATATCTTTTAAATGAAGTTGACAACGTGGCCTTGAAATGGTGACATTTGACACCTTGAGGTAGATGAGACACTCCAAGCCACAGCATGTAAAGATGTATTAAACTGTCCAAATGTGTTTCAAAGTGCTGTGCTTTCAATGTGTAAACAAGAAAAAGG
Source organism: Echeneis naucrates (assembly GCF_900963305.1). Taxonomy (NCBI): domain Eukaryota; kingdom Metazoa; phylum Chordata; class Actinopteri; order Carangiformes; family Echeneidae; genus Echeneis; species Echeneis naucrates. Next base: position 7,215,850 of record NC_042519.1, on the reverse strand, counting down.
ACCGGTGACAGAAATATCAGTTTCCTAGAAACACTTCTGCTATTCCCTCAGTACAACAACCCACACTTATCAGAGCCACAATTTATAGCTGCGGTGTGAAGTGTTCGCCTGCAACTCCCATCTTTGTATTTACACCAATTAGCACATAAACTCTAATTACTGAGATCAAGGCAGCCGGGAGTCCATAAATGCAAAGCGACACGGAGAACACAAGTCAGCTGACAGAAAGGGAAGGTGACAATAAATAGGGAAGTATCAATTAGGCATCAATGACGCGATGATGCATGTGTGTGCTGGGAGGTGTCACACAGAGGGAGGTGGGAGTGTGAAATGTGTGGGGGCAGCAGGGTCCACAGAAAGTTACACAGGCTGTGGGGTCTTGTAACTCACATGCTGACACACAGCACAGTGACACATTGACTGTACAACTTGTTTCCGTATTAACACCACAGCACAACCAGGTACTCCTCTTGTGTCTCAGTGAAAAGTAGTATTTATCACAGCACTACGCTGCTCATAAGGTAACAATTAATGCTGGCTAATTTAAGGGGCACATTGCAAAGTCAGGAGGTATAAAAGTTCAGAATAGGAAGAGATGAATATGCTACGGAAAAAGATCATTATTGGAGGAGAGTTTGCCAGTTGAGACTTGTTTTTAATTATAAGAACTAAAAACTCAATCACAGCTGGAGAAAATAGAGGCTTCTCATAATGATTTGAAATGGATTGTAGACCACGGTTAAACCTCAGGTTAATCCCAATAAATTGAACTTGATCAAAGACCATAGCAGTAAAAAAGTATGGCTCTGCGCATTAATCTAACAAATGCATAAAACAGGACTGGCTCAGCTCTATAAATTACACTGTCTGCAATAATGCTGATCAGGGGAAATTTTGCCAGCATTGGCTCAAGCCGCCACTGCATGTCTGAAGTCTTGTTATCCCCCTGTCTTGATCTGGAATGGTGTTATCTGTTCCCTTCTCCTTGTGCAGCTTGGATTTTCTTTTTTCTTTTTTTTTTTTTTCACAGGATGGCCCAGTGATGGATTTGCAGAGTCTGTTTACAAGCGAGTGTAGAGCATTAAAGAGCTGCCAGAAGGTCCATTTACATAAATGTTTAAATCAGACATACAAACATATCCCCCCCCAAAATTAAGATGTTTCCTGCATTAATCTGCCACATCTGCCTTTGGTCCAACAATTAGCCCCCTCTAATCCAGTTCCGTGTCTCGCTGAGTGACCGATGTAAATAGAAAAAAAAAAAAAAAACAAAAAACAAAAACAAAAACCAAGAAGATGGTGTGAAGGTGCTGAAGCAGCAGCTTTCTGGGGGCCACACCAGGGCTCAGAAAATAATTGTCAGCCTTGTAAATTATAGCAAAGTTTGTGGCATTACTGTGATGTCCTGGTGTGAAGCACCAGATAGTTTACTTCTCCTTTTTCCTCTCTCTATCAACACATGGCTCCACTGCTGATTTAAAGCCTTGTAAAGATGTCTCATTTTAAATACTGTTCGCATGCGGGCCCCTGGACGACATTTCATGCTCACCAGATTTACATTATAGCTATTACGATGATTTTATGATGCTGAAGCCTTAAAAACTATTTCCTCAAAAATGGTTGGGAGTCCTCAGAGCATTGCCAAGTGTAAATATTTCCCTACACTATGTCTGAGTTTCTCCCATGCCAAGCCCCAGATATCACTGACCGCTTCTTTTTTTTTTTTTTTTTTCTCAAAGAGATAAAAGCTTCTTCCACCGGAGGTTAATGAAATGTTTTTTCTAGCCCCACAGTCAATTTTGGGGTTAAGTGAACTTTCAGAGAAACAATGAAAAATGAAGATATCCTACCAGTTTTCAGAGAGTGACCTTAATCATGACAAATTCAACTAGAGTTTCATGTCCCTCACCTTTTTCCTGTGATAGCAGATTGAACGGTCTGATTCTTCTGCTTCTGAAATCAAGGATAAGATGTCAGAGGTAGATTAGTGTAGAATTAGCCTCTGCTTAAACGCTTATCCCCCTACCGGCTTCATTTCCTTCCATTATCTTGGGTTTGGACACATCACACCCGTTTATCAAAAAGTTACCGTTCACGGCATCTTTCACCAACGGTGTTGGTGTCTGCTTCATGTCCTGGAAGCACCGTTGGAAGTGATCAAATGTAGCTGAGACCAAGAATAAAGCATGTGAATTGATTCCTCCATCACCTGGATAGGCTGTTGATTTTGGGGAGAGTTATCGCTGTTTTCCTAAGTGTGGCGTGGAGATTTGCTGGAGGGCTGAGTGATCGATTCAGCAGCCTGGAGCATCCTAGTGTGTTTATACATGGCTTGTATGGCAGCTTTCATAAGACATTTACCCCATGATTTGCGATGAGCTTATGTGTGAATAATTAATGGCAATTAATCCTTAATTACAGTAATTAGGCAAGTCACAGGAAATTAGGCTGCAGCTGGAGAAGCCCGTGCCTAGGAAAGGGAGGACTGAGGCTGAGAGAACGTGCCATTTAGTGACAGTGGAGCCATGGTACAATGATTGCGTGGCAGGCCTGCACCAGCGTGCTCGCTTGCCAGCAGAGATAAGACTATAGAAAGACACAGATGCTGCCATCCAGAGAGCCAGGCCCTGCAAAGCAATCACTAGCACAGAGCGCCAACACAGCCAATAAAACCTAGCTAGAAAAAGTTCCAGCATCGTGACCTTTGACCCCCGACGGCGCTTACGCTTGCTCGGGATTACTTGTTAAGAGGTGATGAAGCACTTCAACAGGTTGTGACTGATGAGCTATCAGCAAGTGGTTAATGCTGCACATCCAGCTCCTTTCCCCTCACTTTTATAAAACCAGATTCACCACTTTATTGAGGCCCCCAAGGCTGCAGACTTTAACACCCAATGTGCTGTTAACACCAAGTTTATGAATCTTCTGTGGCTAGAAGGAGAGGAACTACAAGTAATATTTATTTGTACTTTCTAATAAAACAATTAGCCTCCTTGGACTTATTAAAGGAATCTACAGAGTTGTTTGGTTGCTGGTTTCATTGTTTGGTTGTGGTGGGAGAGATTAGGTGCATCTGTTCTGGGCTAAGACAGCACAGAAGAATAGGGACGGAGCGCTCTGTGTCTCGCTCGGAACTCATTTGTGCTTTCCCATGCTTGCCTTGATGAATTTCTGTTTCTTTCTGCTCCTGTTGCTTTCAATTACACTCTTATTCACAATCCTAATTGATATGCCAGTCTCAGTAGATGAACCATGGACTTTTTACAGTCCATTTTTCTATTCTTAGACCAACGTTTTTCCATGAGAAAATGGATCCATGGATACCACAGTTGCAGTTTCTTTTGTCTCTCAGATGTTATTTTACAACACTGTAATGAATTCTTTGATTGAAAACATTGGGATATGGCGTTCTTTGAATCTGTCAGACTAACACTCTTATGGGCCCTGTAAAAGTTTGTTTTTGGAAGCAGTGCTTTTGGACTTGTTGTGGGCCCTCTGCTGTTATGGAGCCTGCAGTCGTCACCGCCTTTCATGCATTTCATACTTTTTCTTTCTTTTTTATCACAGAAGGACTTTTAAGCTAACAGGGAATCTAAGTGAGTTGAGGAGGCATCCAACTGTGATATTGCATTAACCTATAGTGCTTGGCCATGTCTGTCAGTGCCTGCAGTATAAAGAGAACATGCTCTGCTCTACTCTTTAGCCTTCACAAGTGCTATTAGAAATAATGAGGATTTATAGTAATATAAAAGACGCTCTCCTTGCTCCTGAATTCTGAACAGCCAGTCATATTCCAGCATCAAAGGCTTATACAATAATGCGTACTCAGCCATAGTAATATGATTAGTGTGTGGAGTGCATTATACATTAAAGAGACTCTCATTTCTGATGTATTTAGCTGGATGTTGAAAACCTTCACTGTGATTTGAGCTCCTGTGCTATATATAATAAAGCCCACTAATCAGAGTTCAATGCTTAGACTATGTTGCTTTCTTTAAGCAACTGTTCTGCTGTCACAGTTGCAGTCCCTTAGTTCTTCTTTTATGTTTAACACAGCCAAGATGCCACTGAACGGTTCGGTAACAGTACCTGAACACCAGCAAGGCTCCTCACTAGCATGGTGAGATGCTGCAAACAGTGACAAGGTCAGCATGTTCTACAGGCCCCGCACTTACATTTCTCACTATAAGTAATATAAATGAGGCTGCGTTAGCCGTAAACTCACAGCATGTTGCCTGTAAGCTAAAGGGTAACTGCGCAAGAGCGACGCCGCCAAATCCACCGCTGTCTCCCTCCACCTAGAGCGGGGGACTGCCGAATGAGAGATGGAGCCACCTGCTTGCATCGCGTCTCTTGTGTGAAGGTTTTGCAGAATTGAGCAAATCACAGTTGCTCCAAGTCAGTTTTTGCCAAACACGGTGAAATTTCAGCGCTGAATATATGCATAGAAACTCCAGCTTTTTATTCCATGATGTGTGTGACAGACTACAGCGCAGCATTAGCATGTATCCACAAGCTCAACTAAATTTGTTGAGAGTACAGCTTTAAGTGGGAGCAGCAGAGTTTGTTGTTAGGGGCATTTTTGTATCTACAGTGGTGTTTACTCACATTGGTAATTAATTATTAATGCAGAAGCACTGAGAGGTTACAGCGATATGGCGCTCAGCCTTTCCAAGCACTGTCTATATATGAACAGTCAACATAGTGAGAGCTTCAAAGGAGTCCTCTGAAATGTTTCAGACTCTCATGGAGAAAGCTTATTACAGTTGAAATGTTTTTCTAGGAGCCCCAGATATTCTTTGTGAATGCTATTGCCTGGAAAATATGGGGTATTTTTGTTTGTCTATATCAAGAAACGTGTAAACAAAGAGACAGTCAGCACTTGCAGCTTACTTGGCGTGAGTATTGCAGTTCACAAGCAAGAACTTGTTTGTGCAAAAAAAAAAAAGAAAAAAAGAAAAAATTGTTTTGCCAAAAACTGTGAAAATTTGACAAAGAGTGAAGATGTAGGATTCCATTAACCCTTGCAAAAAAATATGTGTATTTTCTACTGAAATAATCACATATGGCATGTGCACATTGGAAGGCTAATCAATTTTTCCCATTAATTTTAGAGGTCATATGTCCAAGTAGGCATGTGTTGCAAGGGTTTTAATAATGAGTCTAGAGATAAACATCAACTGGCAAGCGGCCCTTTTTGAGGCGTCCTCGCCGCCTGCCGAGCCCCCCTGATGACACCTCTGTGGATCTGCTAATGGAGGGAGGACCTGTAAGGCTATCCCCTGGCCTTTGTCTGACCCCTTTGTGGAGTTGAATTCTTCAGATGTTTGCAGGATCAAGTCACTTAATCTGTAGCACAGACTAGGGCCAGGAGAAAAAAAAAAAAAAAAAAAAAGAGGACATGGAGAGTGTAGAGGAGGGAGGGAGGAAGGCAGGAAGATGAGGAGGAGGAGGGGAAGGGTGGAAGACGAGCACCTCACTCTGTCTGAAGGCAGAGCATTCAGCGCTCAGAGTAAAGAACTGCAAATGTCTGCCTGTTCTGTTATGCACCATTGTTTCATACAGAGCTGGAAATAGACAGAAACAGTGTCGCAGCACAGCTCTGGCAGGCAGTGCGTTTTATTACTGCTAGACCATACACTTAGACATTAGTGAATATGGCTCATTAAATGGCATGGAATGTTACCATTTTACATAATTCCTCCTGTATCGTTGTTGTAAATGAAATCCTGCGTCTGTCTCTGACTGCACTCCAGTCACTCAACAGCCATTACAGCTCTCCCATCAGGCCCTAGCCTTCCTTGAAAGCAACTATCTATAATTTCAGGTCTGTGTCACACACAAAAAGAACGTGCTCTACAAGCCTAATGGTATGGCGTGGTTGATGTGGGAAGGATAGAGCGCGAATGGGAGGAAATCTGAAGAAATACTTGAGAATTAGGCAATGATGTATTCAGATGGCTTGAGAAACTTGGGCAACAAATATAAATAATGTATGTGGCAAGGCTCCTAAACATAAGCTGGAATTTGCTCCTGTACTTTTTGTTCTCAATCACCTTGATGAAACAATCCTGAAGCAATGACTGTGTGAATGAGACCACTGACAAGCTGATTTTCCACCCCTGGCATGAGGCTGCTTTCTCCACTTAATGTTCTCCGATAAAGTGTAGCACAGAAGTAAACTAGAAGAGCCTCCACTCCTGACACATGTGACAGTATTTGCATCAATTATGCAGTCTACGGCTGCGGCAGGAGGGAGCAGGAGAGAGGGGAGGAGATAGGAGTGAAAAGGGTTTGTGACAAGATGCAGAGGCAGAAATGCGAATTTCTCTTTAAAATGCATTCTTTAGAAAATAACATTCAAGATCATTTACATGAAAGCAGCTGCAGCGGTGAACTCGACAAAGCAGCAACAAAGTCTGTGGAGCGTTCTGACACTAAAGACTTTGGCAAACAGAGTACTGTATAATGGAGAGTTCTCTGTGTCCTCTGTATTCACTGTACGCTGAATATCTACCCTGAATAGCAGTGGAGGAGACAGTGAAATGAGGAGAGAGACCGGGTTACAGCTGAGAGGGACGCTTGAGTCCCTTATTGCTAAGTTCAACCAAAGGAATAGATTGTAAGAGGCCTTATGAGCCAGATAAGCAGTGCTCTTCAAGTAGTGGCCTGTCTAGCCTAAGTAGTGACCTTGTGCGGATGAAAAATTCCCGATACATCAAGAAAATGTGCTCTGATTGCATTTGAAGATTTCCTATTGTGCAGGCTAACAACAATTTGTAGAGATATGTTTCATGATCACCCTTAAAACCAGAGTAGAGGGAGAGATGCCTCCTTATCGGCAGAGGGGATGACTTTCAAAGCATGTCCCAGTTTTAACAGACTCCAGCACAGCATTTTATTTCACTGTGTCCAACCCTATTTCACATCCTAGTTAAGAATACTAACAAATCTGCTGCGCCATAGTTTCTAACCTCTCATACACATGTGAAGCCACACTCTCACACACACACACTCAGAGTCACATCACTAGGCCTGTCACTGCCTTTTATCCATCGTCAACCTTCAGCTGTATGGTTTATCCGTAGTGACACTATAGCAAAGTGCATGACTGCTTTTTGCCAACAGACTGCAACACTTTAACTGTACTTAGTCATGCATCATTATGGCAGACTCAAAGCAGTGTGTCTGGGAACGCCTGCAGATGGTGGAGGCTGAACCATTTGGAAAGGAAAGCTCTGTGACAATGATGCTTATTGCATGAGTAAGCGTGTATGGACACCGCAGCGTATCTGTGTACTAGTGCTGAATAGGAAACAAGTGTATTTAAAAAAAAATAATAAAATAAAGGACGTGCCCTGCTGCTAATTCAACAGGCTCCTCTTTGCAGTGTCTCTTTGTGAGATATTATATATGAAATAAACATGCAAGTCTTTGTTCGAGAGAGTCTTTTACGTGTGTATTGATCAGTCATTGTTTACTCCAATCGATGCTGACTTTGTGAAATGCAGCCTCCTCTCTGAGCCACGTAGAGATTTAACCCTCTCTACATTACATTCTGCTGCTTTGTTCTCCTCTTCAAACCTTCCTTCTGCTGAAAATGTGATCGCAGTTACTGTCACTTGTCACTTTCTCTTTATTTCAACAGATGACAAAGCTTTTACATTGAGTATTCTGCACCACACATGGGTATTGTCAACAGATCTCCCCTGCTATTGAAAGATAAATGTTAACTTCATTCAACAGAAACCTCATTCATGGTTCATACAAAGCTGGCTTTTTTATTCTTTAAGGAAATGAAGAAACCATTAGCGAAATATTCACTCACGGAGAAAGAGAATCTTATCTTTATTCCACATGACCATGCAGAGCCATATTCCTTTTGACATCATTATGTAAAACCAATTTCTCTTTCATATCATTTCCGCTGAGCTGCATTACCACATCTATACACTCACTATTCTTTATTACAAAGTAGGTGGCCTAGAGGAAAATATATGCATTCGTTCCCTATGGCATAAAATATGCATATAGGTGCCTCATTTCATCTCCAATCTGTGTTATTCCTTTAAAAATTCACCACTGCCTGCAGACCCTTTTCAATATTTAACTTGACAACTTTTTAATCTGTCTTTATATGATGACGAAGTAATCGTCAGCTGTCACAAAATTGATTGAATTGTACAATGGGGTTGTAGTGACTCACAGGTTATAGCCTTCATTATTTGTCTGAAGTGCGTTAGCTTTGTGTTATCACACACTAATTTATCTTCCATCTTAATTCATCTTTTCTCCTTGTCCCCCCACCCCTCGTCCCCATAAGCAAGGCAGAACTGTGTTTAACATTCATGCATCATTCATGCTTTGTTTTACTTTTCAGTTCGAAGCAAATCAAAAATACAATTGCAGTATATAAAAGACACACTATTTAATTGTCTATCCGAGCTACTTGCTGCTTTTTCAGAGTCCTTCACTTATTCCTGGGAACCACAGAGCAATGATAATTACTCCCAGTCTTTTCTTAGCTTTTCAGGTCTTTAATGATCACAGATTATCCATCGCGCAAGCTAAATAATTAGTAGAAATGTCTCATGAACAAGTTGCCAACAGATGCTCCAACACCCACAAGGTGAAAACGCGGCTGCGCCGTCTCTTCGGCGAAGTGACCGAAACGGATTCGTTTGGAAAACTAAACAAATAGATAATGGAGCGACTTAAATAAATGATTGTTACAGCAGATGAGTGATCAGCTCCTGCTAACTCTTTAGCACCACCTCTGCCGGCCTCTCTGGCAATCTGGCCATGCTGGGCCCCCACTGTGGAGCAGCATGGCACTGGGAGTTGTGGTAACCAGTCTCCCCCATAGCCCCAGGCTGCCTCTACCTTTGCTACACTACTCAAGGTTAAAGGGATCCCAGTTGGGTGTTTAACAGTGTTGTGCTCAGATCCGAATGTCCCGACTCTGTTTTTTTTTTTTGGACACTATCTGCACTGTGGCAAAGAACAACACAGAGCTGTTCATCTTAGGAGCATTTGTACATCTACAATGTAGATCTCAGTTCACTATTCCAGCTGTAATATTTCTACAGCAGACCTGTAAATCCTGCACCGCTGTAATGCTCTTATAAAGTAGCACGGATAAGTGATTTGAACCTTTTTACTGTGAAGATCTGCTGTTTGCCGTACACATGCAGCTTTTGCTGACATTCATTTTGAAACCACTCGCAGCACTTGTGAGTCGGAGCAACAATGCTGGGGAAAAAGTGTCTGCTGAGCCCGATAGTAAATATACCTCTGACCCCAACCGAGGAAAGGGAGATTTATGAAATCCACATGTTTAATACATTTCATTTTGTCCAAGGGATTTGTATTGCTTACCACAGTATTTTAAGGTTGAAACATTCTGTATAGTCACAGCTTGTATTGTCTGAGGAGAAGAAACCCTGTCCAGTTTTGCCTGCTGAAGATTTGTTTTATAGCACCCTGCTTTCCTTGCCCATGTCAACCGCATACTGTCTGAGGTATTGCATTTTGTTGTGCTGAGGTGTTGGGCGTACATGCTCTTAATCTTTAATGCATAATCCCATGAAAATCCGCCACATAAATGAAAAAGATAACCCTCATATCAGTGCAGTGACAGAAAATAAGATAGCTAGGTAATTTAATAAAGGATTGACGCTGGCCCCGGTGTGATATGGTGTGTGACCTCTGTGTATTCATTGTGTATCGCTGAGAAACTGAGCCACCGCTTGTCGAGGAGTAGTTCCTCCTATTTGGGAGGAAGGTGGAGGGGGGGGGACTCATCCTGGGAGTGTAACATCTGCGGTGACAAACAGAATACACCATATGGATTAAAGTGCAGGGAGGGTAGTCACTGAAATATTTGCCTTCCCAAAGTGTTGACACAGTATGAAAAAAAGGAGAAGCATGGCTGTGCTTTCCCGCTGTAATCAGGTAGCAGTTATCACAGTGAAGTGTTTGCCTACTTAATGGTGTTTCCATTTTGTGTGGGTCTGTGACATCGGCTTCCCATTTGGATCTGCCTTCTCTTATAAAGCAAGTGCTACCCTGCTGAGACTTAGTCTGTGAGGATCAACAACAACAACAAAAAGAGACAGACTGATGAATTGGGCGAGAAAGAATGTTAAAAACATCATAATCGTGGTCAGGCGCCGCTGCAGGAAGCGTTGAGTTCATTTTGTCGCTGACCACATCCAGTCATAAATACTCTTCCCAGGGAATCCTTGTTTTACATCTAAAATGCGCTTGAGTGTAATGTTGACAGATATAGCTTGTGACGAGTGATAGTCAGAATGTATGAGCTCCCATAATGCTGCTGTCAACTGTTGGTGCCAGACTGAAAAGAAGCAGTTCACCTCTGTTTTCATTCAGGAGAGCACAGCAGACAGCGCCGGCTTCTCCTCTGTATTTATTGACTTGTTTTACTAGCCTGAAACAGGGTGCTTTTATACGGGCCTGCTCAGTCTTAAGACTCTCCAGACATTTACATTATTCCTGACTGAGTTACACACACGTATAAAGGAGCACGTCCGCAGGCAAGGTGAGATATATGCTCTGTTTCCACCTCTTTCTTCCCTACATTCATACACACTCATGCACTATTTTATTACCCCACCATTTTAGATATTGTTAGACTCTACTTTCCTTCCAGTACTGTTTCATTTTATTTGCATGTGTAGTTAATAGTTTCAGATGCATTTAAAAAATGCAAACTGTATGTCAAACTTTTTAAGTTCGACCGCTTAAAAAAAAAAGAAAAATCAAATCAAATGTATTTATATAGCTCCACTCACTTATAAATATATATAATAAATAAAATATTTCTGTTTATGCTGAAGCTGATTCACTGGTATGAAAGCACAGATTTCACGAGGCTCTAAAAATCATCTTTCGCTGACTAATCTGCACAACTGCAGAGGAAGATAATGAAAGTCACAGCCGACACTGTGATCCCCCACCCAGCCTAAACCTCCAGCAGTATTTACATGATATTTCATTTTAGAATAAACCTCTTTTCTCTCCCACTGTGAAGATATTGAACTCTTTCGCACAGATGTCATCTTAACCAAAGCTTATTAAAAAGATGGACATCAAAGTTGTGGGTGCCCATTTATCTTATAGCGCTCTAATTGGCCACCACAGGCAAGAGAACAACTAACTCCAAAATAGGCAGCGCCGAGTGGTTGGGCTAAAGAAGAGGATCTCTAAAGACCTCTCAGTGGATTCATTGCCAATAAATCCTCTGGAATGAAAGCAGGGCATTTCTAGGAGGTGGGGGGTGGGTATGGAATTTCACAAATACATTATGAAATGTGATATGCTGAATTAACTGAACACTTATGGCCACAGGGTTTGGTTTCTTTGTTCTGATGTGTTTTTGTGGCTGCATTGTCCCGCGCCTGAACCTGCAACCTTGATGTTTTTGAGTTTTTTTAACATCATGGTCGGCGACATGAGGCAGTGCACGCTGAAAAGGTCATACGCCACAGTAGCCACGAGCAAAGTGGGATTACATTTTGCTAGCTCCATATAGTATTCTGCGTTGTTTTGAACCAGTGAATGAAAGCGAATCTTTAGCCAGAGTTACTGCTACTCCATCAAACACCACACGCGGGCCTGAGGTGAATAATGTATTATGTTTTCCACTCAAGTGGGCAATAAAAACACAAAAACAAAGTCATTAATTGCCCACATACAGTAACCAAATGCCATCAAGAGCCTGCGCTCTCATTAACCTGGCACCTAATTATCTGCCTCCAGTCTGAGTCCTGACAAGCCCCGCCGTCTGAACCCTCAGCTTGGTTGTGGTATGTTGTGTTGTGTCAGTGCTCGCCAACCGCAGCCAAGGAGCCACTAGGTACAGAGGAGACAAAAGCTTCTTGCAGCAAAGGCTCCCTCTGCATGTGCTGCCACAATGTTCGTCCTGTTAATACCTTCCCTTCCAATTAAATCTGCAACTGTTAATTATCGTAATTATGAGAGTGAGCTCCCACCTTTGCCCACCCCCCTCCCTCAACTTCTCTCTTGCCGGTGTGCTGAGACGTTACAGGAGCTGTTGTGTTGCTTCAGTGGCGCCTCGTCTATGCTCCAGTGGAGCCCTAGTAGGGAATAGGATGCGGAGGGGGACACATGACAGGGGTGACGTGAGGGAGATTGCACGGTTCATCTTGGATAACTGGGCAAGCGAGTCACAGCCAATGGCCACGCCTAGTATGAGTACATGCTGGGAATAATTAGCACCAAATAACCCTTTTTCACTACTTTGTTCACAGGGTGTAACAGCCAAAAAAAAGGTGGAATATCATCTGAAGGTGTACAATAAAACTATTCAGCTAGTCAAACGAGATGACGGAGATGATATTTTCCCGGCAATCATTCAGTCATTTATTTTGAAAAAGCCACAGTTATTTCACTCCTTTCGCTCCTCCTCCATTCTCGCCGTGCTATTTTAGAGACACTTAAGATGGATCCAAAGTGATGTGTTGAGTGTAAGGAGAGCTGAAAAAGAGTGGATGGCAGGCCGGCTGCCTGTTAAGTAACTGCGTGTCTCTACATCTTCTTTGGCCTGCTTCTGTCACAAGCTGTTGTTTGGCCAGGGCCTGATCTGCTACAGCTACTCCGTGCACTGCACTATGCACATCCAGCAGCAACCTGCAACATCGGGCTCAGGATGCTTCCAGAAGCGGCGCTCTTTTTATGACACTCGAAAGTGGATGCATTTTTGTGAGCTTTGTCAATCCTCACCACGAGACGGGCTGAGAATCAAGCACGCTGAGCACAATCTTATCCGGGTGTCGTAACCTCAGTTGCCTCGTAGCTGAGTCCCTGCGTGTTAGCACAGCTAGCAAAGGATTCTGGCATTACAATTTGGAGCTGAATTCTCTTCTATAAAAGACACTGAAGGAAAGAGCAGCTCCTTCTGCTTCAGGCAATGCAGCCTTTTCGTGGATACACTGCAAAATCTAAATGATGGACTGTCAACTCTCTTGCAGAAATGCCACTGCAAAGAATAATCTCTCTGGCAGTGGATCATGGTTGGCTGTATGCTACCAATGCCGTTTCTTTGTTTATGCAAGCATGTAGCATTCACACGCACACATGAAGACATGGGCGTGTGTGCATGCACAGATTTACACACATACGCATTCTCACGAAGACACACACACACACACACAAGCTCAAAATGCTTCAAGCTTAAATCTTTTCTTTGGAAGCATACAGTGAAATATATGGGATTAATAACCTGAATAGTATTATTTTTTCACCTCTAGCCTTTAAAATAATGCACGCTTGGCTTGGTGTCTGGATGAAGTTTTGCCTGTGTATATGCCTGTATTATCTGTGTGTACAAGACCTGCTGTGTGACCTGGTTTCATGCAATCTCCATCTTCTAATTAGGAGGCTGCAGAAAGGCTGGAACGAGAAGAGGAGTGATTAGTTGCCTTTGGGTGTTTCATAAGTGGCTTTCAGTGCCACATTTGCATTATTTGCTTGAGGTCTGAATAACAAATCAGCCTACCTTTGCAGCAAATAGAGGCTAGCAGCTAAAGACCATTAATACATGAAATATAAAATGAAACCGAGGAAAAGAAAGAAGCAAAACATGCTAACATAATATAGGGGAGGACAAAATGAAATATTGAAACACAGGATGCAATAACTGTCTCTCAACTCTGAGTCCACCTACAGCACAGAGAGAAAAGTATTTTCTGACTTTTCAAAGAAATGCATTTTCCTTCATGTCCATCAAAGATATGGGATGTCTGTCTGAATTACACACAAGTGTCTTGGTGACTGCAGCTCATTCTGTGACTAGTGGAGCATGTGAGCCCTAAGTTGGAGCCCCATGCTGTATGTGTCCTGTAGGGTCAGTCAATGTGCTGATCTGTACCGGAGGTCCTGTCCACTCATTTGGCCAGTCTCCCCAACCCTCTGCATGCGGCCCGCCACCGCCAGGCCTGGTCAGCCATCACTGCACCATTTGGCCATTTGCCCACACTGAGTCTTAGAGGGCAGGAAACAAAGCGGGCATGCACACGTCCACATATAAACACACATCATGAGCACATGCACACACACACACACACACACACACACACGATCACAGCAAGTGACAGTGGCTCTTGTTTACCCAGCCCTCCCACCCTCCCTCGCTCTCCTTTCATCCTCTCCCTCTAGTCTGTCATGTTGTGTGTCACTTCCCACAAATGTCAGTGCCACCGTGGGACAGTGATTAATTTTGGTGTGCTTGGCAAAATGTCTTCAAGATGTTTGTTTGGGTTGTCTTTTCCCACCCCCCTTCTCCCCACATGTCTTGGAGTCGTGGGTCGAGAGTGGCAAGCACTCCCCCCTCACCCCCCTCTGCTCCCACACACTGTCTCTCCTCCCGTCACACCCCTCACCCCCGCTGTCACAGTCTCCTCTTTGGGGTGGGTATGTGGGGCTGGCAGGGCATCATCATCATCATCATCCTCATCATCATCATCATCATCATCAAGGGACAAAGGCTACCAGAATTGACAGAGATCTTCTTTTCTGACCAGAGCCACTTTGTGTCCCCCGCCCCCCCACCACCACCACCTCCATGGGCTGTCTGTTTAGTGTGTGCTGGTGGTATATGGTGGGAGAAGTCTAGACCCAGCACTGGGGGGCTGTAACACTTCACTGTCAGCGCGGCTGATTAGCTTATCACTCACCGCACTGGGAGGAAATACATCATCATTCTCGACAGGGATTCCCCAGTTTAGGCCCCATTCGCTGCCTCCTTTTACTCTGCCTTTAATCACCAGTCTCTCAGTCCCCTCCAGTACTTCATCCTCACTTCGAAAGTCTGGAGTGGTTTACACTCAAAACTTACTTTAAGGTGTGTGACTGATGCATTATATTTGTGAGAGTACTTAGGGATGGAAGAGTTACTTTCCTTTGCAGACGCAGTTGCCAAGTATTGATATTTTCTCTTTGGTAGAGATTTTGAATGAGCCATTTTCCCCCCAAATTATTCTTTTCAGCTCACTCTAGAAAGAAAGTGAGACACAAAGTGGCAAATGCGCTTTGGCTTCCCCACAGTGTGGTATCAGGTATGGTAATTACTCTGCCATTAACACTGGGAATAGTTAATGTGTATTAATGTGTTAATGGCATGTTAATTACTGTACATGCTAGAGAGCGCCCGCAGGCATTCTCTCAGATTTTTTGTGCCATGTGGATGTAAGCCAAGCTTAAAAAAGCCTTTAAGAACATCGATGAAAGAGGATCCTTATGTTTCATTTGTCAGAACAAAAGATTTTCAATGGTAATTTGATCCCACTCCCCGCTTCTGGAGCTAAAAGTCACTGATCCAGGCGCCACGACAAAGAAGATGATATGAAGTCAAAGGAGACGTGGAACACGGCTGCAGTGACACTGGCCTCTTTGTGAAATGGATACTTTAAGCCCTCTGTAGTCTCTGGTGTGTTGCTTTGGCAGCGGGTTTTAATAACACGGTGGATTAGAAGTCTTGGATCATGAGTGCCAAGCCAGAGTTAAAGCTCACCTTGGACGGGCCTCAGTAACAGGCTAGATGCCACAGTCCTCCTCCTCCTCCTTTTTTCTGCTCACTCTGTCTACTCCACGGCTTCAAGAGAGATGACCTTTGCAAATATTGACAGAAAATAAATTCTGTTTCGATTAGTTAGCTTTGGGAGACCTTTGTGGATCGATGCAATTAGATGAACAGAGTGTCGATACATGGCCGGACCCTTTCCCTGCAGCCACTGGGTACTAGAGGAGCTGCAGGAGGTCAGGGTTTCTTGTAATGAACAGGATAGTTTAGAGTCATAGCGTGTAATGTCAAAGCCAGACAAAGAAAAAAAAACTAAATACAATCGCTTTGCTGCCTACAGCAGGGATCACTTTACTATCTAAAAAAAATTAGCATTACAAAAAATTTATACAAATCATGAAAAAAACCTCCGGCTTTATCTGCAAGAAGCACAGCTTTTGGAGCGTATTGTCTCGTGTCCAGCAGTGCAGTCAGTGCAGCAGGATGAGGTGGAGAAGAGAGCCACCCCTTCCTTCTTCAGCAGGCCACATTAACCCAGCAGGACTCTGCCTTTATGGCTCTCCTGCTCACACTTCAGTGATGAGAGTAAACAAGCAGCGGGCCAAAGGTCAGCTAAGCCCACAGAATAAAAGAGGGCACAGGGGGGAAAGAGGTGGGAGGCAAAGGAGAGCGGCCCGAAGCAGCGCTCAGATCACTGTCAGAGCTTCAAGCAGGGAATGATGTACGAGACAACAGGCCCGAACCGGAAATGATTATAAACAGAGACCAGGGGAGAGTATATGAGAGAAAAGGGCTGCATTGTCTTTATCTGTCAGATTTGTTACTTCCTCAGATCTGATACCGACGGTGAAACCTGTAAAAAATGAAAAGGAGAACCACCCCTGACTGATAGGGATGGATTAATCACAGTGTCTCCTTTTGTCTCAGCCACAGAGGAGAAATGAGGAACAATCACATAGGCAAGTGCTTTTTCCCCAGCTACTCCACCTGTATTGTTGAATGACAAATGGGGCCGATTAAGTACATGTTATATTATTATTACAATTTCAGACCCCCCCCCCCTCTCTTTCTTTTACATCATTAAATGCATTCTGGTAATTAAGTGAAGCTAGCATCATTGGAGTTCTGTGAAATAACTGGACCATATATAGATTTTTCATTCACAAGTCTCCATTGCTCGCAGGCTTTACCAAGGTGACACGACTCCCGCACTTTGCCTTTGCACCAAGATTAATCCCACTTTGACTGTGGAGGTGGATTAGAGCTAAACTCGGGTGCCCAAACTTGTTTTAATACCCATATCATCAGACAAAAACAGGATAAAGATTTGAGCAGGCAAAGCAGCATTGCGGGGCTAGAATGTGACTGTGGCTTTGGAAGTTACTACACAGATTTGTCAGCCACATAGCAAATTAAAGATATTATCTTGCTGGAGCCTATTTTGTGGAAATTGTGTGATGATGCTGAATTTAGACAGTGAATCCACAATCTTTAGCTCCTTCAAGAAAGGGGGCACATACAGAGACAGAGATACATTGGACCTGTTTTTAAAATAGTGTTTTTTCAGTGTATTGTGTGTTTTGTTTTGTTTTTTTTTTTGTTTCCTTTTTCTAATTTTTTGTGTTTATGTGATTGAGACGAAGGCATTGTCCCTCCCAACATGTGTGTTATGAATGACCAGCCAGAGCTACTGTGGCACAAATACACCCTCGTGGACTCCTGCAGCGCCGTCTGCTTCTCAGGGCAGCACAGTAATCATTTTTATCCTGCTGATTTCCCAAATAGAAATGGACACGTATGATAAAAA
The DNA here is from genome assembly GCF_900963305.1 of Echeneis naucrates. Taxonomy (NCBI): domain Eukaryota; kingdom Metazoa; phylum Chordata; class Actinopteri; order Carangiformes; family Echeneidae; genus Echeneis; species Echeneis naucrates. The sequence goes on along the minus strand of NC_042519.1, from coordinate 7,198,481 downwards.
TGTCACGGCCACTCCACATGTCAGTGGACTAACAGGATTACATGTCACTTTCTAATGTCTCGCTCTGTTTTCCTTTGCCACGAATGGCCGCATTATTGCACGGAGGAACTTTGTGGTAATATATGGTAAGAGACAAGTAGCTCTTTATGGCTGGTGATTATTTAGTTTGAACAAAACCAGTGATTTATGCCCATTTAACTGAAAAGCCCTGTAAATTCCCTCAGCTGCATTTCCCCTGGATATAGAGTGAGTGGAGTGAAAGTGACAACTGGGTTTGGTGTGGAAATGTACGCTGCGTCCCAGAGTTATATTTAATATACCTGACATGAAAAACGTGCCTACCTACTTACCACCACCCACAGCACAAAGAAAAGTGTAGCCTGCTGAGCTTGTGTTGAATCAGAGAGTGGGAGTAAATAGTGAATTAGGAAAATATGAACCACAGTGGCAGTCAAACCACCAGCTATTAGAGCATGTTGAGATATGTAGCCAGGCATCTGGTCAGTCAAATTTGAATCATGTGCCATTTTGTTTCATGCTGCACAAACTGGAAGGGAAACAGTCGAGCCTGTCCAGAACGAGTGCTTTGGGTGGAGTTGTGCAGATGCAGTGTGATGTGGATGAGGGTTAGTGGAGCAGTGGCATATTGTCCACATGGATGGCTTGGCTCTGCAAGCCTGATGGAGCCTTGTCCAGCATCTCAATGTCTCCAACACAAATAGCCACATTCATCCACTCCTCTCACACCATTACACCTAAAAGACTCAAAGCCAGCCGATCCATAAATTGAGCCAAATTTGTTTTTTTCGGTGCCACTGCAGTCGAACAAAACACCAACAACAGCGATGAAAACATCAGAGGAGTGGCTACAATATGATGGGTTTCCTCTCTTTTTTTTTTCTTTCTTTTTCTTTTAAATTCTGGATCGTGTTTATAAGGAAGGGAGCAGTAGAAAAAGGCATGTTTTCCCTCCAGTATTTACTCCTGTGGACAGTGTGCAGGGTCAGTCGGTCAAAGCGTGGTAAAAGGGCTTCTCTGATTGCATGCCTACTGGCTGACACAATAGAGCCACTAATCTTCTTATTTAGAATCCAGAGGCTGGCCATATCTTAATGAAGCTGTAATGAGCTGTTGAAAATCCCTGAATTGCAGGAGGGATTATTGAATTGAAACAACTCTGGTAATCATAACGTTCAAGTAGCCACTCAGTATTTACTGCCCATTGAGCCACATTTTTATCCACTTACTACACTGGATTGCTGGAGCTTGTTTATGTTGTAATTCTGACCTGCAGTGTTTTCTTTTTTCTTTTCTTTTTTTTCTTTTTTTTTTTTTTTCATGTTTGTTTATTCTGTGTAAATGCCGGCATTGTGGCTGCGTTGCCAATGCATCCAGGTGTGCATTTGTGCTATCTGCTGGGTGATTACGACTTGCTGACAGACTGGCGAGACAGAAAACCAGAGGAAATACACAGCAGGAACCAAAAACAAAAATAGGATTCATGAATGAGCGCTTTACATAAAATTGACTCCGCACTCATTTTGTTGCATGCAGATCTTTATTCCGCCAGCACCTTTTTCATTACTTCTTAGAATGCTGCAAAATGATTGAAACGATTGTAATTCAAGATGTAAATCCCATTAAAAAAATTTGAATAATAATAAAAAAACCCAGGAATGAGGAAAACAGTAGTTCACAGCATTCGCTGTGTCAAAGACAGAGACACTTACTAGAGGTATAGTTTTCTGTTTAGCATCCTTTCACAGAGTAGAAGTGCCACTTCACCATTGAGCATTTGTCAGTTTATGGATGTTGCTGTCATGTCAGCCTTCCCGTACACACAGTGTGCAGCGCAGTGTGTAAATAAAAGAGAACAGGCAAAGACATGGGCGACAGGAACACAGCACATACACAGAAGGCAGCCAGTTCATACCTGCAGGGGGAACAACACGCTATAGTACACTACACAGGCAAGCATAATCTTTTAATTGCACATAACAGTATAGTCTGGGTCTATTTAATCTGTTTTATTCATCACTGTTAGTATTTGTCTTATTTTGCCTCTTAAGGGCTCCGGCTGACCTCAGGTATCTCTTCTGTGTGTGTTGCTATAGGTCTCAGCATCCGTGGTGCCCAGGAGGAGGACCCCCCGGACCCCCAGCTCATGCGTTTAGACAACATGCTGCTGGCAGAGGGCGTGGCAGGACCGGAGAAAGGTGGCGGATCCGCCGCCGCCGCAGCTGCAGCCGCAGCCTCAGGCGGGGCAGCTGACAACTCCATTGAACATTCCGACTACAGAGCCAAACTCACCCAGATCAGACAGATCTACCACACAGAGCTGGAAAAATATGAACAGGTGAGAAGGCATCTTTAGAAATTCCGAGGCCGCAATTTAGCTTTGCTCAAAATACACTTTTATGAAAATGATATCCATCAAAATGTTTGAATAATGACAGACTACCAGCGTTTTAAAATTTCATTCTTTGCATTCAAATGTGATCACTGAGCAGCATATGTTGCTTCAAATTGTGTAAACGCACCCAGAGCAGCTTATACTCTCCATTAGCAGGAAAATAAAAGAGAATGTGTGCCATGGAGGGAAATGTGTTATCTGCATGGAAAAAAACTGCAGTATTATTCAGTGTGTTGTAGCTGATTATAGAGATCCAAAGGAGTGCCTTAGTCATCTGTGTTAAATGAAAGTATGATCAGCTCCTTCACCTAGCACTCTGAGCCTGCCATTAAACACAGAGGCATTATGGGTGAAAATAGAAGGTGTAACAGTGATGCCTCAGCAAGCCAGTGAGGTAAATTAGTCTAATTTACTCCGCGCTCTCTGAGAGAGGAGGTGGGTATGTGGGGGCATACAACACTTCGCCTGGAGTAAATGCATCTTTCTTAAGGGTGTTTCCAGGTTTTAATTATCTAAATGTAAATACTTAACGAATTTTACTCAGAGTAATGAGCTAAAGTGTGCACTACGTAAATGAGTTATTCTAATTAATCATGTATGAACTACTGATTTAACGAAAAGCTGTTTAAATTCACTCTGCATTAAAGCCAAGCCAAATAGCAAATCGGCATTTATATTATTTTCAAAGATGACTTCCCTCATTATGTCATCAAAGTAATATGAAAACAGCACATTTAGTTGAGGCTTTTAATAAAAAAAAGACCCTGTAGGAGCAGAAATCCTATACTGTACGAAAAGATGTGTATAACTTTTGAGGTCATAAGAAATCTGGATGCTGCAATTTGCCACACTTGCAGAACCTCACGTTGGCTGTTGTCATCTGTTGGCAGGCATGTAACGAATTCACTACCCATGTGATGAACCTGCTGAGGGAACAGTCTCGCACGCGGCCCATCTCTCCCAAAGAGATCGAGCGCATGGTGGGAATCATCCACCGTAAGTTCAGCTCCATCCAGATGCAACTGAAACAGAGCACCTGCGAGGCTGTCATGATCCTGCGCTCCAGATTCCTTGATGCCAGGTCAGTGGCTCATGTGTGTGCAGCGCATATACCGTACAGTATGTGTGTGTGTGTGTGTGTGTGTGAGTGAGTGTATCTAGAATGTTTCATTGCCTGGCCCGTACAAGCAAATCCAGTGGGCGAGGGTCATTTTTAGTCTGAAGTTAGTTTTTCTGGCACAGTGCACAGTGTGAGCTCTGCAGAGATGCATGATTTTAATTACGCCCAGGTTCCATGCATTATCCATTTTCAAGACAATCATGCCCCTCACACCTGAGAGCAGTTACCACCAAATGAAATGGGGGGCCAAGTCTTGTGTAATGGATGGAGGGGAGGTCATCGGCAGGTGTTGTGGATTACTCTAATCACTAACAGGGTGGAGCAGTGCGGAGCTCAAGTTCGAGCCAAGCAAGCTGAGTGGAAGCACATTTGCTGCCCACTGCCTGTGTGAAATGCAGTCAACAAGACAAAATAAGCAAATGCTCAACAACATGATAAATAGTGCCCTTGGGAGGGAAGGGGACCCAGATCTAGTTAGAGTTTGCTTGTTTCTACTCGAGATCCCTGGGGCTGTGGCACTTCAGGAACAATGCTCAACTGTGCATGCCATGATTTCTATAATGTACCGAGATGCACTCCGACTGGGCTTTGCGCTCCATCACGAAGCCCACCCATCCGCTGCACTAAACTCTACACATTACACGCTTGGACTGTAGATTGGAGACCAACAGACCAAATTAAACATTGTATGTGTTTTGTGACTGGATGTTTGTTTGTGTGCGTGTGTGTCTGTGTGTGTGAGTACTTGTCAGTTTGTTGGTCAGAGTCTGGTCTTCTCTGTGTTGACGGGACTCTTGGAGCAGGACACGATATTCTGCCCCTGAAGGCCCTTAGAGCCCATTCCTCATTATTTTCACCATTTATGTGTGAGATTGATTGTGCAATTTGTGCGATCCAAATGGATGAGTTAATGCTGGTCCCACTAATAGGCTTGCTCGGCCTTTCTCTCATTCTGCTCCCCACTCAGGCGGAAAAGGAGAAACTTCAGCAAGCAGGCTACGGAAATTTTGAACGAATATTTCTACTCGCACCTCAGCAACCCATATCCAAGCGAGGAGGCCAAAGAGGAACTGGCCAAGAAGTGCAGCATCACAGTTTCCCAGGTGGGTAGTGCTCATCTAACAGTAGCTGGTGGGTAATCGGGAGGGGGGCGGTGACAGGCTAAAGCCTAGAGGGATAGTTACTGTAGGTCACAGCACCAAGACACAATGTCCTTACCTAACCTTGACATTGTGACTGCTTAATGATGCTTCAGTCAAGGCTGGTCCCAGTAAGTCAGAGCAGGGCCACAGGGAGGGGAGGCCTATATCATCTTGGCCTCAATCAAAGCACTATGCTGTCCTTCCTTAGCCACCCCAATGCTGGGTCCCCTGCCATTTGTCCCTCTCATTCCCATCCACCATGTGTGATCTCTATGTTGGCTGGTCAGACGCTCAGGTCATAAACTGGGAAGGAAAAAAAAAATGGCATCATCCATTACTTTAAGAAAAGCAGTTAAAGTCCAGTGTTCAAAAGCACTGGCTGATGCTGGCTATCTATTATTATCTTTGCTGTCCAAGTGATCTTGCAGGACTCTGCTAATTCTCAGTAATCGTTTAGACTTAAAGATGTGACTTTCCCACTTCATATACAGCATAGCCTCCTTGTTGGGTAAACCTGAAGGCAATATCTCTCACACCTAACCCCCACATCCAAAGTATTATTATCCTGTGCTCTTTTTCTGCTATGATTGTGACTACTATCTAGATTTCTCATACTCTATTGTTCTATGGCTGTCCTCTCGAGACACAGTATCAGAGAACCATGAATCTATACAATAATCTACAGTGTTTTTTTTCTGTGTGGGGAGGGGGTGTTGAGGGGTATATTGAGTGTAGTCATGAAGAGTCAGATACTGTAAAAGCCCATTCTTTTTTGCCTTCAGGGGGTGGGAAGCACCATCACAGTATCACAGGTATGTCATAACTTCTCCTGATCCACTGTTTTCATTTTTTTGTATCTCTTTTGTTTATGTATGTAATAGCCTCACAGTTTGCCACTGCACAGAACCCCCCTCCTCCCCCTCCCTCCCTCCCTCCTCCTCCTCCCTCACACTACTGGACCAATGCTATTGTTATCATGAACTACAGTATTTACAGTTTTACTATACATTTCTAAGACCGAGGAGGAGACTTTTTTTGCATTCACATCCCAAGTTAAAGTCACACAAGAACACAGCCTCTTTTGAATTGATCCATACTTTCTGACACGACACTCATGTTATCACCATATTCTGTCTGTACAAATGTGTCACATGAAGTTTTTTACTTTTTTGGCTATTGTTTACCACATTATTTATATTTATTTACTTATTTTTGTTTGTTGTATAGCGCGTCGACTAATGGTGTGGTCTGCACTCTTAGTTTAATTACCCCCCTCACCCAACCCCGTGATCACCGTGTGCTTTATAGCGGCTAAAGAATTGCCTCCGACCTTCGCAAATGGAGCTACACTCCACTGTTTTCTGAGTGCCTTTGTGAAAAAAACAAACCAATGTACCGGCTCCCATGAGAACAAATCAGTCCATGCAGAAATTAGAGGGCTTTTAAAAATTCACTTGAACTCATCTGAGGGCCCATTTGCGGCAAGCTCCTCGACAAGCAAAGGCCACGGCAGACATTGTTATTGACTTATTCGTAGTGCTTTGGCTCATTTTAAGTGAATAACAAAGTTGGATGCACGACATGAGGCCGAATGCACCCTAAGTGTGTTATCCCTCATCGTGCTTCCAGATTCACAAAACGCTTGCTGCGGCCGCACTGAGTAATCAGCCAAGTCATTTTTTCAAACACCCTCAAACTTTTTTTTTTTTTTTCCCCCCCTCTCTGGTGCTCTGTTGATTGCATACGCAGTTCATTAACTAAAAACCATCTATTGTGAATCGTATGCCAATATCAGTCCGCAGCTTGGCTCAATACAACCTAGCTGACGAAACACCCTGCATCGTTTCAGCAGGCATCGTTTCAGATGCAAGTGATGCAGTCGTAAAGAGAGAAGCCGCTTTGCCTCAGGACATTCCTCTACTTCAAACCCATTCTTTTATTTAGGGTTAAAATGCTACAAAAACAACATACACATTCATTTCATTAATACTGAATTCTGCTCATGTATAAAAGAAAACAGCTGAAGTGCAGTGAGGTGTTGGCCTTGTTAAGTACGGCTCGCTAAACACAGGACGTAGTTTTATTTCCCCCCGTCACCTTGCATGCGCCATGCTGAGCTCCTGAATGAAGGCATGGGATTGGATGGCTGTGGTCTGTGTCCAGGCTTCCAGGAGCTTTCTTTGCCGTAATCAATATGAATGAGTCAACAAAGATTTGTTTTTATCCTTTGGTGCAGCCTGTGTAATCGACGGACCACCTTTGTAATTGTTATTTAAGGTTTAGGGCATTATGACCCCAGATTTATTGAGATCATAGACAGGTCATGGATTGCTGCACATCGACCAGTGAAGAGTATTGACCTGAAATAGGGTGAAATAGTTTGAATTATTAACTACAGGTCTGCAGCCTCTCCGGTGGGCAGCAATGTAGGCAACGATATCATGCTCTTGCTAGGAGTCTGCGTGGCCATTATACAATCGCTGCCTTTCAGGCTGCTGATGTCAGGTAATTCAGCATCACTACCTGATTCTCACCACACATAGGAGTCAATTGAATGCATGGCCTGCCACGAGATAAAAGGGAATTAGTTCTGTAGATTGGGTTGTGCTCGACACCTTACAGTGCTGTGCATTTGTTCAATATTTAGCTGAACCCGGGAATCACTAAAGCCAGAGTTCAGTGGGCAGGAGAGAAACGTGTGTGTAGAACAGAGCAGGGTGGTGTAACATCTGGAGGCTTTGATGCCAACACCGCTGAGGCTGTCCAGGGTTGTAATGCCACATAACGGTATAATACAGTCATGACACGCTTCACAATAACGGACAAGAGAAGAATGACATGTTTATGTTTGAGCGGTACCGCTTCTGTAAGTAATATGTCTCATTTTGCTGTAATACTTTAGAATCACTGATCCATATGGTAGAAAGTAAAAGAGTGCACAGTGACAATGTTCTCTCTCATCTTTTGCACTGAATGACAAATAATGTTTTCATGTGTAACAACTACAACTGATATTCTAATAAATGTAGTTCTGTTTAATTTACTGTGAATGAACATGTTGCTGAATTATAGACTGATGAGCTTTGGAACAGATTTGCCGTGTTTTTCTGGGGGTTTGTGGGCACTTTGTGAGCTGTCTTATAGAGCGAGAATATTGTATCGTCTTTGGCTCTACAATCCACTATAAGCAGGTTAAGTAAAAAGGATGATGGCCAGGGCTTTCATTGCTTCCAATTAAACCTTGCTTGTTAGTTTAACCTCTAGGTAAACCCATCAAACAATTGATGTCAAGGAAACCCTGCCAACAGTGGGCTTCGCCTGAATGGTCATTAATTTTAATTGCCTAGATATTAAAGATTTAGAGCACAGAGACGTGCAGGATAGAAATGATCTGATGTCCTGCAAATCCAGTCAGTTTTCACGCCACAGCATCAGCGGGCTGCTGGGGATATTAAAATTTAAGCACATGGGTGGAAATTAAATAAAGCGTCATTAGGGGCAGCTGCTCTTTGGCTGGTCCAGCCGTGGGCTGCAGGGCCTGAGAGGGGGGCAGAAGCACCACGACAACACACTCTAATTTATAGGACCATTAAAAACAAGCATCATCTCATTATTATTCCACTGTTATTGCAGAGCCAGCATTCGCACATAAGGCTCAGCCCTCACACAACTTTTCAGTGTCTGACTGATGTTGGATGTCATCATTGCAGTTCAACAAAATTAGCATTTCCTCTTGCTCTAAATCTGAATATACCCAGTTTCAGGCATCAATTTGAACTCGGTTCTTCCTCGTGCCTTAAGAGTTTAATTTCACTCCAGCAAAATATTCCCTTTTTTTAACCGCATCATCAACTAACACTGCCACGACAATAATCTGCGTTTACTCCATGTCTGCAGGCCTTTGGCCTTTATCTCTTGTTTTTGATAAAAGCTGTTGAATCACTGAGCATGCATATACACATATACACAAATGATTAACTGTGTTGTTACTAAGCACCTGAATACAATATAATGGCTAATGTTAATGTTTACCACTATCTTTAGCTTTAAATAAAATTAGCATGTTCCACTTTTCCCTTCATTATAATTTTGACACGCAACTTTACACATTTACAGCTTTATTTTTAATTATGCCCATAAGTTAAACAATTACACACATATATTTAAAAAACAAAAATGCACATGTACTGTATTTTCGCACAGGGTGTCAATCACCGAGATTCACTTATCTGGAATCAGTGAGACTCTCACTCATCTTGTAGAGGATGAAATATGAACATTCATCCCATTTCACTGAGAGAAATGTCAGAATTTGTATCCTTATTCTCAATAACCAGCCCAAAAATTAGGGATAATATATAGTATATCGACGCTAGTGTCTGAGCAAAGGGAGCCCCTTGTGTTTTAGTTTTGTCAGGAGACAGATCTGAGATCATGTCATGCTCCCATCCATGAGAAGACACAAGTGGCTCCTGATTATAGCTTAATTAGCTTGTGTACCCTGCGGACATTACTGCAGGGGCTGGGAATTGGGTACTTGATGGACCCAAACATGACATCTTGAAACAATCACATTGCTCAGTGCACGGTGCTGTGGCTGCTTGATGTCTGACTCCTCTGCTCCTCCTCCCTCTGCTCTCCCACACAGGTATCCAACTGGTTTGGCAACAAAAGGATCCGGTACAAGAAAAATATTGGCAAGTTTCAGGAAGAGGCCAACCTGTATGCCGCCAAGACTGCTGTAAATGCAGCGCACGCTGCAGCCGCTGCAGTGCAGAACAGCCAGGCCAACTCCCCTACCACACCTAACTCCGGTAGGCACTCCTGCATATACACAAAAAAATAAAATAAAATAAAAAAAGATCTGCCCTCTACCTCAGCCTTTAACCTGCTGCCTACCTGCCTCACTTTCTCATGCACCATTCACACAGGCAAGAGTGACAGGCTCTGCTCCCAGCTTGGGGATCACAGTGTCTTCTGTCTATAAGACAGTTGATGCCAAGCAAACTCATGCATAAAGAGAGCGTTCCTGACTTGTGAACCGAGAACACATGTATTTTTGGCAAAATAGAAAAAAAAAAAAAAAAAAAAGAATTCAGAATGATGCCAAGGGATTTGTTTTCCCTTGACTTTCTGTCAACTTCCTGTCATTTGTAATGCAATACGTAGTTGGTTGTAATCTCACTGATCGGTAGAGCTTTTTTGTTTTTGTTTAGTTTTTTTTTTTCTTTTTTGGTAGATAAAAACAACAACTTAATTGCTGGGAGCATTTCATTACAGTAATAGTATTATATAAAAACCACATGTGTAGTTCATATTGAATTAGTCATTTAAAAACATGAAGTCCAATGAGTGATGTAATGCTGAGTTTGGACTAGGTTGCCCTACGTCGGGATGTGGTAAGCTTATGAAGTGGTCCCTTTTTCTTGCACCCAGGATTCCAGATGAAAGATGAAGAGTTTCAGCTGGATTCTGCAGAGAGCAAAAACACTCTTTTAAGCAACATGTTTACTGGTACTGGTCTTTTCATAAGCTTCTTATTGTCCTTGTCATTTACCATGTGATATACCTCCCTGCCAAAGTTAGACTGGAAGTAGGTGATGTGGAACAATTGGGAGCTTACGCGACCAACCACATGTAGAAGTGGTTCCCTTGTGTCATGTGACTTCCATTTCATTTGTGTTCACCGCATCCGTGAAAAGAGCCTCCTCAGTCCCTCTGCACCTCGCCCTCTTCTGTTTGTTCCTTTGGTTCCCTCCCTTCGCCCTTGTAGATGCTTGCTTTATGGGAGTCTTCCTTTTGTCTGCCTGAGTTGGGTCTGTGTACGCAGACACACTAGTCGTGGGTGTCTGGGTTATTTTTGTGCGTGTGTGTGCGTGCGTATGTGTGTCTGTGCTTTCCCTTTATAGCCCTCTCATGTATTCAGCTACTTACATCTTCCCTTTCCAGGTTCTTCAGGTTCTTTTAACCTCCCAAACTCTGGGGACATGTTCTTGAGCATGCAGAGTCTGAATGGGGATTCTTACCAAGGGGCACAAGTCGGAGCCAATGTACAGTCACAGGTAGGATCAACAATCAGGGACAGTTCCTGACTACCAGTGCAGAGAGCTGTCCTTGTCTTGCCTGTGTACTGAGCCATCCACAGTGCAGTCTGAAGCACATTAAACCAAAACACAGAAACGATATAGGAATAAAATGCTGCTCATGGGAGGGCAGTTCAAATTACCACGGCGAAGCCTCCACTGACATCAGATTGATTTAAGTGTTTATGACTATTTCGCTTTGGATGGAATATTTTGGCAGCCAAAATATAATCCCACCCCACTGCTATCATGCCACAAAACAACTTCCTGGTTACTATTCCAAACATTTAGTGAATGCATTTGGCTTTGACTTGAGCTCTTGGGTTGGTATTGGGTTTTTGGTACTGTGCCCCCTCCCCCCCCTCCTCCTCCCCTCTGTTTTTTTAAATTTATTTATTTATTTTATTTTTTTTGTTTGTTTGTTTGTTTCTTTGGTTTTCTTTTTCTGTACTCTATATTGCTTCAATCTTCCTGTCTCATCTTCTTGTTGTTTGCTGTTGATGTCTTTCATTTTGTAAGTTTAACACAGCTACACAAGCAACACACAGCCACAACCATGTGCTATGTGTGATGAAAAAACAATTAATGCCTATTCATATACGGTAAAAAATAAACACATGAATAAAAGCTCATTTGAAATAGCCAGTCTATGTTATGTTTTATTGTCACTTGTGCTTTTGTTTTTGTTCCTTATTTTATAGCCACCAGAGAGTAATGTAATAGATTTGAGCATGCCAGTAATGCCCTGACATTACATGTTTTGTTTTGTTTTTTTTTTTTTTTTGTTTGTTTGTTTGTTTGTTTATTTTCTATTGTTTCATTATTTTCATTTGAAAATATCTTTTAGCTGTATTACAAAGCCGGTTAGTACATTTGCTGTCTCAGAAGTCTGTTTGTGATTTCACACTTGTCACTATCTGTTGCTTCACTAAGCATGTTTGCAGTTGGTGTTGGACGGCTGCGAGACACCCAGTTGACCAGCTTGCACACCTTGTCTGTCCCTTCAGGTGGATACCCTGCGCCATGTTATCAGTCAGACGGCAGGATACAATGATGCTCTTGGGGGGAACGCCATGTATAGTCCACATGGCTTGAACGTAAGTAAAGGTTTTATTGGTTGCACATGTAGATTGTCGAGACAAAAGCAGTGTGAAATTAGTTACTGCTGCTTTTCATCACTGTGTTTATACTCATATTCAATGAGGGTGTATTCCATTACACACCTGGTAGATACAGACAGACACACGCTTGAATGCTAGTCAGCTTCCCAAGCACGTACTGGATTTAAAAAAAAAAAAAAAATTACTACACATCATATCTTGTCGCTTTGCTGATGTGAATAAAAGTTGATTTTGATAAAACACATTACACAGCAGGGGAATGAAACCTCCAGTTTTACTTTAATAAACATCTTTTAATACTTTAACTTAAACCAAAAATGAGATGGGAAAAAAATAAGTCACTGCACAGTATCTGTTGCATTTTAGCTGTTTAGAAATGCTTCACAGAATTTTCCATAGCCTTATCTTCATGATAAAATATGAACATTTGATCGCCCGCAGCCCTTTCCAGACATGAATTCCATCTTTGTTGATGAGATTTGATATGGCGCCTTTTTGTAAAGCAGCGCATAATCTGAAGCTATCAGAGTAAAGATTAATTTCGCTGATGAGAGAGGATGAAGAGAGGGAAGGAGAAAGAGAGAGAGAGAGAGAGAGGAATAGTGTCAGACAGCTCTCTCTGCCTCCTCTCTCCCAAAAAATACAGAACCTTCGTATTTGCTCTCTTTTTATTGTTATGCCTGTTGGGCAAAATGCATGCATATTAAGTTTAATACTACTGAAAGCTTATGCATCAGAAATAAGGTATTAAATTTGCATCAGTTTTACTGGAAATGTTCAAAAAATGTGGGGAAAAAATGAGCATGTGTAATGTAAACAAACGGTGGGAGATGTTGCCAGTGTTCACTGCATTTGGTGTCATTCTGGCTTTGCTGAAGCCTTATTGCTATAAGCTCTTTAGACATGTCAACTCCTCACAGGATCAAGTGTTTTTCTTCACTTTCTCACATGGTTTCTCACTTACATGTGCAGTGTAGACCTGTGTCTATTGGCTCACCAGTGCTCAGCGTGATCCCTGGTAAAACTGAAACTGACGGCGCCGCAACACGCCAGCCTCGGCACATGAAAGCAGAGAGTCGGAAAGAAAAAGTAGCGTCATAAAAAAAGATTTTTTGGAGGAAGTGAAATTGTGGCAAAGCTTCTGTTTTGCAGCAGCAACCCCTGAAATTGCCTTGGAGATATATTAGCATAGACTAACCTTTAGCTTTGTTGGTGGTGACGTAGGGGGCTCCAGTAAAGGCTAGGTCATGCCTGGAGCAAAGCAAAGTCAGACTGGCTAAGACTGGCTCTCTTGGAGAGGCCCTGCCCTGTCACTTCCACTCAGCTCTCCCCACCTCATCCGGCCCGAGCCCTCCCTCTTCTTGACTGACAGGAGAATATGTAGCGACAAGCTGTCGGCCACTGCTGGAATCTGCTTAGACACTGATTTTGGAGTGCGCTCCCATTGGTCGGGACACAAGACAAATTTGTTTCCAAGAGTCTCTTTGCTGATGCTACTGTAATGCAAAGAATGCTCAGAGTCCAGACTAATCACAGCACATCAGTTCATTCAACAACGTTTTAATATCGGCTGACACATTAGCACAACCTATTTGTGCCATTTCCTCTCCATCTCTGGAGTGTTGTGTTACATTTTGGGGATAAAATTGTACCGAGCTCATGTTGCAGAGATTGTGATTGTAATCTCAACCTCTCCCATTTGTATCACAGGCTAATGGGGGATGGCAAGATGCAACGACTCCATCTTCTGTAATATCTCCGACAGAAGGACCTGGAAGTGTGCAGTCTGATACCTCGAATTGATCCTCTATTAATACATCTTCGCCTCAAGTTGGGCACGGACTCTTTAACTGTCAGACCAACTGCAGAGGATGTATAAAAAAAAAAAAAAAAAAAAATGAAATCACAACAAATTTGTTTTGCCGTACCTTAAAATTTGCCATGACCATACCACACAAAGGACATCATCCACCGCAAACACCATGTGTTTCCTTGTTGCTCAGTGTTTTCTTTCTGTCCTCACGACCCAACCGTAATAAACATGCCGCTATTTGTTTGTCGTAGAAGTAAGCACACACGTGAACAAACAGAAAACAGCCCCTCAGATGCTACTCAGTAAACTTTTAGGATAATTATCCCCTTCCAAACTCAAAATACAAGATGACACTTGTGTATTTAACGTGACATTTAATGACATTTTAAATGCCCATTTGTTTGATTCTTGATTTAATTACCACTCTGCATTTTGATAATTGCGCTCTCTTTCAGTTCTTACAATACATTGATTAAAGCAGCTGTTTCTTTGACTGTAATGTGCTCGCAATCTTGTCCAGCAACTCAACAATGCTACTGTTGACAGCTCAATGGCAGCTTTGTAGTTCCTCTCAAGATTTATTTTCGCCTTACGGCCGTATACATTAGTAGAGCTATTCAAACTCTGAAGCATAAAGAAGTGTAATTGATTGCTTGACTATATCATGACACCATTCCATATTTTATAATTTGATGTTTAGTATGTACATATGTAAACATTTTTTTGTACTGCGTATGGAAATCAACAAATCCCCCACAGTAGATCATTCCTTCGTGATGCAGGAGCAGGCCCCCCTAACACAGGAAAAGTTGTACATAGTATAGCTAAAGAGTAATTATACATCCCACCGATCAATCCACAGCTTTATTACCTCATTCAAATTCATAGAAACCGTTCATTTCCAACTTTTCTGTAGCTTAGAGTGCTCACTTACTACCTCTAAACAATATCACCGCCATCATTTCTTTTCCCCTTATTTAATGTTTTAATGTAGTTCTTTTGATTACATCTTGTAACACTGTAAACTCTTCACTCTCTATGTAATCTAATGTATATTTTAATCTTTTAATAAAATGCTGTTGCCGTACCGCAACTTAAAATGACAAAAATAAAAAAATGAAAAATGATAACAATATTAATACTGTGGAAAATAGACAGGGAGGGCGCGGGCAGGGTTAGGAAGTTGTTGGTCTGTGGCTTTTACGAGGGAGTGGGGAGGCGCGGGGGGGTGGGGTGGGGGGTGCGATGAACATTGTTGATAAATTAACACCAGACAGTAAAACTGTTGTAAATACTGAAGAAAAAAAAAACATTTTGAATGTTGCTCATCTTGTTACTAAATCATGCAAAAAAAAGAAAGAAAAAAAATCACTATAAAAACTGTAATGCATAGAGGTTTCAGTATTCAGAACTGTAAATTTCCAGCTCTGTTCAACAGGGTTCAACTTCTTTTCTCTTTTTTCTATTGTATGTGATTCTGAAACTGAAAAGTCATGACAAATGATTTGTGGCAGTGATTCTAATGTATTAAAGATGTTTAGTGTTACTTTCTAACCAGACTACACCCTGGACTGAAAAGTCTTCCTTGTGGTAGTTGTGTAATTTCAAACATGAATAAACCTTTTGCTTTCATGACATCAGAGTGTGTGGTTTGTTTTTGTTGTGGTCTTTTTTCTTTTCTTTTTTTTTTTTCATGTTTGCTGAGTCAGTATGAAAAGCTGTGACATTTTCGCCTTGATAAAGGAGGGCTGCTGCACCTGCCCGGTGATATTAACTTCAGTCTCCGAATTAAGCTATTCTGTCATCAGTCAAAGAACAATCCATTTTGTGTATTTTCATGCATGTATGCACATTTCTAAGTAATTTATCCGTCATTTTCGCACAGCGATTCCTGAACATACAAGGTCCGTATGAAGCTTTTGCTCTGATTTCATATGGTAGGTAGAAGGTAAAGGCTTAACCTGGTTTGCAGCTACTGTGGAGCTGACATGGTTAGTGCAATTAACTGAAATGTCAGGCGCCTCTAATTCAGGCTATCTTGTCTATCTGTTGTGGAAAGGCTGCCTTAATGGATCATTGGTTACCAATTCCACATGGAAATTGACATCCATTCATTCTCATTTTCTTAGCAGAGTTCTTCAGTCTTGTCCTCTCCTGTGCTTGTGTCCAGTGTCTGTGTCTTTCATGGACCCTCCTGCTGGTCAACTGTGCTGAAACACAGTGTTTGTTATACTGCTGCAAGAAGATGAGCAAATGGAATACTTTTATGCATGTGCGTGAGACGTGCACATGTTAGTGTTTGTTTCGATTTCAACATGAGTGCAGGTACAGTAGACAGGCAAAAAGAGAAAAGAGATGTAACAGCATCGCATGAGTTTAATTCGAGCGCAATGCACAGACGGCTTCCCAGGAGAGCATATTTGTCCACTCAACCAGCGCAGAATTTCATTGAACACCTTTTTCTGGAAATCATATCTTCATCCTGATATCATACCTCCGTGCTACAGATTTCCAAATGTATAGATAATCCTTTTTGTAAAGAAATTTCAATTAAAAAAATATGACCTTGCCTTTAAGGTAAATTGAAAACTGAAAGCATAATGGATTTGCACACCACTATTTCTGCAAGGATTATTAATAATGATTGGATTCTGCTTGAGGGATATTTTACAACCACACAATCTAGTTTGTTCTATGTTCACGTGATCTAAGACCATGCTTTTCTGATAAACTGTGCATCCATATGTATATGAATACAGTATTTCCTCTCATAAAAGCTTTTGAAGCTAAAAGTCCAGTCCTGCTCTTCCCTGCCATTTGGATTACAATCTATTTGCTCACTCTACCTTTACAAATAGATACATTTGCTTCCTCAAGACTTCAACTATTGGATTTTAAATACTGCACTCAGCAAAATTGGCCTCAGAACCTTTTAAATAAAGAAGTTACATTTTCGGAAATTATGCCTATTAGTGATTTTTCTAAGGTTCATTAAAGACGACATTTTCTAAGTAAAATTCACTGTGAAAAGCATGCATCATTAAATATGGAAATCCAGAATTATATTAGCAATATGCACCAAGCTAGTGCCAATTAAATTAGAGAAAGATATCATTTATATTATTAAGGTAGAGTTCATATTAGATTAAATATAAAATGTAATTCTTTCACGGTTTGATTTATTGCTTAGAGTGCATTGTTCACAGACCCATGTTATACTGTATTTCAATGAAAAGATTGTTTATATGAAAATGTAAAAAGCTGTAATTGCATCACACTATTGCTAAATCAAATTGGTTCAAAAAGATATTCATGCTCACATATATATTTCTTCATTCTTAAATGTGACTGTATGTATGCAGGGTGTTGCGCACACAAAGCCCTTTAAACATGATGAGTGCTTGCAGCTACTTTACTGTTCACTTTAGTGCTGATGAAAAAATGTATGCTTTCTGTAAAACTTCGTGTTCCTGGACCGGGTTTCAGAGAGTAAAATAAATTAGATTACAGGAAGTTGAGTCCAAGAACACAATATGTCACAGCTTTGTTTAGACTGGGCCAATACAGGGAAACAAAAGAACCCAGAACTGATCGGAAATTATTCTGATGTAGTTTGCATTCCTGTGATCATTGTTAGTTACTGTTAAATGTTGATGATCGATAGTTATGTGGAGCGAACGCGCCTGACTTAAAACCAGAGCACTTGTCTTAGTGTTCAGGCAGCTGTGTGACATCACTCAGCAAAATTCAGACACAGAGCAACTCTTTTGAGTCTTTATGAGTATTTTAAGGGTTTAATAGAAGCATTGTTCTTTTTCTGTGTGGTGTGTCAACATTTTGCTTGTTGAAAATACATTGGTAACATTTTACCTGTGTAGCATTTATAAGCACTTTGTATAAACATTGTTTTAGATTATTATTCACGTCTACATCAACTACAAGGTGGTCTGTTACAAGCCATTTTTAAATGTGCATATACTGCTTACAAATACACAATAAGAACTTTTGAGAATAATAATAAAAAATAGACAATGTTTCCTGGATCACACATACCTTTAGAACAGGAAATCCAGGAAATTTCAACAGACTGATCTGGTTAACTTAATCCTTACTGGAAATACCACTTTTGCTTTGTTAGCATACATGATATACTCATCACATCGTGCAGAGAAACAAGCCTAAGAGAAGTGAACAGTAGTGTAATTTACTGAGTATAATATAACCAGAGACTGTCTGCACCGATCTCTGATCTCTGCAGCAGCACTGACTTCTATTAAGAGATGAGTCCTGAGTGTCCTTTGAGCTTAAAACAGTGGAGTTAATTAACATTTGATCTTACCTGTACTTACATCTTTAGAAATTCAATTTCAATTTCATTTTAACCCATCCACCCATTTTGCTGCTGGAAGGCATAAGACTGCATGTAGCCTCATCTCTGAACTGATGGTGGCTTATCATAGCTTGTTGGGCAAAAGCAGGCATATGACGGCTTTTGACAGGAGACAGATGTTCGCCTTACCTCTTAGCAGACGCGTGTCAGCAAGCAAGGGCCTTTGTGCTGCTCAAATATACTGACACCAAGTCACAGAGAAAAAGAAAATAGAAAAAATAAAAAACCAGGAGCAGTATCTGTCGTTCTTTCTTTATCTCCCTGCGTCTCTCGCTTCCATGTACACACATTGCCCAGTAAAAAAATAATAATAATAATAATAATTATGCCATGTAACTTTATTAAATCAACTGCTGCTTTAATTTAAGGTTTGGACCTTTCTAATTTGGCTTTGTAAAGACTTCATTACTGAGGCAAATCTGTCACCGTTCACTTAACTGCACAACTTACAAAGCAGGTGCAAGTCACAAAGACAGATGATAGATGTCGTTTATAGTATGAGGCACAATCTCATATAAAGCCACAAAAGGCTCAAGTACTGTAATATAAAAAGGATTGTGGTGACAGCTCTTAAATTCATTTGATCTATAGAGGTACAGCCTCTGCTTTTGATTAAATTTGGTCCTTTGTGGCCTCATTCATATTTGTTCCGATTGTTTAAAAGGACAAATGTGTTAATACCTGTATCATTTCTGTAAACAAATAAAGAAGAATGTGTTTGCACAGGTATCATACATTAACCCAATTCACACTTTCACCACAGTATCTGCATCTCTATATGAAATGAAGAACTATATTGCGATCAAAAATCTTGCTGGCATTCGTTCACTTATCTTTCAATACTGTTGTTTAAAATGTAAACGATGACTGAAACAACATGTATAAGTTTGTGCACTCAGTGTCCACTATATGTCTTGTACATTGTTTGCAAAAAAAAAAAAAAAAAAAAAGAGAACAACTCAAGGGCATTGTTTCTGGCTATTATCTGTGAATTGTTAGTGCTGGTGCACAGTATGTCAGCCAAGAGTTGGCAGAGCAAGCCCATGGCTGATAGTATAACTGCTAAGAGGGCTGGAAAATGCTTGATTCGATTGGCAGGGAAAGGTAAAATGCATGCTGAATAAAGGCTACACTCTAAATTTGTTCCTGGCTGGAGCAAGAAGGATGATTTTGAGAATGGGACACACAGATGTATGTGTATTGAAAGCACCAACTGGAAAGAAATAATGGACCACAGGAAATAAGCTAGGTGCTCTGGGAATTAGGATTTTAGCATCTTGATTCTTGCAGACAGTTTTACTTCCTTCATGTCTTATAGAGGACATATAAAGAAATATATCCTAATTATTATTTCTAATAGGTGACATAAAGTGATACAAGCTTCCTCTTCAAAGGTCTACGTTCTTCTCTCTCTCCGTGTTTCTTGTCTTTGTCTGATTTTGCTCAGATGTGTCTCCTGACATCCAAAAACAAATGATCCCCCTGTCAACATCTGGAAAAAGATAAAGCAGCTGAACCAATCTGTTATTCAAGGTCACTGACTAAGTATACCACACAGACTAAATTCATTCACAAGCTTAAAAAAAACTTACGCAGTGACAGGTCTACCTAAAGTGACAACATGTTTGTGAATAGCTGCCTCTTTTTTTGTTTTTTTGTTTTTTTTTTTTTTTGTTTTGTTTTGTTTTGTTTGCTTTTTACAAAACTTAAAATGGTTTGATATATATCCTCTGCTTCTTTTTCACAAGCCATAGATGGGATGACTGGAAAGAGGCAGGCTACATGCTGTGAAAGATTATCACAAGCTTCTGCACGTATTCAGAGTAGCTTTGAGCAAATAAAGGGGCTCAACAGTCAGAGAGATTTACCACCTGGATGTAACTTATTGTTCTCCGGCATCAGTATTTACTGCGGCAAAAGAGCAAAATGTTGTTTCAGCTGCGGGTTTGCATCTGCAAGACTCTACAGAGAGGCTGGCGCAGTCATTTGTTCTTGGTGCAACATACATCCAGGAATGAGCACACCATGGATCTGTACCTAGCCCATTGTCTTTGAGCTCCTCTGCAGCTGCACACACAGATCATCGCTTACAGTGTGTTAAGATGCTTCTGAATGTTCTCAGACTGTTCTCCTGTGTCCTTTTGTCTCCGTGAGCCATGTATAGGTTGTGTTTTGTTCCGTGCACTGTGGCATGTCAGCCGTGGAGATATCCTGAATTCATTACTGCTATCAGTTCAGTTACATGTCTCTTCCAAAGCTGATCTACACGACCATTCGGATTCAGTTCCTAAAGGATCGAACTGAATACAAAAGGTCAGTGTGAGTTCAGAGAGGAAGCAACGGAAATTTTGGAGGGAGCGTAACTATATAAAGGTGATAGAAAATAAGAAATGTAAATTTGGTCAACGTAGCACAAGTAAGACCAAAGTGCATCAGCATAAGTTGAAATTATTTGAAGTAAGCATTGTAAGTATTTAGTAAGTGTGTAGATTAGCTTAGGACAAACTGGAAAGAGAGACATGATTTCTTCTGCCTTCGCTTCTGGTTGGACTCTATGCTAAGCTAAGAGGCAGTCGGCTGCAGCTTGGTATTTAGACGACAGACCCGAGGGGGCTATCAATCTTCTGTCTCAAGGAGAAAGGGAAAAAGAAGTGCTGTGATGACTTCACTGAGATGCATTTGCTGCAATCATTATGGTTATTTGGAGCACGAAACATTGTTATAAAATGTGCAAAGAAAATCAAATACACGCTGGTGTGTTTCATAACAAGCGGAAGAAACGCTAATTTGACTGAAATCGATCCAAACCTGAGATCCAGCATCCAGCTGCTTTGATTCTGGTAATTACTTGAAAAGAACAACTAATTTTTACGACACGTTTTTCCCTCCTTCGTGCACTCATCTCGTGCATTGTGGCTATGGGCTACACAGTGTAATGGGAAGTCATTAGCTTTTGGTCTGATGCAGTTTGTTCTCAGTCCCTCGCTGCTGCATTTATATTTCATATCTTATGTTTCACACTGTATTAACAGCTGTGGCTTGTTTTTGCCATCTGCAGACAATTACTTTAGTTTACTTGGCTTTGTAATAATAACATGTTTTCTTCTTGCAACTCTCTCAATAGACAACATACTGCAAATTCTTGACAGGTGCTGAGGCATTTGCTCGGGAGACATGGTGAGGAGGATTATTACTGCATTATTTAGTTCTCCTGAAATAAACAAACACATTCCCTTCCTGGCATCATGTGCGACTATCAAGTCAGAATTGTGTTTTGCATCGCTCCAGCTCAGAGGAGCCAATTATGATTTACGTTGACTACCAAGAACCTCAGCGCCCCTTTTCACCTCCAACAAGACCCACTTAGTGACGAATATTTTCCCTTCCATACCCTCTCATTTGCTCTGTATCTCCTCCTTTTATGACCTTTTTACATTCACCTTGCCTTGTTTCACCTACTAGCTATCACCACAGTGGCTCAGGTTCCGCTCCACAGTCTAGTTTCAGTATAATAACTTGACACTTCACATTGCATTAGTCTTAGTCCCGACAACAAGGTTATGTGACCTATAGTGTCAGGGAGCATACACCATACTTGCCTGGAGTAGCTATTTATCAAGACAGCTTTGGGCCACCTATGATTCAGAGCAGAACAAATACAGATGTGAGGCTGTTATACCGAGGACATATTTGTCCAGAAACCAGAGCTTTAGCTGGCAAACACCATCACACAGGGTCCTCTCACAGGGACTTGAATGAAACTTTTAATCCTGGAGGTAGAAGTCACCAGAATGTCTGACATTTAACACAATAAAAGCATTCACCTCCAACCTTTAAATTTCACATTGAAATTCACTTGGTATGGTTTAAGCGGTGCAAGCTAATGACTAAATGTAGTCATTTGCTGCTGAACGGATAAAGTCATGCATCCAGCTTATTCTTCCTCATAAATCAGTTGGTGTTTCATATGGTAATTACTTAAAGAACATATGTACAATAACACATGCCTATCTCAGACTGCAATATGTGGATGTTTACATAGATGCCGATGTATCATTATTGATATAATACATTTCTACATGTGTCTGAAAATGTGACGAAGAACAATTAGAGGGACGGCTAGGCACATGTACTGGGTGGGACCTTGGGCTGCAGAGAGGGAGGCCAGCTATGAACCCTGAGGAAGTCATTACGAGACCAGTGACCTCACTGGTGTGGAGCTCAAAAAAGCTGCCCCCCAGCATAATGTCATATTCTTCATGCCATCAGTCATTTTACCACCCTCTAGCTATCAGACCTGAGGAGCATACACATATTGACCACCTGAGGATATTAGCATGAAGTGGATTTATTAGGGTTTGGGCTTTTTCCTTGTATCATACAAGATTTCTGATCATGCCTTTTGGATGCCAAGAAGGGCCCTTTGGTAAAATTGTCCACCCCTGTCTTCAGTGTACAACTGTCGCTTAGAACAATCAGTGACATTACTTACAGGTTTCAAACTATTTTAGACATCTGTTACAATTACAACTGTAATTATAAATTGCTGGAAATGAAGTGACGGTAACCCCTAATGAATAAGTAATAATCACAGGATCTGCAGCTACCTGATTTCCCCAAATTCACATCATTCTGTTGTTTTCTAAATCTGTGTGTTTTCAGCTTTTTTTATAGTGCACCGGAGATCCTGAAGCCTGAAGAGATCCTGTGTGAGGAGTGTTTTTCAGTCTATAAGACCCTATGATGAAACTGTGGAGACACCGAAGGGGCACTCACAACATTTTACATGTAAAATTCATCTTATTTAGGAGGACAAGCCACTGCTCGGCCTGCACAGACACAAGTTCAATTCTCCTCTGTAACTCTGGAAGGAGCTGTCTGACCATGATGTCATCAGGAAGTTTTTTTATTTTTTATTTTTTTTTTACCAAAAACCCAAAGTGCATTACATTTAACAGGTGGGGCAAGTCTAACACAAAATTGCTATTAAATTGCATCATATAGGTTCCAATGTTTATGTTGACACAAGGGATGTCCATACTTTTATTGCATTATGGGTGATACTTATTTATTTAAGGTGAACAACTCTGACAGGAATACCATCTGCTACATTTTTGGGTACAAAACGTATCTAAATAGATGCAGGGGTCACGTGCATAGATGTCTATATTCTTTTTTATCTGCTTAACATGTGTATTGGTCCTTACAATAGAATATCAAACAAGGATCATCAAACAAGCTCAGATGAAAACTTTACTTATAGCCAAAGATATCAAATGCATGTGGTGACCAGGAGAACACAACAATATACTTTTGCCTAACTGGCATGACTAAATCGGAGAAAGAATAACTGGAAGCTTTGTGGCAAACCAGGCAGCAGCATTCAAACAATACTGTGTGCTTTTGCATTCATCAAAACCCCCTGAGCCTTTTCACATTTCTCTGCATTAAGCTTCAATGTGCTTTAAGAATCGCCTTAGAAAGCAGTGTAACCCGTGTGGCTACTATGTTGATCTGTGCTACAATCTGCACCAGTGTGCTGCATAATTTATTTTATTGCACAAGAAATAAACCACTATCACTCTTCCACACAATCGCAGCCTTAGTAAATGTGTTTATCTTGTTTATTCCCCGGCCCCCCCTCCCTTTCTCTCTCTCTCTTTTACTCCCTCTCTCTCTGGGTCTCTGGGGTCGAAGCAGCCCCTGTCTGCTTCCTGGTGGTGTCTGGGAGCTCAGGTCTATGAGGCACCAGGATCATTTTCCCTCTGTAGTTGTTGTCACTAGCATGGACCCAGCTAATTCATCTTGCTAATGGCAGGTGGGTCAGTTGAGCGCTATAATTGTGATTTTCTGTGTTGTTGTTTTTTCTCTCTCTCTCTCTCTCCCTTTTTTTGTGGTTGTTGTTCCTTGATCTAATAAAAATAGCAGAACTAGGTTTAGATGAAGACAGCTCTACCTGCCATCAACATGTTCACTCTTTTGATTCACCATATAACTCGGGGAGTTGGGGGGGGTTGTGTTTTCAGTTAAAAGCAAGAAATGACAAATTTCAAAGGCTGAAACTTTGGTGTTTTCAAATGCTCTACACTACATTTGGATGAACTTGCTTTTTCATTATTGAGAAAGTCTCTTACTCTAAAGCGAAATACACATTTTTAATTCTATGCCTTTTGAAGAGTTAACAGTTTCTTCTCAGAGTAACCAGAATGAAGTCAGCAGTCGGTTGGAGTCACTGGGGCGTGAATCTCCAGAGAGCGGTGGACATGGAATGAGCCCGGGCTGATTTCAGTCAGGCGGACCGTCGTCAACACACAAATGAAAAACATGAGAAGTGGTTCAAGGTCTAATCAAGTCCTCAGACTGCATTTACTGGGAGCAATTAAGTTCTTCCCCCTCTCTCTCGACATAGGTAACCGGATCCTCCTATTGACATTCTCAATAAAAGGTCATTTACTATACGGATGCAATGATCAGCCTCCGTTGCTAAAGACCTTATAGCTGAAAATGAACTTGAAAATTGTGGTCAGAGCTATGACCAAAACAAAAATGATGTTATTTACAAAATTGTGAAGGACATATAATCAAAGAAATGATTCACATAAAAAGAACGAGAGGAATAGATCTTAGTAGTGCCTCAACAACAAATGACTGCACTCTGTATTTTGAATCCACCTGCACTATCTTCACTGCATGACTTTCGAGACCTTGGTACCGAGTCAGACCACAGGAATTCATTACCATCATTGCTAGTCTGACACAAATGAAGTCCTGGTACTTTCTGTCTTGCCTCTCAGACCACAATACTTCATCATAAGTCATCCTTAATTTGTATGGTTGTCGCAGGCACTTGTTGTCAAGTCTGTTAGCATGCAGCTCCCTTTGTCAAAGCCTGTCAAGGCTGCACAAACTGGCAAGGAGAGAGTGACGCGATTTTCACACTCTGATCCCACCTAGAATGCCTACAAAACACTTGTTTGCCTCTGAGCCAATACCCTAAAATATAGTCCTTGCATGTGCTTGTTGCATCGCCTGCCTCCAGATTTTTTCACCAAGTGTGATCTCATAGAGGAAAGACTATATATGATACCAGTGCAGACACAATAAGACACAATCCAAACTGTAACACAATGGCATTTTGGCTTTAAAGCCCTTTTTCAGAATAGGATTTTACTGACGTGGGAACATGTTGCCTTTTTCTGTCTTTCGCCCCCCAGGAGGAATCAACCTGTCTCCGTTTCTTCGCTGAGCATATGGCTTTTACTGCATATCCCTGTTCAAATTAAAAGCAACTTTGATGTTCGCCAACTATGACTAAATAAAGAATGAAAAGGCTCCGTGATACTGTCAGAGCTTCTATTGACTAGGTTTTATCCAAAGAAAATACACAGATTTTACTCTGAATTATGGGTCACTCTTTTCATTTTGTCAGGGTGATAATGAGCAAATATTCATTCTCTTAATCACATCTAGGTCATCTCAAGCTCTTGCACCATGAAACAGAGCAACGCATATTATAGACTATCTTGTGGGCAGCTTGTAAGGGTTAACAGCCTTATGTTCCCACTCAAGCACAGATAATGGAAATGGGATGAGAGGGTTGGGAAATCACCCCCCATTGCATTCTGACCAAAGGACTGACACAGTCAAGGCTAAACATTAACACAGGAGTCCTATGGAGTCTAAAAATAGCTTTTCGCATTATGGAGAATAAATGCTCCGTACTCCAAGACAACATTAAGAGCAGCTAAAAAAAAATAGAGAGAAGAAGAAGAATTTAAGTGTCTGATGGTGAGGAGTTAGCTGACATTTCACTGGGAATTCTTTAGTTGCCACCCCTCCATCTCTGTTGATTATTTCTGCAGCAATACAGAAATTCCCCTGGGCTCTTTACCAAAATGCAATAAACCTTGTATCACACTGACTCACCAATTGGCAACCAACTGCAAAAGACACAAGAATAGAAGTACCAATTAAAAAGAAAACCGATTTGCCTTGATTGGTCACACTTTAACTTTTCTGACTGTATTATCCTTATTGTAAAAGTAGGGCATACTCAGGAACTATTGACTGTTTTTATAGTGATGAAAAGTCTGATCTAATTCTAAATCATAGTGTCTCTTCACTTAATGTATGATTACATTTCTAACATTTTACAGGTCTATATGCCTATATTTGGTTTATATCCATCACATTCTATCTTGTTCCATTCACCCTTACTTGTATAACATGTCTGATCATTAATTATACCTCAGCTTGACAGGTGCTGGTTAATGCATTTTGACATCAGTGCCACTTGTTTCACACAGTTTTTGGTCTTCAGTCTAAGCTAAACTAACCTCAGCT
Organism: Echeneis naucrates; assembly: GCF_900963305.1. Lineage (NCBI taxonomy): Eukaryota > Metazoa > Chordata > Actinopteri > Carangiformes > Echeneidae > Echeneis > Echeneis naucrates. The sequence goes on along the minus strand of NC_042519.1, from coordinate 7,172,056 downwards.
TGGCTTTGGCTAGAAACACTTCTGAAGTTTGAGCAATCGTTTGCCGTCAGTTAATTTTATTCAAGCTGTTTTAATGGCTATCATTTTATTTATCAGCACCTTAGCAATCATAGTGAACTTATTGAGCGTGTAACCAAATCTAAATTCCATAGAAGATGCTAATCCTCTGTGAAGACCTCCCTCTTTTCCTTGTTGTAGATTACTCAGTTTCTTCACATTTCACTGTTGCTGTTATGTCTTTGATTTAATAATAAAACATGAGATTCTGTTTTTTTACAGTGCGTTAGTCATTTTGGCACTCTGATGCTTATGCAGAGCGCAAAATCCCACAAAGCATTTTATTACATTAAGGAAAATGGTTTTTTGAAGCAGTAAAACAAATTCGGTGTGGCTTGCAGTGTTTACCCTCACTTGTTGAATTTATGTTTTACATTATTTGGAAACAGTTGATCGTCATCTACATGTATGTTTTATTTAACCAGCTAGATCAAGCTGAAAGGCAGCCATAAGAAACAAAGGCACAAAGACTTGGAAGGTGTGAATTCTTCATTGTTTTCTATCATTTCCAAACACAACCAGCAGCCCAGCAGGCAGTGTTGGGACTCATTCAGAGAATATTGTGTACTTTTGCTCTGTAAGTGAATTTGGGCCAACTTCAATGTGCAACACGCCGCGCTCTGGCTGAGCTTCCTGTAGCAGAGAATTAAATGCCAAGCGGCCTGTTTACTAGTAGGAACTGGAGCTCCTCACATTTTCAGTCCTTCCCAGTTTAATGACGGCTTAAAATCATGATGATTGTGTGTGTGGGCTGCGGAGGAAGACGGGTCATAATGGAGTCATAAGGGCCATAATTATCAGTTTCATTTCTGTCATGCAAATAAGCATATGAACAGTTTGAGAAAAAGAGGGATAAATCGAAATATGCTTATTCACTTTCTCCCTTAAAGATAGAGGAGAAGATGAAATGATCAGTTTGTTAACTGAGCCTAACATAAAGACTGGAAACATGAGCTGCATAGTCTGACTGTCTGCCAGCACAGCTAAAGCTCTGGAAAGGTGAGAGAACTTTAGATCGGAGTTGGCATTTGCTGACAAACAGACTTGCTGTTTCCACTTTATGCTAAGATAACTGACTGCTGGCTCTAATTCCCATATTTATTTCCATGTGGACATTAGAATTTTTCCATCCAACAAATGTTTTTTTTTACCACTTATTTCATTTATTTACTTTAACTTTCACAAGGACTTTTCTTCTGTACATCCCGCAAATATTTTTGCTAAGCTACAACTTCATTTAATATTATCATATCAACATCACCACAGTGTCTGGTGTTCAGCATGAGGAGACAATGCATCCGGGTCTTTTGAATAAGTAAAGAGACACTATTACTTACACATTCATTTTGGCACTATCAGCAATGAATCATGGATGTGGTGAAAGGTTGCATTTATCTGTGAACAGGACAGAGAGTAAAGAGGTTTATCAACGCTTTCGTGCATCCACTGCTTCCCCCTGAAGGGAGGCACTATGAATATATAAAAACAGGAACAACAACTAGCACAAAGTGCTGGCGAAATCGTCATCCTGTAATTATTTATGGAGCTGAGCATTTGGAGTAATTATGAGGCTTTCCTATAAAAACAAGCCAGGCTGTGAGGTCTCCATATATTTATTGTCCACGTCAACTGGTTTGCTCTGAGTGCCTGCAGTGGAAAAGCGCATTTCAGCAAAAGGTGTCACAGCCATACATCTTGTTATGTGTTCATTGTGCTTACTTGCAAAGTGCCATTCTTATTCATGTCTGAATGGGCATATGCCACACAAAGGACAACTCAGACAGAAGTGATTTCACTGCGAGAGTGCACGGTAAGTGGAAGTAAAGTAGTTGTACTGATGCATTGACATGACATCAAAGCAAGTCCCAACATCCACACATAGCTGGCTATCTTTGGAAAGTGATGATGATCTTAGCTGCGCCTCTCTTCAACACTGAGAAAGATTGCAATGTACAGCCGTCTGCACGCCACATCCCATCTGACATGTTGACACAGTGGGTCCTTAAAAGTGCATGTGTCACGAACTCGGAACTAATAGTGCAATGTCTAACTTCAGGAGATTAGCCAAGCAATGACATAAGCTGCGGCTGCTGCGGTGTTTAGAGGCCGCATTTTGAAAAATGTGCGTGCCACTCGTACGTGAGGAGAGAGAAATGAAGGTGATGGGGAAAGCTCTGCAAGAGTGGAAAATAAGTGAAATGTAAGTCATAGGTAGCAATATTTTGATAAAGTAATCATGCTTCACGAGCCAACCTCGGACTCCGAAATCAGCCTTTGGTGATTCCGTGAAGCTCCTCCGAACATGGCAGCATCAGATTTACAAATTGAAAATCATTAATAATTCTAACCAGGATGTGATAAATCTGGAATCACTCCCGATGAACCTGGACACACTTTCATAAATCAAAAAGATTACTTGGAAATTTTTTAAAATCTGACGTCAAAGTGTCAGGCTTACTAATGGTTTTTGTAGATCCCTTACCGTGATATATCATTAATCTGAGATACATTTGAAGTGTGTCACCGGGGCAATATGTGATCCCTCTAATATTAGGAATATGCTGGTCTGTGTCAATACAGGAGCTAAGAAGGGATGAAAGCGGGCGGGGGTGCTGGGGAGTCAGCTGCCGTGGTTTACATTTTGATAAGGCGCTTCACTGAATATTTCAGATGGCCATACATGGTGAAAACTGATCATCCTTGTATCTTAATGTAACAACTGTTCTGGTGCTGGTGCATCCTGGTAATAATGCTAATGATGATGATGATTGCTGCGCACAGAGATGAAAACAGATAACCTGTAATGAAGGTTATAATGTATTTTAATGCAGTTCAAGTGTTTCCCTCCTAAATTCAGAGAATATCTACACAGAAACCACTGTATCCCCAAAATCCACATCACTGCTGAAATACCTTCTTTATTCTGAGAGCAGCTTTGCTGAGACTTAGGAGTGCTATTGTGAAGAAGGTGGTATTGACTGTGATGGTGAACAGGGCACCTCTGTAATCTAAATGTCATTCACTGAAAAGCATCTCCCACACAGCCAATGGCTTTCATCTGAATGTGCCTCCAAAAGATTCAATTACTTTTTCTCTCCTTCTATTTCTTTCACCCTCTGATCTCCACCCTCCTTCCCATGCACTAGTTGCTTATCTGCTGTGATTATAGTCATTATGAAGCAGCCGTGTCTGTAGTGAGATTTCAGCAGGAGCAGACACGCTCAGCCAGCTGCCTCTACAACCAGGTCCTGTTTAGTAAAGGAGCTGTGCTGAGAGTAAGATGGAGACGTTGTGCTATTTCAACTCTTCCCTGGCTAACCGCAGATTCTTCCCGTCACGGCATGACAGCAGAGTCAGTTGCAATCACATATTCTGCGCCATATATTCTGTAAACATTATTCCTATTAACGTGACTGGCTCCATCTACAAGAGCGTACAAAGGTTGTGTGCAGCACTAATACATGACTCTGACTGTACTTCCTATTCTGGCGAGGCAAAGGGGAGAAGTGCAGCAGCCTGAGGATAGAGGGCTGGATCAGCCAGCACAGCTGCTCTTTTCATGTTCCAAATCTGTTTCTTGCACGTCTCCGTCTAGGTTTCAGGAGAGGGGGTGGAGTTTAAATGTGATGGAACAAAACTCATTTTTTGACAATGACATCAAAGGAGATGGCTGCTTTTGTGTTTGAAGTGGAGCATGTTTGAAGTGTTCTGAAGACAGTGGAGTGGTAGGGCAAGTTCATTGTTGCTTCACTCTGGGGATGATTATCAGCTGCTATCGGTGCAAATCTCTGAAACAACTGTCAGCATGACATGTGAATAATGATCTCCCTTTTTCCACCTGCTGACGCCTAACCCACTCTGACACCTAAATATCTACAGTACTACCAGAGCCCAGACATTTATTTCTTCTTTCACTCTTTGGTTACAGTTTAATGCAATGTTTGGAAATTACTGAAATCATTGAAACTTCATTTCAGCCGCACCCTCGCAAACTTGCAAGGGATCTTATTGAAATCACATCAGTGTCCAAATTTAAAAGCGCTACATATAAAACAACTTCTGCCAAGGAATAAAAACGTCCACACAAATCCCCGTAAATGCAAAAATAAATACACTTAATATTGTGTTAACATAATTGTTAACTCTCTATTACTGTTAGAGCAGAACCTAATCTAAAAGGCAAAATGAATGCTGGGAAATACTTATAAAACCCATTAGCTATATGTCAAAAATGTTCAGTTGAACATTACAGAATTTCATTTGGCTTTTACAAAACTCAAGACAGCGTACAATTCTGAAGTGTGTCATGGGCTGCATGCATTAAACATTTATATAGCAGTTATTAATGCTTCATTAGAGGAGTTATGGACAGTAATAAACCCTTTCATCTACTTATGTCTGTTTACAGTGCAGTCTGTAGTCACACATAGCCGATAAACTATACATTGCACTGCAATTATCTACTGTGTGTTTACAGCCTAAATTATGTGTTAATATAAGCCCTTAAAATTTTTACAACAACACATAGTTGGTTATAAACCATCCATCAATTGTACATCAGCTAAAAATAAAAAGGATATGAGTACAATTATTATAGATGAACAGTACACTTACAGTATTTACACGCTGGAGGAAATGCCATGTTTCCTGTGTTTCTTTGATAATAGTGTGAGTCAGAGAGCGATGGCTCTGACACTGCCCTTAAATATAAACCAGGCTTTGATATTACCTCATATCATATAACTGTGTGCCCTTAATGGTTACATTAACCTAGTAAAACAGACAAGTTAACAGTCCTCCCAATATGTGTAGGGAGCCCTAGATTTAGTTGGGCCTCTAAAATCCTCCTCCGCTAACTATTATTGTACATGGGTTGGCAGTCTATAGTCCAGCCTGTAAAATCTTTCAGGAAGGGTCATTAAGGATATTTCATTATCTCCATATTGCCAAGGTCAGGTTGTCCATATATCCACTTTACGGCTGCTAGGGGAATATGCTGCGACTGTAGTATAATAGACCAGAAAATGTCCACACCAGGAATGATGGGAAATCAATATTGGGCCCAGCTCATCAATACAAACCCCATTTTCACAAGCAGGAAGAAGGCACTCGGAAAAAAAAAGGTTGAAGAAAATAGATTGAATCAGAGAAAATAAAATAAAACTATGTTTTATTGTTAATAAAATGTTTGTTTTTTGGTGCACAATATGCTGCCAGACTCGTCATAGAAGAGGTTTAAACCAGTTTGGCTTGATTTTGTTTTAATCTGCCAGCACTGGATCAGGCAGTCCATAAATGTCCCAGCACAGTCATGTAACCACGTTAAAGGAGAAAGAAACATGGGTTGTGACAATGATTTGCCCCATTTGTTACAGCAGTGGCAGCCAGGGGCCTCAATCTGCCTTTGGTTTGTTAGAAGAATGTTGATGCCTTCAGTTTATTGCAGGGTAATGGCGAGGAGAAATGCAGGATGCCGACAAACAAAGGAACGTTTATATCATTACGACTTAGGGAGAATATGTAGTGGAAAGCATTCAGTCATTACTAACACAATTCCGCTGTCATACTCAGATGATATTGACACATTTTCACGTCGAGCATTTGTGATTAATCAATCAAAGCCTTAACATAAAACACAACACTCCTCTAAAATGTAAGGTGTAAATATCATGCGGTGAAATTGTCAGTTACATGGAGGCTGTTTGTAAATAAACATGGCAGAGCATGTTGTGGTCCAACAAGGAATTTACAATGTGCTATGGTGGAGAAAAGAGAAAACAGCCTGTGGTTGTTTAACCAGCCAGTTGTAGCCTTGGGCGTTGTTTGTTTATGCAGCACAGCTTCCAACAAATGAATATCACACTGGCAAACTGATGTTGGAAAAAGCTAGGACTCTGCATACAAAAGCTTCCCCATGCCATCCCAAAAAAAACCACCAGCAAAAACAACCCCGGATAGTTCAACTGAGTGCTATTGCCCCGCACTGGAAAATGCATATTTCTGCCCTGAATTATTGTGAAACACAAACACTGACTCACTGCTGTTACTGTACAGTAGATACACTGTCTTTGTGTGCGAACATTACACATTGTCTGCTGCATGTTAATGGCTTATTGACCATGTATGGTGTAATGAGACCTTGGGTGCAGGGGCAGCCATGATATATGAGGGTGAAAATTGGCCTCTGCTGCACTGATGACCTAATTTCAATATTCAGGGACTTGGGGATGGAAATGACACTTTTCACATTTAAGTGCTTTGTATTAGCCCCTGGCTTACTGTACCTCTGCCTAATCCTGGTCCACAGACAGAACGGCACACTGCACACAGAGACTGCACTGGCTGATATGGACCCTTCAAAATTGCAAACCATTCATTGTGAACACAGCAAGGTGTACACCCTACAACCACCGGGCAGCGTGCACGGAGAGGGAGCATTTGACTCGTTGTAGGAGTCACCTTCATCTTTTCCGTTCAGCTGGCTTGATGCATGCATTCAAGAAAATAAAGCAGAGGCAGATTCCAAAAGGGCTCTGTCTTCAGAGATAACCTTGAGGATGTATGGCATTTAGCATTCCACTCAACCTCGGTCATGGCTTCCTGAAAGCAGCCGTGGCTTCCCGAAAGCACATATTCTGATCCGGAGCCTTACGTAGGGAAACATTAATACCTTTTCATACTAAATTGGCGTTTCCTTTTTTTTTTTTTCTCAGGCGACTGGTTTCAAACTTGAATTTAAAGACTGTCATTGCATGTTAGGGCAAAAGGGGGATGAAGCTCAATGATCTATTTGTATTTTGGACTAGGAGAAGAACATGAGGACGGTGCATATAACGGATGGTTGTGAAAATGCAGACTTATTTATCATTCATCCTTTATTTCTCTTGTATTAGTGAGTGGAGGTGTCATGTTTGACACATCGAAACTCTGTGTTCTGCCAAAGAGATGTGATGCCAAGAGAGGTGTTGTTTTAACCTTGAGCCTGATTTAAGCAAACATGAATATATTATGTGCAGTATCCCTCATCCCCCAGCTGACGTGCTCACGATGTATTCTTGCAATGCTACTGTATATTAAATGCAGTTTTTACTGCATGCAGGGATATGAGCTGTCAGGTTCTACACAAAGGACAGGTGAACCACATCATGGCAGCTTTGCTTTGTTCCTTGACAAGGGAAGCAAATCTGGAAGGATTCTCTGTAAGCTATAATAAAAAGTACACTATAGGTAGGTAATTAGGTTGGTAGGTAGATAGATAGATTATTTTTTTCACAGTAACCTGTGTTGTCATACATGAACAGATGGGACACTGTTGCCTGCTACTGCCACGTAAGGAGGGAATGTTCACCGTGTGTGTATTTGTGTGTGTGTGTGTGTGTATTTGTGCGTGCTATGGGGACAATGCAGTAGCTCACGGTGCTCCGACAGGTCCACTGTGTGTGGTGTTCTGCAGCATCAGCAGCCGGACAGGGGCCAGACGGTGGATTTATGATGCCAGGGAGCGGAAATGACCTGCTTCTGTCATTGGGTGTGTGCCCCATCACGAGAGGCCCTAAACTATATTGGCACAGCGCTGACAGACATGTTTGTCATCTAGTCACTTTTGAAGATACCAAGCACGGGGTATTACTCCTTTGACAAGCCCCTCCACTCAATCTGTGTGACTGCATGAGTTTGTGCCGTCTCTATCTTTTATGCTTTGCCTGTGTTTTTTTCTCTCTCTCTCTCTCTCTTTTTCTTTTAGAGCTGTTGCTTCACATCAACTATTTGCTTGTTGGTCAAATTAGTGAAAGCACTTTGAAAAGAATACAATAAAACACACACATCACAGAGTTTGTATATGCTTCTGCTGTAGCTATGTGTGTATGTGTGTTGCAAATTGTAACAAGGTGAGTTTAAAGTATCTGTTTTATTGTGTGTGTGTGCGGTGGGGGGGTTGGGGGGCAATAGCAACCTTTATGCTTGAATGTGCATATTTCTGAAGATAATGTAATGTAAATTAATCTATATATTATACTTTTAACTGGTTGACATGCTAATTCTGTGTGCTATCAACTTTCTGGGATTACGTGTGGAAGTGTTGCATGAACAGTGACACCTTCTGGCTTTCTGAAAAGACCGAGTAGGGCTGCTTTCACAATTTCAATTTCCACCCATTTCCCCTTGATTAAATTCAGCTTTCCCAAAGACAAAATAATTATCATTTATTGATGAATCTGGGATATTCACTGGAAGGCAATCCAATGAGCCACTTATGGGTTTCAGTTTCTGCTGGAGGTAGTTTGTGACTGCGACTTATAAATGCAGTTCTTTCATTTCGGATCAGGGATCCAGACAGAAATATATGAACACATCCATGTTTGTGAAATGCACACAGAGGCTGATTTATGATTGTTTTGTCTCCATGATAAAAGTGACTTTGGTCACTCGGTCCACATCGCTAATCTTCTTCTTCTAATGTTGTTGCATTAAAAGAAAAAAGAAAAAAAATCTACTATTCTTACCTTTAGCCTTTTTCATCTCTCCATATTATCCAAGATGCTGTGCACCTGCTCATCCCTGCCAATAAAAGAGTTCAAGGGAAAAAAAATTAACAGCAGCCCCTCCGAGGAGGACCCTACCTAATTACCTTAGCATTTGTGTTTTGTTTTAAAAGCTCATTGCTTAGCAGTTATGGGCCAATTATCAGATCTTTCTGTAATTAGGGCAATTTAGGGATGTAAGCCCATATATTTGTTCATTTTTCCATCTGATGTAAGCTAAGCAGACAATTAGAGGAGACAAGTGCGAGTGTTAAAGATGGCTCTTGGTTTTAAGATGAGCTACAGTTGATCTAACTGAGAATTTGTGATTGTTTCAGGATTGTCGCCACTTTGGATATACAATTAAAAAGCATAAAGAGGGACACAACGAACAGGGCCACTTTGGAACACAGACTGCCAAGTGCATAATAAAGAATCCAGCTGTAATTTAATCATGATCATATCTTAAATCAATCTTTTGTCAGTGTAAAATGGATGAATGATGCCGTAACAAAAGCCATCGCACAACAGTAAATCACTTGATCACCTCATTTAGTAGATGCACACCATTTATTAAAAAGGGGCACTTCATTAAATATTTTGGACCCTATCTTTAATGGTGGTACACAATTCTGCCAGATTTGCAGCGTTTGTGGCCTTAAAATCCCTGACCTACTTCTGTGATTTACACAATAAGACACCAAATTCTGTTTCTATACACTTGAACTTCCAAAGATTTCCTCCATCACCAAGCAACCATCTACAGAGCCTCGCCTCACCCATCCACTCCTATGAATATTTTATAAAGATGCAAAGATTTTCCTCCTTCTTAGTGTGTAATCAAATGCACACAGAGCTGCAGGGATTTAAGGAAGAGATATAAAGTCACATCTTAAGGAAGAAATCCATTTTTCTCAAGCCTTGCCTTCATTTTGGAATCAATGTGCCTCTCAAGAGACTGGCTACTCAAATCACACACATACACGCAGACGCATACACACTGGAAACATTGTAGTTGTTATTCTGATCTTCTGATCTTTAAATGCTGCTAGGCAGAAGCATTAATGGACTGTAGGTACTTACAAATCGGAGGGCTATCATGTAATGGTGCTTAACTGAACACAATATGTTAATTGGGAGAAAAAAATAAAGGTCAAAGCAATGATCAAACCACAATGCTTAATATCCCTAGTTTTTAAAAGTTCTGGTCTATTACTAGTTAGATTCATAGCACTTGGTAATTTTTTGCTATAACTTCTGAGTTTCAAGTGACTAGGGTAATAACTTTCCTCATTCTTCCTCAGAGTTGATCTTCGTGACTGAATCTTCCGATTTGTTTTAATTTCACAGATGCCATTTCAGAAGGCAAACAGCAATAAAAGGAAAATACTGAGAAGTGATTAATGTAATACACATATATTTTTCTATAATTATATTTTTATGCACAGCTGTATTTCCATTTGAGTGAATTCAAGACCCTTTGAATATCTGATACAATGATTTTTTCCTTGGAACTGTTGGCACAGTGTGCAATCCATTTGGGTCCTCTTGTTATTTTTATTGTCATGTTTGAAATGCTGTAATGCTGAACTGTTTTAATTAGTACTCTGCACTTTATGGAGATCATTGTTCACGCTTGCCTAATTATGTTTAGATGGCCCAAATCTCCATCAAAGGAAACCATTATCCTACATCGATGCTGAAGCGACGGGATTCCATCTTCACCCCCCAGACAAGGCTATTACTGCTCTGCCTTGGCTTGGACACGCTAAATAAACACATCAATTTCATACGTCTGGAAAGTTAGAGATTGAGGGGAGATTGTAGTTATCAGCTGCATATGGTTGATGCAGATACAGTACTGTACATCACAAGTGTTTTTGCACCGGCTGCATTGACCAGTTCGGCAGTGCGCCCTGTGATGCCTTTAACCTCAGTTTGACCACAATTCTTCTTGCAATGGGAAAAAATGAAACATTATACTTCCATTACTTACACATTCCTTTGTAATGCCTTCCTAATGGTGGTATTTAAGAGCAGTGGGGGAGGAGTATGATTGGTGATGTGCTTTGTTTTTTTTTTTTTTTTTGTATGCATCCTTGCCTGAGAGTCTAGCGAATGTGATGGTTTCAGATTTGATTAGGCAGCCCAGGGGCCTCAGCAGTCCAGCCCTGCAATGGGCCGGCAGGGGCCTTGTACAGGCGTCTCATTGCTCACCATGCCTCAGTGGTGATGTACACATCGAGTGTGACTGCCCGCTTGATTTAAACAGCAGTCCAGCCTCGATGTGGGAGTGCACTCACTCAGTGCAATATTGTGGCCCATTCATCCACTAACCACTGGACATTGGTCTCTGCCAAATACATCGGGCTTGCCACCACATTTGTGTTTGGAGTGAGTGAATGGCTGGAGTAAGAGAACTGTGAGACTTTTTGCTTGTGTGCCTTGTTCCGCCAACATTACACAAATCAAACATCAGCACAAACATCCACATGGGCGGATTGTGTTGAGCGTTACAGATTTAATCCAAGCCAAAAGATTTAACACTTTATTTATATGCGATCTTATTCACTGTCTGCCTTGTTGATGACCCCTTTTCATCTCTTTCAGCAGCTTTAGCCGGTAGGTAGAGGTGTTTGTTTGCCCCGGCTTGTCAGGTGGCACCATTTTGAAAGACAAAACATAAACCTTGTCCTGCAAGTGTAAAGTTTATTTGACAATAAACAATGCAGCAAACCTTTGCTGACTTCAATTTAGCGAGGAGTTTTATTATTACAGCCTTATTTTGGCTATGACCAGATGAGTATGGTACATTCACACTAAGATTTAACATTCACCATCACTCTCATCTCCACTTGTGCCCGCAGTTTTTTCCATTTCAACATCAGTTACAGTCCGTGTGCTTGTTTTAAAGAGGCTATTTGGAGGTTTCCTTGGTGGATAAACATGGATACTTGTTGGGAGCGCAACACCTTCAGAGGTGCTATCTTCGCTATTATAATGTGATCGAGCTAGCTGTCTGGTGTGCCAACACCAGAACAGGAGAAAATGGCATTTTCCACTGCTGGAAATGGGATTTCTTTGAAACTGGCAAATAGAGCGATTAATGCTAATGTTGGGCTCAAGCAAAAGTAAGAGAATGTACTGCTTTAATATTAGCAATGAAAAGTCAATATACGTAGCTGTGCAAATTGTTGTACCACATTGTGTTTATAATTTAGAGCAATTCACTGCCGATAGTGGTGTTGTGATTTAGACTAATATATTTCAAAGGAATGGCTCCGTTCCTGAGGGTGTGCCTAAATTTCCCGGGTCAATTTTCAATAACATGCAACCTACAATATAATAGTATAATATTTCAGACTTACATTTAAAAAAAAAAGGTCTACTTGACCCATTTCAGCGGATCCTGTGTGGATACTTAAAACTGAAGAAAAAATCCTTGACAACGAGGTGAATTTATAATGTCGACCCTTGTTCTGAGCAATGCAATGCATCGCGTTCACAATACATCAATGTATGCAGACAAAATGGGTTTCAATGTTATTAACTGTATAGATCATTTTACTGGAGGGGTTATGGGATGTGTTCCTACAGTAATACAGCTTAATGATGGAAAGTAAATCCGGGATGTTTTTAAATCTCTTACTCATTGGTCTGGACCAAACAATGATTCTGTTTGCAATTTACTGGCCATGTAAACCGGCCCACACATGCCACCATTTCGCTATGTGGGAGCAGCGCAGCCTGTCTGCATTTAAGTTATATTTAGAAATTCAATTCTTTACTCAGACCTTGAGCCTACAGGCCTTTGCTTTGCACAAAATGAGCAAAGTTATTTTCATTTCCTAATGGTCACCACAGTGAAGCTGTAATGAGCAAGGCCAAGGAGGATTGTTATTTTCTTAAGGATCAAATTAAAAAAAAAAGAAAGAAAATCCTGAGTGGTTCCATCATTACAAAGGCAAGCCTAGAGGAGAGTTTGCAGTTCATTAGTCTACATGCTTGGTCCTCCTGGTCCTGCCGGGTGAGGGAATATGGGTGATAAATTGTGCATCCATTCACTTCTGCAGTGCTAGTTGTCATTAAATGCCCAATCTGGAATTGGAATATAGTGCCACCTTTGAGATCCACCTGCTGCTGAAGCTGTGTTTGTATTTACTTTGATGCTGGGGACTTTTATAACTCCCAGAGATAATGGCTGACTTCCTGAGATAAAGACTGCTGGGTAAATAATAACCTTTAAATGTATGTTAAAGCAGGAAATGATATAGTCATGTGAAGATGGATCTTGATATGGAATTTTTAAGTGACACTAACCCTAACCCTGTTTATAGAAGTGTAATTTGCAGATTTCTTTGTGTCACTCAAAGAATTTATGTTTCTTGTAATACAGTGTATTTTCTGCGTAGAAAACCATATTCAATGCCTGTATACATCCAGAGGAATTTAATGTACTTCATATTCCATTACTGACTCTGGTTCAGTGCAGCATGGCTCATTGAGATTGCGTGTAGATACAGTCTGTGATGCTTGATTCACTTGAGGCCACTGCTCTACATCAAACAGAGGTAAAGCTGCCAGGTACATGATGTAGCGTTCACAGTTTTGGAGTCTTCACTCCATCGCTGTGATGAAGGATGACATGTGAAGTATGACATCATGCTGGTGGGCAGCTTTTTTGAGCTCTGCACCAGTGAGGTCACTGGTCTCCTAATGACTACCTCGGGGTTCGTAGCAGGCCTCCTTCTGTGCAGCCCATGGGGTCTCCCCCCCCTCCCCTCCCTCTATCCAGTGCACAGCTCACCCAACATGGTCAGCTCAATGCTTGGCTAGCCTGTTTGCTCATTGTGGTTAATCAAGAACTGGGAGGCTTAAGGATGCAGCAAGTCAGTTCATGCATGCCCAGTGGGGTCCTTTTTGTCAGTCAGTCAGATGAAGCCAAGTGGAAAAAGCCTCTTATGCTGTATACACACACATACAGAGCAGTTGTGTGGGGAAATGATGGCTGCCACTGACTGGTTTGTGTGTGAGACAATTGCATATTCAGTTTACACGGACACAAGCTTTTGTACTTGATTTATTATTGGATACACTTGTGATATTACTAAAGCAGGTCTTCAGATCATCAGAGCAATACATTTTCAGCACACTATATATTTATTCTCCATCTAAGTAATGGAGCACAGACCTAGAGCGTTTTGTTTTTTCTTTTCTTTCTCTTACTACTTGTGCATCTAAAGGCAGGATGAGAGGCATGTAAATCAGGCAGCCCATGTACTTCTTTAATATTTAACATAGGTTATTAGACAGGGCAAAGATTTGACCCCCCGAGCGCTTCTGCACATCACATGAATAACTAATGTTGGCTGATTATGTTAATCAGTAGTACTAGGCAGTGATGACCAGGAACGCAGCATCAGTGCTGCAGGAGAGAGCTATAATCTCAGACGCATCACAAAAACACAGCCCGAGCCCATCATTAGCTCTGAAACACAGTTTCTGCACAGTGTGTGCAGCACAGGGTGATTTACACTTCACACGCTCAGCTTGAATTTTCCTTTAATATGTATACTAGAGATAATAAACATGCTGCATTTGTGAAGCTACTTGCTGTGATCTCCCTTAACAGATAATCAAATATTTGCATAATGATTGGAACACTGAAGCTACACCAGGAAACTCTGCATGTCAGCAGCTGCAAATGGCAGCAAGAGGAAAATGAAAATGTTCAACTTCAATATCTAGAAGTCACATAATGTGGCTGCGGTTAGGTCAAACACTCCAGCTTGCGATACCAGCCGTGATGACGCCAAATTATACATGAGACACAATAAGGATATCAGTGAGTCCAACCTTTGGGAGTAGATATCTCACTCATAGGTGTACATACAGTGAGCAGTGTAACATCACAATTACAGTGTGGATGACACACATCTGTTACAGCATCATTTGGTGCTACTGATAGCAGCTGTCTGTAGGAACCTTCTTCAGAGTGTGTCTGTGTGCATTCAATAGCAACACCAGCTCTGACATTTTTATCATATGACTGAGTGAACTTTAGGTGCACTCTGCAACAACAGCCCCCCCCCCTTTTTTTTCACTTTGTTTTTCAAACACAACGGTGACGATTTTAAAAGCTTATTGCTGCGTCATAAAGCAAGTGCCTGTCTTCTCACTTGTTTGTTTTGAGCCAAAGATAAAAACATACTTTTGGAAAACCATTTAAAGGTAGAAGTGGGTTGATCGTGGCTATATTCCATCCCCATCACCAGAGTTCTTTGGCCTCCACCATAAAGAATTCCAACGAGACAATTTTGCGCAGTGTGGGGTGAGCTGACAGGGAGTGTTATTAAAGCGCAGGGTGCTGACCGCTCTCAAAGTTATTAAAGTGCTGTGAGATTGTGTCTGTGATAGCCCTGCCGGTCGGGATGTCCTTCACACACACACAGGTACATTACGGTGGGGATGCGGTCATCGCAGAAAGCATGGGGGGAGGTGGAGGGGTGGGGGGGTGTTGGGATAGGGAGGGGTCCAGATAGACATGCCAGGACCCACTATGGAGCACTGTCATTGTCTTCATTCCTCCATTAACGCTGAGCATAGTTGACCTCCGCCTGAAGATTCCCTCCACCACAAGTGATAATAATTTAGAATTATGCTCTCCCAACATTTTCAAAGTTAGTGGCTTAATGGTTGTACAGGACAGAGAGTTAACAACATCACACCTCTTTAAAATATAGAGTGCTCACTCCATATGATTTGCAATTTAATGAGAGTGCATTAGAATAATGCATGACACTTGTTGCAATTGATTTGCTAATATATTTTGATATGAAGCCCTTACAACCACACTCAATGCCATTCTGGAATTCCCAGAGTGTTTCCTAATCATATTAGAAAGGAGAACACACAGACATCACAAATTGTGAACATAAAATCACTCCTTATTCCTGGCAGAGAACTGAGACATATGAGATTGAAAAGCCAAAGCTAGCAGGCCTGAATCACCTTAGTTTATACAGTAAAAACGTGTGAGGCCAAAGTCCATGCTCATGTTTGGACACTTCAGTCATTTGTTTTTGCTGTTATAAAACCTAGCAGGGTTGTGTGTTAGCATATTTGTGTATAATTTTGCATTATAATGTGCAAGCTGCTTAAAAATAATGAAAAATTAACTGTTACAGGACTCTCTGAAATATATATGTTTCATATAAATATTTGTATAACACATTCAAAATATTCTGAGGTGAGACAGTTGAAGATTGACTGAAACAAAAAATGTCTTTATCATATATGATACCTTATTGGGATGCATAAACACATATTAACACCCTTTACTCATTTATGGTAGATTTATTTCCTTTCCGTGGAATTTCGTGAAATTGTTGGTACACAGTTCGATGTCTGCACAGTGAACATGACTATGTTCATTAGTCACAACTAATCTGAGCATAGAGACTGAAACAGGAGGAAGCAGTTTGACCTGTTCTGTCCAACGGCATCAAAATCTGTATCAGCAGCTCTGAAGCTCCCTGATGGCTTTTTTTTTATTAATATTATAACTGATTGACCACATACAGTGATTTAACTGGGTTGTGTGCTCCTATTGCTTTAGCAGGGGCTCCTAAGGCAAAAGTAACCAGATAGTGGTGGGAGCATCATATTTAGATGTATCTGCCTTCTTATTGAACCCAGCAAGAAACCAAACAACATACATATCATAACAACATATCCCAAAGTATGACACTATTCTTTTACAAATTGAGTTTCTTCAGTCATTGTTTCTGAGTATTGCAGCGCCAACAACAACTCTATTGCCCTTTTTATGTTTGGGAAATAAACCAATTGAAGAAAGTATCTCCTCCTGTGTGGTAGAATTTTACTATTGTGTCTTTAGAGAAAGCAAATATAAGATTATATGAAGTTACAGAGTGTAGACACTTAACTTCAACATTATTTCTAAATGTCCAAAAATAAAGTCAATATGATGAGATATTCACCAAACTAAGAAAGACTCTGCTGAGTGTGTGCTGAGTGTCTTGGGTTCAGCCCCTAGGTGAGTCTCAGATTTGAATGTGGGGCCAGCTGCCTGTGTAAAATGATAGGCAAATGGGAGGAGGGCTAATGGACTGATTCTGTGGGTTTTAAAGGAAAGGGAAGAAGCCTGGAACATCAATCTGCTGTCTGCTCCTTCTCAATCTGTTTCAGCTCCACTCTGACATGACAGCGTGGGGGACTACAGCCCTCGATTCATCACTGGGTCTGGAAATAACAGGACACCTCCAGTTTGTCATACTAGATTAGTCTGTGGCCCGTAACCACTGTCCTTAATAGAGTCTCCAGCGTTTCATCTGAGGTGTCCACTAGACCACCATTGTAGACCTCAGGGAGAACACAGAGGGTGTATCGACATCCCTTGTACTGGCTTATGTGCAGAGGGTATTTCACTTCCACTGCAAAATCAATAAAGAGCCAAAGCCATTCACAGCTTCGGCCATTTAATAAACATTTATATATTTCTCCTCCTGCAATTTAGGAACCTGCTATTGGAGGCAATTTTTGTCTTAAATGTGTGGATTAGGATGGATCATAAACTGTCAACACTGACCCCTCAGAGAAACTCAGTCACAGCTCTCCAGGGACAATAAGTTCATGTCCCGCTCATAAAATCAATTGATTGTAATCCATAGTATTTCTTAATTGGTGATTAGCTGTTACTTTGTGGATCGCGGGTCCTGGCAGTGGAATTAGCCTTGGTCTTTAATAACTGCTTGACCAGCCACTGAGGAAGTGTAATGGACAGTGCAGGGTTAGGCCAGGACTGTGATGCAATAGCTCCTCACTGCTTCCCCTCCTGACCTTGACTGGCAGTATGGCTCTTTGAAAATCTAAGTGCCCATCTTACAGCATGCCTGAAGCAATTTAGGAGTCCATACACATTCATATAAGTCGTACCTATTGATTCTTTTGCTGCTGTTCACACACAGTCTGGCAATGTAGAGTTTCAATTATCACTATGTGACCTGCCATTGTCTGGGGAAAATGTGATACATAGCCAAGGAATCTTCAAGTTTGCTGAAAAAAAAAAGAACAAAATAACTGCACTTGTATGTATTCAGTAAAGGGACCCTGTGGACATAATTTAAAAATAGCTTGTAACTCTAAAAAAAAAAAACAAACACACAACTGATGTCCAGACTTTTATGGAATGGAGACCTTAACTCTCCAAGTGCGAAGTTGAAACTCAAAAATAAACCTTAGCTAGACAAAAAGACCAGTTTATGCAACAAAAACAAAAACTCAATGATTTCTCTGCGTAGCTATTGTCAGTTTCGCCTGTAGACATACATACAGTGTATAGACAATAGAGTCCAGGCCCCTGATGGATACACAACTACTGGGGGGTTGCTTATTTGGACTGGGATGATGTGTGCTGTCTCCGGCTCCAGAGGCTGCCCCTCTTCCTGTTTACCTGGGAGTCCTTTGGGGTGAGGTTGAGCTGAAAAGCCCAGTCGGAGCCAGTCAAAGGGAGCGTGGCGCAGTCTTGACCCTGGAGCTCCACTCATTGTGTAGAGCAGCGGTGTAATGAGGCCCTGTGTGGATATTGATATGACAGAACAAAAGGCCAAGGTGCAGTAAGGACAGCAATCCACACGTTTCACACCATTTGTTTTTCACACCGTATCCATCACATTAATGGGTCACCTTTCTGTGACAGCTCATGATTACCTGCTTACCCATGGAGAGAAAAGGGGGTGAGAGAGAGAGAGACAGGGATAGAGAGCGAGAGAGAGAGAGAGAGAGAGAGAGAGAGAGAGAGAGAGAGAGAGAGAGAGAGAGAGAGAGAGGGGGCCTGGTAAGTGCACAGAGAGAGAGAGAGAGAGAGAGAGAGAAAGAGAGATAGGCAAGAAGATAGGGAGCGATGGTGCTCCAGTACTGAGGGTAAGGGGTGAGCTGGGGTTGGAAGGGGGCTCGGGGATTGGGGGATGGGAACCTACTGCTATTTTTTTTTTTTTTACTTTCATGAAGATTGGCTCCGGCCCTGTCATCATCCCCACAGAGTGAATTTATGACGGGCCAGCTCTCCATGTAGTCACCTGATGGATGGAGAACATCCAAGTTTATTTGGGGCATAGTGGAAATGGCTAAACAATTCCCGAAAGCACAGATAGATTCTTTTTTTCTCGATTCTTTTTGTATTTTTTAAGAAGAATACATCAGAGTTCCCGAGAAACATCAGTGTCACTTGTAAAAAAAAAAACAAAAAACAAATAAACAACTGTAACAAACCTGAGTTCTGTTGTTATATTTTTTATTATCCTCATTTTTTATCATGTTTATACCATTTTTTTATTGTCTTGTTGATGAGAAATTGTAAGGGAATAATGCATCTATTATCCCTGCTAAGTGAATAATTATTGGCAATAAAATACAGGAGAGCAAAGGTTTTTTCCCATTGATCACATATCTCGATATTTGCTCTTTTTTTTTTCTCCATCTCTCTGTTGATTATTGCCCATGCAAGGCTCATTTGCAGTTATGTCCAGCTATTTCTGATGCCGAAAATCTTGACTTGGATATATTTTATTGCTGCAACAACGAGCCTGCTGCTGATACTTTGAAAGGAAGATTTATACAGAATATCAATTTCTTCTAATGAAGGCAGTTTTGACACTCGTTCTGGCCTCGCTTGGACATTACAAACTATTGCAGAGGTGTACTTAAGTTTGATTTCCAAAAGTTCAAACACACTTTCTCTTTGGAAAGTCAACAGTGCAGATTGAACGGCTTGCAATGGAGCCTTTGTTTTCACCCACTCAGAGGTTTGTGTACTGCTTTCTGTCAGTGTTTTCTGCGAATCTTTAAAAAATAAATTCTCCACAGCTCAGTGGTTTTTCATGCGAACTCCCAAAGCACCAGCGTGAGTGTCGTCTGTGAAATCTTAAGTCACTTAAGACAACCATTTCAACATCCAGTCATTGAGAGAAAATTGCAAGATCTCATTTGATGATAAAATAAGCTATGTATCTTTGGAAAGGCCTTAGCTCAGCATATCAGGTGAGAGGCAGGGGAGGATGAAGGAGGAGAACAAGATCACTTTGTCTCAAATTAAAAGTCAGAGTGTCATCTTTAGGTCTAATTGCCTGGAACCATTATTGGACACTGCAAAAAATTGTGTCTGCATATGCATTTATTTTGTAATCTATCGATGTACTTCATTCTGTTTTAAGTCTGTGGGGGCCAAAGTCAATGCATGCAAATATGCTCTTTTTGTATGAATGAGGGAAGGATTGCAGCCTACAGTATACTGCAGAGAGAGACAGTTTGCCATATGTCACAGCACCCAGCAGATATGAGGTGATGGTGTCAATACATCTTGCATCTGCCCAGTGGAGGCTCACTCCGCATTACACTAAAACATGAATTATATAAGTGGGACAACGCTGTGTTAGGCTGAGACGTAAATCAGAAGGGAGAGAAATTGCTGACAAGTTTTGCTATTAAAAGATAATTGTAATCAAGGTGCAAGACGAGCGATGAAGTGGTGATAGCAGATAGATAGACAGCTGCAAAAGATGGATTGTTTTAATTTGCACCAATTAAATTGAAGTTCACTGGATCATCTTCCTCAATCTTCATGAATACTTGATTTTCTGGCCGCTACAAAGCTATTAAAAAGAGTGATTGGACTCTTGCACTTGGTATACCATATTTTATGCTATACTTTCATTAACCCTTTGTAATAATACTTTGTTAAATTGGAGGAACTAAAAGCCATACCACTAAGCACGCTATGCATGTTGTGTTCAGATTAATGCCGATGCTGATGCGATTAACACAGCTGTAAGGCGATGTTGGCATACAACCTTTGGTGAAAGGCTCAAAAGAACATCAGCGGGTCCCAAAGGATGAGGGCGATGTTGTTCTGTGTTTTTCTCACTGTCAACGAATTCCATCAAGATATCAAGACCAGCATATCATTGTCCATCTTTCAGTTCCTCCCTTCATTTCTATACTGGTTTGTGTGATTTCCCAAAAGAGCTGGCTGCTGTAACTTTCATTGGACATCACTCATTCAGAATTAAATAGTACATTATTTGTGGACTATTTTCTCCTGTGAAATAATACACACGTGGCATGCCAACTTAGGGTGTGATAAGGAATAGCAATAGTGAAATAATAAGTCTTTTCAGGTTAACTATTGATAGGAAGGCTAATTCTTCAGAAGTGAATGCGTTAGGGTTTTTTTGTTGTTGTTGTTGTTGTTGTTGTTGTTGTTGTTGTTGTTGTTGTTATTTAACATTATATTGCAGAAATTACAAACCTCATCAGTCGTTAGCAACATTGCTTGCGGGTGAATGAAAGTGGTCGTTATAACACCTTCTGCACAGTTGTCCCACAAACAAGAACAACTTAATGTTGTGCGCATACTCACATCCACATGCACGTCCGCACATACGCATTGGCCCTTTTCAGCTTTCTTTCATTATGAAGAAACAAATGTGTTTTAGAGAGAGAGTATTTGTTTCTTACTCAGACTAAACATCCTTGAACCTTTTAAAGAAAATAAAAATACATCAGCGTTTGTTTGGTTTGTTATATCCCAAATGTCAATCCTTGCATTCTTGACAGGCACATTTTCACAGATTCACTGACTTTTCATGCTCAATTTTAAAGGATTGCCACAAAGTAGCACATCTGTGCATATTATCTTGTCCGAATTATTTCAGTGTTAATTGATGTTGATTCCTTCTTGGATGGTAATGTTGTATTTTCTAAAGGTCAGCAATTTTTATTTGAGTTGGAGTCTGATAAAAAGTTGCAGCATGTTTTAAATAACCCCAGGAGCAGAACACAGACCCTCTGGTGCAGAAACTTCATGTATTTAAGGAGAAGTTATTTGGTATTGGCAGATGTAAATTGATGTTGTAAATCACAGGTTCATACACAGGAAAGGCACAGAGTGTGGTTGTGAGGGTGGTGAGGCATTTCAGAGGAGGCTGGGGGCAATGTTCCACAGTGTTTGCTTTTGAGCCAGACTTGCTCCAAGGCAGGGGTGATTAGTGCTTGTCGGTAATTTGGCAACCTTGACCATGTAACCTTGCTAAAACTGGATTAACATTTTACCCTGGAAAAGCCAGAGATGCCTTAAAACATGTTCCATTTTTCTGCTGCTTATTATAAGACAGCAGCCTACTGAGGGTATTCAAATAAGTGCCCATAGTATGCTGCATGAGCACTCAAGGAGAAACTCTTATTAGACTTAAGCATGCTAAGTGTCAAAAAAATGTTGACATATCCATCTGATTGCTCCCTGAAAACACTTTACATATTGAGAGCATGTGAGTCCCAGGGGTTAACAGATAAGGTTAATATGCAAACAATATGTGCAGAAGTAAATTTATTTAAACGACTAAATGAAAATGAAAGTTTGCCTTCTATTAGGACAGAAAATACACACTCTACTTTTTGGTCTTACTGTGTTTTTTTTTTGTTTGTTTGTTTTTTTTTGTTTTTTTTTTTGGGGGGGGGTGGCAAATATAATATTTACCTTTGACTGATGGAAAAATCACAGCCCTCTACCCAGAGCATCACAGAGTTGTTATGCATATTTTACACATAACCGCAAAATAACACAGTGGAAGTGTAACTGACAACAGCTACATTTGTGGTTAATATAACAGAAAGGTTCTGAACTGTTTACCAAACTCGTCCCAACACAAAGCTTTGCATCATTGTAGCTCTGCTCTCTGTTAAGATTGAGAGCAGAGACAGTATGGAGAGTGACAGTTGGCATGGCATCCCCACTGAAGCCCCTCCCACATGCTACCCAAAAAAAATAGCAACTATCCTATGGTTATTATTATTCTGATTTCCGTGTGACCAGTTTCCCTTCACCCTTTTTTGTTTTATTAATTTTTAACTCAAACAACCTTGTATTACCACTACAATACAAGGTTGTTTGCTAATTTCCAAGCACCCCTGTTTTTCTGACAACGTTGTATCTGAGGTAGGTGGTACATTGCCCTCCTACAAAAAGCTCAGGCTTATTATTGAGCCTCTTTATCTTTACTCTAGCTAAGTTGTTAATTAGCTAGACCTTGAATTAGATTATTTGCATGTCTGAACAAGGGCTAAGGTATTAATGCTCCCTTAGGACAAACTGTAATAACCTCTTTGGTGGCTCCAAGATCCCTGTGGAGGGGGCTGCATGGACGCTAGCACCTAGAAGGAGGGAGAGAGCATAGCCATTTCATCCAATTAGCTGTGGATTATACTGCTCCTCTCCCCTTGAATCCTATTTGCTGTGATAAGGTGTTCTCCTACAGGGACAGAGCTGAGCTTTGCTATCAGGAAAAATGATTAATTCACAGCCCACTATTAAAATGCAGTACCTTCCATTTCACACTGTCTGACATAGGAGGAAGAAACAACTCAGAAATCAATACAGGCACTAAACAACCACACAGGAAAAGGAGAGATTGGCCAAGTAAGAAAATGCCCCTAAGAATCTAAGAAAGCAGGCTGCATTTCATTCTGCACATCACACTTATATGGCTCTCCATGGTATGATATGTCCTTGAATTATTCAAAAGCGTCTAAACTCTGGGAATGGTTTTAAGACTAATGTGCCACAATATCATGGACGCTGTTGTTATTGCATTGTACTGTGCAATTTTCACAAATATTTATCTCTTTCTTCTGATCTTCCCAAGGGCATGTAGTTTAATTCTACAATTCCACGCTCCTTGCACCTCTCTGAATAACCAACGCGGTCACATACGGTGTACGATGGCGTCAGAGGGACATTTTAACAGACATTTTTCATGTCTCTTCTGCTCTTTATCTGGGCTAGGTGTGGAGAATCTAGTGTCCAGATTTATATTTTCCAAGCCCTCTGACGCTGCACAAATGATGTTTAAACACCCAGCACCTAGGGTTTAATTAAGTCCCTCTAATCGTGTTCCAATCAGAAGCTTGGACTGATGGGCTGGAATTCCTGATGTGCATTTCTGTCAGTCTTAATTGGATAATTGATTGCCAATTTGAACCTGGCCACACACTGCATACACAATAAAGCGTCTGGCCATGTTCCTTGAGGATTCATTTTCCATCCGAATAAAGATGCTGCTTCAATAGGCAGAACTCCAACTATTGGTCTTGCTGGAAAATAAGCCCGGCTGCCAATGTAGATTGGAAGTCCACTTCTGAATGGGTTTTGAATTTTTAGGGCACGAGTGGAGTTCTTGTTCGTCAAAATGCATTTTGTATCGTCCTCTGGGACGCACGCTGTGTTTATGCTGTGAAGACGTGTAGCTGAGTAAAGCAGCATATGCGCTTTTGGTGTTAGGTAACTAAGCTCTCTTATCAAATGATTTTCATTAATACTTTGATTACATACTAATTTAAGACATGATAAAAAGTTTGAATCAAAAGTAATTAGTACTCAGCTCTAACGCAGACTATTTGTGCTAACTATATAATGCCACATGAATTTATTTACCTGAACCTCTGTAGAATAAAATCTCTTGTTTTCTAAGGAAAGCAAACAAACATTGCAGAGACATTTCTGTTTGTCCAAGTAATTTCAACAATCTGTGTATCTGAGAGTAAATTGCTGCATGAATTGGCGTCTAATGAGCGACCTGGGTGAAGTTTAACATGAAAATTTGTACTGTTGCCCTTTGTTGCTCTCCCACATCCTAGCTAAGCTACAAATTCTATGACTTCTCTGTATATATCTACAAATTATTAGAGAGGCTTTTCAAAGTGAAGCACACCACAAACCACAAACACAGCATCACACTGCTCCTCTGAGTGGAGTCAGTACCAACAGTTTAACTGGGAAGTACTTCATTCAAGGACTCTTGCATTGCGTTGCATCAGACGGGTGTTTTGTTGTTGTTATTGTATTTGTGTGTTTTGTTAACGCAGCAATAGTTTGAGAAACGATCAAAAGGTGATGCTGAAAGGGTGAAAAGGTGACAAAGAAAGGACAAGGAGAATATTAATATTTATTATGTGCATGAAATATGACTGGGAAAAGACACAGACGCAATATGGCAAATAATTATTTTATCCAGACAGGTTGAACTTGAAGACACTCGGAGCTTAACTTTCCACTAACGATGATATTATTGAGAGTAGTTATATTAGGATTATATTAGGATTTAGGGAAATGTTTAGTGTTTGCTAAATATTTGACCAAAAAGTCTGAACACATATACAGGAGACTAATGTTATCGTCATCTTCTTTTCTGGGCAGAGGAAAGTAAAGAAATGGTGAATTCTGCAATTTGCAGGTTATTGTTAACTGTGTTAAAGCTTCAGTGCTGCAAAATGACACAATGATGGTGACATAGGTCTGTGAGCATAAACAATGTGAAATAACAACATTTATGAGGCATGAGTGATGACATGCGATGATAATGGTGAACAGATTTCCAAATATCTTTATGCAGTTAAGCACAATTTCCTTGTCTGGGAAAATGCCTCTGGAGAATGTGAGCAACAATGGGTTGATGGGAAACAGATCTGGGAAGCCACCACAGCACCAAAACGATCTCCTCTGATCTTACTCATCAGTGAGCGCCTTGCTCTCTTCTGGGACAACTGTGCATTTGGTTCCATTTAACCTTCCCCGCTGAAATGTGTTTTTGATGGTGTCCTTAGCTATCAAAATGTCATCAAACACACCAATTTTATAATTTGTAAGAATAACATTTATCTGCTTTCTTTTACTGTGGACTGAAATTCTGTACGCTGGAGGTTCGAAAATATTTTGACATGCCAAGGTGAAAGACTCTGAAGGCCGTATTTTGGATGTGGACAGCCACAAACTGCCCATGGGTCCCTCCCTGGGTGGGCCCACACTGAGTTATTCTAGTCCCTCTCATCTGCTCTACATTTCGTTCACTGTTTTCTCACAAGAAATTGCCCCCCCACCCCCTCAGCGTCTAAATAAGAATTCTTCCAAGGAGCCAAATGGTGGGGAGAGAATTCTCCTATTACAAATGGCCTTTCTCAGCCGTGTAACCTCCCTACAAGTTTTAGCACTAAAGTGCAACCCTTGGTGGGATTAGATATTTTGGCCACCATTTGTACAGAGTGAAGTTTCTTTGGCGTCTCCTTGAGACAAGTGACCAGTGCAGGGCAAAGTGAAGGCCTTATCAGTCACCCTCACAATGGTGCCACCCCATGAATTATATTAGGGACGGATGTGGCTCACCAAGCCACTGCATTGTGGACCATCTGGGTGACAATAAACATGTCGCCACATGGTTCCCTCCATCATTCAAGTGTAGATAGCAGATCTGGACCTTAACTATAGCTCACTATCTCCTGGATCTTGGCGTGACCTGTTAGAGAGATGGAGGTGAGGCTCAAGGATATCTCTGAGAGTCTGCTCCAACACCAGGAGGTTATTATAGCCAGGCTGGGGGGACACAGTCCGTCTGTCTGTTGTGCTGTTTTCTCTCCTTCTTTATGTGTCTAAATGTTCCACAATGAGGGGGAGCTAGTAGTAAAGAAACACATGTAAAAACCAAATATCTTGAAATGGAGCATTTCTGGTTAAAGGGTCAGCTGCAGGAATTCTGCAAACTGAGGGAGTAAAAGCACTTAGCCGTCTTTTACTGCCGCTCACAATCAATGAAATGAGTCACTATTACGTCCAAGAGAACGGAGGACTTGAAAAGATGATCCAATAAATGTTCATTTTTGCTTCAATATTATTTTTTTTTCAACCCTGTTTTGATCCCAACTAAGAATTGTATTTTTTTTTTGCGCTGTTTGTCGTGTTTTCCATGTTCCATTTATCTAAAAGGTTTGTTGCTAATGTAGCTGTCTGTTCTTTGTTGCTAGTGTTCGGGTGGAAAGTGGAAAGTTTTTTTTAAATAGCATTGTGACAGCAACACAAAGCAGTCACGTTTCAGGCTATAAATCCACAACAGCAAAGTGAAATAAGCTTAAATGGACAGTTGAACAAAGGAGAGCGTTACAAGTAGCCATGAAAAAATTTATAAAAAGTACTTTGTCTGATCAGATCTCATTCATTAAGTAACGGTTTTAAAGTCTGAATCTTAATTTCGTGAGACAGATATAAAACATGTTTATCACAGTTAAGTCTTTTTTTTTTTACCATGGAGTGTTTTTCATAGATTTGCCTTTGCAGTGAGTGATTTAACATAAAAAGACTTTTTCTTTTTTTATATGTATAAAATTAAAAAGAATTAGATCAGCTCAGTGATGGAGTGAAGCTGTAAATGTTAGTTTGATTTGGGCCTGAGATGCATTGACTGTATCAGATCACCACTCTGCCCTGAGCCACCCATTAAAAAACACTGTCAGCCAAGAATTGGAGCTTTCTGCAGACTTAATTGAAGAGAAAGTTTACTAATGCAAGTTTTAACAGCAGTAAATCCACCTGCTTGAGCAAATGGCTTACTGGGGCTAGTTTTTCTCTGCTGTTCTCACTAATAGAGAACCACACAAATTAATCATTCACAAGTAAGAGGATTCAGTGGGCTAAAATAATGTGAGGGTCTACAAATCTGGCACGAGGAAAAATTGGTTAATTTGACTTAACATGCTAACGCCTTCATGTAGAAACCTGAAGTGAGGCGCAAATGAAGCATGCTAAGGGCAGGCAACAAAAAAAAGAAAACTGTGGAAGACCAATGAGGAAGTGAAAAGTGAGGCATAAACAATGGCATTTAATACAATTTCATGAAACCACTTATAGCACATGACAGGGGCTCACATGTAATCACTGTAAGTGGAGACGAGGATGGGGGCTGCGGTGTCGTCGTCACGATGCCAGAACACTTCTCCATGACACGTCCCCTGCTTCTTCTCATTAATCCCCTAAGGTACATTCATTAACGGTCACTCCCTCCGTTCAGCGAGCCCGCACACCCGAGTGAAGTCACACTAGCCATCACAAAAAATAACCTGCTGTTGAAATGCAATGGTATAATTTGTTACAGCTTTCCATTCGTAATACTTCCATTTTAATTAATTAGTAAACACGGTTACTTCATTTATTATTGGGAGATTCAAATGCAAAAGGTTATTATGCATGGCTGGGATCCAGGTCAAATCAGAGCGAACACACTGAAGTTGGGAAAAGTGCAGGGGAGGAAACTCGTGTCCCTGCATTTCAGCAAACTCGCAGTGAGATCCAGCTAACAGCTGATACTGAAGGACAGTTGTGTGAGGATGGCAGTCAGAGGGGAGAGGTACAAGAGCAGATGATAAATACAAGAGATTTACAGGTCCTGGGAGTGTCAGATGCACGGTGGAAATAGTGCTGGGTGTGCTGTTATCTAGATGGGCCAGTTAGTGGCTTTTGGAGGATCCCCTGTTCTGAATAGGGCTGTAGTTTCGGAGGGCAGCCTTTATGGCTCACCAGTGCACTGACCACAGCCCATTAACTCAAAGAGCCTCCACAGGAGCACTGGAGCAGGGAAAGGGGCCGTGACCTGCCCGAGACCATCTTATTACTTTAACACATTATGTCTCCCACTGCGATCTTTTTATTTAAGTGACTTCAGCAGAACGCATCATCTCGGGCCATGTCGGGGACAGACAGGGGTTTCTAGACATGAAGAAGGAGGAGGGGGTCAAATGATTTATTGGAAACGTCTGCTATTGGGTGCCACAGAAAAGGAGTGCAAGGATGGACAGTGAGCAAATGTGTAAGTGGGAAACAGTGATGAACCTGACTGTGATGGGAGCTGTTTATGGCGTGGGGAGGCCGAGCTGACCCCAGAACAGCTCCTGGGAGGATTCTCAACTTCCCACTGATGAGCTTTCACTGTCCTGTGATGGCCACATGGCCCAGACAGTAAGGAGCAGGAGGGGTGAGGGTGGGGGTCGGGGTGTAGGGGGTTGAGCGAGTGATTTATTTTACCATCATGTCACGCTTTATGGGCCACACTACTAGAGATGGCCTCAAATGTTACTGTCCTCAGGAGGAAGATCAGTGCGCTTTGCCTAAGTGTTACAGCAGCTCGGACAGACTTACTCACATCAGCCACCCCCCCCCACCCCCCCCCCACCTCCCTACCTCCCCAGGCGTTGTATGTTTGCATCAACCAGAGTTCACCACTAAAGGGCAGCTGACACAATGTGCATCTCAGAGATGCATGGAGGAAGTCAAAGGTTAAGTTACAGCAGTGCATTTAAATCTTGTGGTATTTTGTCAACACAAAGAGAAAAGGGTGTGTCCAAGATCTCTCAAGGAGTCTACAGTCTGTTTGTTAACTTTCTGACCCAGCATCCTTTGGAATAACTTGTTTAACCGTGCCAGACAGTCCTTCACCTCATTACTTCTTTTATTGGCAATGTTAAGAGCTAAGTGCAAAACTGAAGAGACTACAGTTCACATGCTGTCCTTTAGAAAATTCATAACAGAATGTAAAAACAGTCTTCCTGGAGATATGGCATTGGACATAACAGCAATCATTACCAATTAATTAGCTATTTCTATTAGTTATTTTGTTTATGAAAGACGCAAAAATATATTTTTTTATGCATAACTTGTAACAACCAACAAGACAATGATATATGACAACTGAATGGTCCAGAGCCTCCTACGTCCCCTCCCTATGGTGGGGATAGGGTTTGGGTTTAAAACCTACACACTGAAATTAGTTATTCACGTTAGAAAAATTGCATATTTACACCAGGTGCATTCTTGTTTCCTGGCAGCCTCGGAGCCTAAGGAGTCCCAGAGCGGATACACTCCCCTGGAAGAGCTGGAAACCGTTTCCTCTTTCTGCTCAGAATCTTACAAGGCCCCTCAGGTTCATGACATGGGTCATGGACATTCCACTATGGCTGATTTATTTCAGCCCATTAGGATTACAGAGACAAATCTCCAATCCTCCTATTTTCTGACACCGTCCCCTCTTTTTCACCGAGCCCTCCCCGACAAGCCACACATCAAAACTACCATTACGTTCTTGTTAGTTCACACTGTCGATTAGAGAAGGGCAACACAGATTCATGCCAAGGGCTAAATGTGTTTATTCTAATTCCTCCCCCGTCTCTGCTTTGTCAGAGACAGACACCCACAAACACAGAACATCTGAACAGCTCCAGCAGCTCACATCAGAAGGACTCAATCCTTCAGGAAGTGGAAGTAACCGATTAGATTATGTCATTGCCACAATCTGTTACGAAAAATAAACACTGGGCCTTTTCATTAACCTAATGAAGACGAAGCACGTTGATGAGCTCTTAAGTCAATTAACGATATTTAAAAACAGGCGGTGCAGCCCCAAGGTAAATTAGCATGCAGAGAGTGAGGAGGACCCAGGTTCAAACAAATTGTGCGTGGAACCCTCTGGTTCAAGCCGCTTGACTCTCTCTCCCCTAATGTACACCCCTCCTCTGCTGCTCAAACAAGCTTTCATTAGCCATAATTAACTGCATGCATTCTGTCTTTGCAATACCAAGAGAGTTCAAGTTGAGACTGAGGGTGAGGATGCAGTGAAGGAAGCGTGCTTTGATGCTCCCCCCATTTATACTGGCTGGCTGTAGTCTTCAGTCAATGTGTGCTTTGATGGGAGAATGATGCAGTTCAAGAATAATCTATAAGATCACAGTACACACAGAGCATGTTGACTCAGAAGTCTGCTGGCTTTGTTTTCATGCCTTTCTTCTCTTTTCCTGTTTTTTTTTTTTTCTTCTTCTTCTTTTTTTTCAGTCAACTTATTTGAAATGCTCCTGAGTTTTAAAGCTCTCCCTCTTACTCTCACTTTCTCTCTCTCATGCTCTCTTGGCTGCAGCAAGGTCTGAAAAGATTGCAGTTCATTTCGACCCACAGTGGATGGAGGCCTCATTTAGTGGCTGCTGGCAACTCAATCAGCCTGCCTCACACTGATGAGTGAGTGACTACTTTCAGTGCACCAGTCAATATGTGTCTGCTGTGATAGAATGTCAGCACCCATGCCCTGTGTTCTCCTGACCCAATGTTATGGCTTTTTTTATTTTGTCTAATCAATGATATATGAAACAACGCAGACACATTTCAACTGCAGATCTGGGGTTGGTTTTTCTTTCCCTCCTCACATACACATGCCCGGTCCGATTTCTTTTCATGCAACTGCTGCGATGCTCAGGATTAGATAAGCAGTTAAATTTTTTTGTACCTTTTTCCCGGCTGCCCGAGTGCAGGCAGAATTCAATATAGCTGGAAAACAAGCAATAAGCTGTGTGGCTGGAGCAATCCAAATAAATGAAACACTTGCCTTTTTTCTTTTATCCGACTTCCTTCAGAGGGGCTGTATCTGAGGTGGCACCTTCTACTGCACAGTTTTTGCTAATTACAAAGGAAAAAAGATACAACTATGATATTACTGAAATGATTACATATCCTCAACGTGTCAAAGCAGTAACAACAACAGTGTGTTGGAGCCATGCTGTTCAATATGAAAAGCAATATCGGTATTTTCTTCCCTAGTTTGTTTATTCTGTTTTCTGTGCTGTGAGTAAAGAGCAGCCCATATTTTGAGGCTGGTCAGATGAGCTGAGCTCACTGTCCCCTGTGTCCTTTATTTCACACAGCCCACTGCACATGCTCTGCAGTCTGCTGACCTCTTGACCTGCCTGTCACTGTGATGGCCTCTGTTATCTGGAAGTAGTTATTTCATATAGACGGTTTCCCTTACTGCAGGTCCTTTATTGGAAATAATCTTTAGAAAGATTACCCCGGGAGGAGTTGTACCGATGTTCTTTAAGACAATATTTTACTCAGCACTGAGCGTATTTTTTCAAATTTAACTGTCTGTGCACCTTTATAAATCCACAGGCAAAGTCGGCCATCAGAAATTCTGACTGCAAGTTTCCAGCGTTTTCAAAATGTACAGATGTAATCAATAATAAATAGATTTTTTCTTTTGGATATTTTGAGGTTGTTAATCACATTTTGGACTGTGACATGAGGTTTGACATGTAATATACAAAGTTTTCCCTTTTGTCAACCAAGCATCTCTCTCTTTCTTCATGCACGCGCACACATGTACACAAACCACAGATATGATTTAGACTCCAGATGAGCAGATATATATCTGTTTAAAAAAATGCAAAGGAATGAATAGTAGTTTTGATTCAACTGTAAAAGTCTGAGGTTAAATTAGGACAATTAATTATACTTTTTGTTACACAAGGAAAGTTAACAACTGTGTGCTGTTTTTTTATCAGGAAGGTGGCATGACACAATATCCACTATAACCTATTAAACAATTATTACTACAGTCAGCAGAAATCTTTGCAATGTCATTTTCAGTTTTCCTGACTTCCATGTTTGCTTGTGGTTTCATGGTTTGGCCATTGACCTTTGACATCCGCAGCAGCAAAAGCTGGGGAAGCAGCGGGAACATGAAAGCTCTGCAAATGTTGCAACAAAATAACAAGATGAAGCCATGCTAACACACACACACAAAAACTGTTATTTGTGTAACAGGGAATAATTCACAGCCAGAAGAGAAGGCAATATTAGTCAGCAGTAGGACATGGCAGTCTTACCCTGAGAAAATGACCTGATTATGTACAGACTATGTTAACTTCCTGTTATTCCCCAAAGAGCTGGGGTGCTTTGAATTCATGTGAGGCAGGGTTGGAAATTATATCACTGGAGATCAAAGATTCTTCACCCAGTCTGATTCCTCCTACAGACCTTTAGGTTTAATTGAACATTACCAGTGATGAATACAGACATGCAAGATAAATCAGAATGAGTGGTCAAAGGTCAGAAACCTGCACGAGAAAGACATATGTATAGGAAGAGAAGGCGAGGAGCAGTGAAACCACCATCAGTGTCCGGCTAGATCATTAGGCTACAGCAGCATGAGACCGTCACTGTCATTCAGACACTGTGGGCTAATAGCACCGAACGCCCAAACGCTTTTGATTCAAGTGCACGGAAAGGTATTGTAGATACATGACATTAGGGACAAAAAACACTAATAAACAGAAAATCTATCAACTTCAAAAGTCATCATCGATTTGCTTTTTGGATGTCCCAGCTTCCTTGTCTGTCTCCTTTGGTGTGTCTATCAGTAGATGCATTCAGCGGAGATTTCCAATTTATTTCTAATCAAGCTTTATCTAATATTCTCCCAACAGGCAATTAAAATTCAAACTACCCTGAAAAGCCATTGCTCACTTTTCACTCTCTCCCAGTGTTCATTTAAGGATGTTATTTCATTAAAAGCTCGTGTTGATGAGGTTGAGGTAATTTGCAAGCACATTTGATTACCTTACACTGCGTTCAGCATCACCACGTTGTCGGCTATTGTTTTATTTTAGGATTTATTTTATTTTTATTTTTTTCAAAGGGGGGGGCTGCTAAACTTTGTATCATCTGAAGAAATATTAGCAGTGTCACACTTTAAAAGGTCTGCAGTTCAAGTTAGGGTGACAAGGACAGCAATAATACCTTATATACATCCGTTTTATTAATTCGAAATGCTACCTTCAGAAAGTATATCGCCGCCGTGCCTGGTGCACCACTTCGCCATGTTTATGGCCAACCATGCACCGATTGAATCCTCTCCCCACCAGATAGAGCTTTGAAATGGCAGCAAATAATTGCAAAGGGTGAATTTGTCATTACAAGTCATAATGAGATTCTCCTGGCAAGAGGCTTTGTTTGGTGGTGTGAGAAGCTGCTCCGTTTTTTAAAGCATCGTAAACAAAATGCCACAATGTGCTTTTCTCTTCCGAAAGGATTAGCCACACACTCTTGTATTCGATACATAATTCCAACTTGTTTATTTAGAGAATAATTGTGTCCTTGTTTATCCTCTCAGGAGTGAAATAATACGGTCACAATTAAATTAGCAATAAGTCTAGAGTTGGTTTGGATTCGTACAGAGTAATCATTCGATGTTAGACCTTGTTAAACTCCTTGTTTTACTCAGGATGACAGTCGTAATCTGTGTTTTGGTTTGTTTTTTATTCCCCAGTTTAATGTGGTGTTGGTAAGTAAAATCTATTTGGGGAAACTAGATAGATAGATAGATAGATAGACCATACACTGCTTCGTCCAGCCATGATGTTGATCACAGGGGCGTGCAGGACCTACAGCTAATGTGAAATGAATGCCTGGAAGGGCCTTGATCAGTATGTGGTGGAGGTGCTTGAAGGGGGATGGGGGGGTAAAAAGAAAAAAAAAAAGACACATGGAAAACAAACCACCCTTGAGTGCTGCACGCTCTTCGCCTATTTAGGGCAGCCATGTCCAGCAGTGGATTTGAATATGCATGACTATCCCAGCTTCCCTCGCAGCACAACTCTGTGTCCAGGCACCAGCCTCTTTTCAAAGAAAGAATACACATGCATCTCATTTGAATACGTTACAGCCCCTGTCATTCATGATAAATACATGTCCATGTAAAATATTTATTGGGTAAATGATGGTGAAATAACCCAAAACTACTCCGAGCGACACATAATTCTCAGAAGGCAGAAGTGGACTATAATTTGATAGTTCTGAGGTTTAAAAAAATAAATAAAACTTCCGTAAAAACCGTGGAG
Source organism: Echeneis naucrates (assembly GCF_900963305.1). Lineage (NCBI taxonomy): Eukaryota > Metazoa > Chordata > Actinopteri > Carangiformes > Echeneidae > Echeneis > Echeneis naucrates. Next base: position 7,137,926 of record NC_042519.1, on the reverse strand, counting down.
ATTTTCCGGTAAATGAATCCCATTCACATAGATTCTGGGAAACAGGCTAATTAGCTTTTTTGCCAAGAGAAGATTGATACCACCCCTTTGTTGCCCCTATAGTGACACTAGCATGAGCAGCATCCTGGTTTGTCTTGGCTTAGATACTTAGTATCTTTGTGAAAATGCAACACATCGCTTTTACACTTTGGTTGTTGTCCATGTTAAACAGAGAGAAAATGCACAGCACTCTAATTTGTTTCTGATTAGTGAGCTTTAGGGGTGTTGTTACCTGAGAGCAGAGTCCTGTCAGTTTATTTGGCTGCTGGTACCGGCTTCAAATCTACCCCGCAGATATGATGATTGGTATCAATCCTCAACTCTCAGCAAGAAAGCAAGGGCACAAAATTCTTCAAATGCTAAACAACCTCTTACACCATATGAGATTATGACATAAAATCACATGTTAAAATGTAACAAGTGTCAGCAATACAAACAAAATTACTAACTCTACTCTCAAGTGAAGCCACTTACGTTCCTCAAAGAAAACTTCTGCCAGCAGTTTCAATTTTGTGGTATGTTCATTTCTGCTTTACTGAGGTCATGTCTCGATGAGTGTATCAGCACGGCCATTGCCTCAGATCCCTCTTGAGCACTCAGCAAAGATGAATCTTGAGGGTAGCTGGTAGTAGAGGAGCCAAGTCTGCCACATTGTACCTCAGAGCCACAGGGTTTCTGCAAAGGATCCGATTGCATTCCAAGCAACAAGTATTTGTATAATACACTACTTGTAAGGCAGGGAGCAGGAGACCTCCAGTTTACATTTTGGAGACTTGGAAGGTGGCAACATAGTGGATGTGAAGCTATCTTCCACGGTCCCTGTGCTAGACTGGCTAATTAAATACGAAGGAAGGAATAAAATCTTAATGAGAAACACAAGCTTGTTGTGGTGTTTGGCACTGACCAGCTCCCTCTTATTAGGTGTACTTGCCCATATGTGCTTGGGTGAAGTGCCCATTAGAGCCACTCTAATGGATCTTCATCCATGGCACTGAGATGCTGGTGGAATGTACATCTCTGCAATTTCCAAACTTGGCAGGTGAGGGGGCCCTGCTATGAAATTTCTTCCCCACAATAAATATTTTATGCAAATCAAAATTAAATTCTTTGCTTAGTTTAAGCAATTTCTCCTGTAAGTAGTGTATCTGTGAAGGAGATTACAACATTTGCTGGTTTGTTTATAATTTAATTTTTTATGTTGTGGCTGGCGGTGGGGAAAGACAGAACACCTGTGAGTGTTTATAATGTCCCATCTCCCTCACAGCTGCTCCTTTTCAAAACACCTCACTGGTGCAATAATTTCATAAAATTTCATGATTTACCATCTGGTAGACTGAGCTATAAGCACATGCAATAAGCATTTGTATGGCGCTGGTCCCAGAAAGGTACAATAACTGTATATTTTAACTTAATGGCTTTTCGGGGCATGCAAATTTCCACAGAGCAGATTGCAGAGATGCTACAATGTAAGTCTGGTCCCGTCTGTCTGCCTCTGTCTCTGTTCCTCTTTCTCTCTCGCTCTCTCTATCTCTCTCACACACACACACACACACACACACACACACTCCCTCACATTTCTGCCTATACAGTACATACCTCGCCTATCATGTGCTATAAAACATCCACACACAGCAGCCCTCTATTGCCTCTTGTCTTTGACTGTGAAGCAGCCCACATCAAAATCTAGATATCAAACTCGGGAGAATGAGAGACACAGTAGGAGGTAAAAGCAGATTATTTTCCTTTTAGCATCTAATGTCTCTGCATTTGGGTAATTAAAATGATTACTACAACAATTACACCAAGTAATTAGAAACTAATTACACTGGCATTTTTTGTGATTACAGGAGCAGATGAAAATAGTGTTCAAAATTAAATTCATTGCATATTCATGGAAATGAAATTAAATAGTGCTGGGTGGATGAGATAATAGAGGCTCAGAGAATGGTGTTCTGAGGGGTTTGGGGGACCGTCTGTGGCTAATGCTCTGAACAGGCATTTTGTTAAATCAGTGATAATCTTTTAATGGCCTTAAAAGAAGTTCATATTTAGAATACTGTCAAATGCACTAAAGGGTGTGATGTTTTTCTTTTTCTGCCTCTTCTCTATGGCACTGGGAGTGAGTAAACCTTTCAGCTGTACAGCACAATAGAAAACATTAAATCATTATCTATTCAAATGAATGAAGAACCGCAACTCTTTATGCCTGCTTTATGTTGCTTCATGCACAGTGATTAAATTAAATATCCATTCCTGGATTCATTTTTTTTCCCCGCGCATCATCTTCTTTCTCTGCGATCCTTTCCTTTCTTTCTCCCCCCTCCCTCCCACCCTCCCTCCCCTCCCACCCTCCCATCTATCGACAATAGTCAGGGCTTTAGCTGCTGCCATGATCGTGTAATGAGATTCTTCAGATTAAATAGATTTCCTGTTAAACTTGGGGCTGGGTAGATAGGGTGTCAGGAATGAATGGTTATTAACATTTAAATATATCACAGAATAAGAGAGAGTGGGGTGTGAGTGAATGAGTGAGTGAGTGAGTGAAAGGAGGGAAGAGTAGAGGAAGAGCGACAGGGAAAGATGGGGGGGAAAAAAGCAACAATATGAATTTTTCATTGTTATCGAGTATGGATTTTCCTCTTCACCAGATTTTTTGTAGGACCTGATGAAACCGAAGTAATTAGAGAGACACAAGTGGGCCACACAGGAGCCCTTACAGCAAACAGAGCTCAGTGTTTATGGAATAAACGCTAATACAGTTTCACCAGTTAGAAAAGTAAAATGTCCATTCTTGTGCTGTCTGCCATCCCATCCCTGTGCTGTAGATTATTACATAATATTAACAATGTTAATTCCTCCGACTGGCTTTGCTTGTGAGGGGACTCATAATGAAATTGATAGTCTTGTGATCTATCACCATCTTGTCAGTACAGTTTTCCCATTTCACTATTCCTCAAAGGCAGGACGGAGCTGGAGAAGGGATTGAGAGCGATTGCAGTTGAGCATCAACACTTGACTGCGATGGAAAATGACAGCATTTGTCTGTGTTAATACCTCTGTGAACTGCTAATAGACATTATTACAACTAATAGCACCAGCACAGGTTGTAGGTCACGTCAGTTCATGTGACAACCTTTCATTCAGATGATTTTTACACAGCCTTGCTAGCTGTAGTAAACATTATTATTCTATTTACAAATAAAAGTTTGACTTTCTTTTCAGTTTTACCTTCATTTAATTATTAACTGATGGTAATTTTTTATGTTTTGTTTTGTTTTTTTAAGTTGAAAGAAAATAATATGGGGAACGTGAATGGTTTTGCGTTTTGCGGCTTGTATCTTTATCCCCAGTGCAGTAGATAGAGAGTAGGAAGTAAAAGGTCCAGTCAGGAGTTGAGCAGGCAAACTTCTGTTCAGGGCTCAGTGCGTCCACACAGTACACAACTTCACCACTCAGCAACCACACCTGCTTTTTTTTTTTTGCCCTTCCCAGTAATTTTTAAGAACTCCCTTATTCAGTGTGCTCACAGATGGTACCAAATGCTGTGCTTATACAATATTTCAACCCCAAAAGACAGGTTTTCTATAAGCCAGGCACATCAATGAGCAGACAGGTGTGCTATTTACATAACACTGTGACTTGCCGGCAAGCAGCCTCTGTAAGTAAATGTCACATAGCAGTTTTCACCTCCAGTCTAACAGTCCCAGCTGACATCCGTCCAAATTTAGTCCAGTCCAGTCCGTGATGTTTCTGCATCCTCTGACGTTGTTCACTGAGTAAATATCAGGTGTGGTATTTGATCCAGAGGGGTCAAAAATAAATGTTGCCTCTCATATTCTGTGTCTGTCAATCTAAGGAAAAACTGAGAGCACTTCTTTTTTTCAATTTCTGTATTCTGGAGAGAGGGAGGTATATTTCTGAGGACGATGCTATGTTGGGTACTCTTCAACCTGGGATACATATATGACTGCAGTGACCTCACCTCCTTCAACACTCAACTCAAAAATGTATCTTTTCCGCTCTGCATTTAACTCCCACATTCACCCTGTCTATCTGATTATTGCTTTGCCTTTGCACTGTTATCTGTCTGTAAAGCCTGTTTGAATCCTGTTGAGCGCTCTACATATAAAATGCATTATTATTATAATTATTATTTTTAACATTAACATTAACAGAGGTAAATCATCTCAAAATCCATCATATCAATTGATGAAACATGACAGCGGTTAAAATTTTTGCTTATTGTAACAAAATTAAGAGAAGCCACAGAGTATGAAGCTGATAGAACCATGTTTTGAATGGGTTCAACATTTGGATTTATCTCTCTTCAGATCTAGAGCTGGCATTCAATCTGACACTGTTATGTTTTCACTTCACATTGGGGAATGTGTTTTCTGTATTTACATAGTAAATGTAGAAAATGTTTTCTGTATTTACTATGTAAATACAGAAAACAAAGTGTCCATGTAAAACTGTTCTGTCATAAGTAATATTCTTGCATATTATTCTCCTGGAACTTGTGCACAGTGTGTCAGAATACTGACAAATCAGACACGTAGACATACCCGTCATGTTCTCCAGTGACAAAAACTCCCATACCAAACTGAAAACTAAACTGTAATTGTGTCGTCGTCAAAAACAGTCCTGTGTCTGCTGTTTTGATGGGACTAATGATGACAAAGCTGCAGAATTCAGCGGTTTTTGTGGTCCTTGGCTATAGACTGTTGTCAGAAGCTCTTGAATTATCAAACAAACAAGACAGGAGAGCCTGGATTGCTTTCCCTGGAGTTCAGCTCACTACAAGTCATCCTTCATGCCCAGCCAGCCTGGCTCTGCCGGCCGTGTGAATGTGGAAGCAGGTGTGGCAGCAGGACAGTGGAAGGCCTCTCTCCGGCTTTGCCTTCACTGCTGCCCACTTGTTAATGACCGGGCTGTGGAAAGCCAGTCCTTTGTGTATGGTGTTATAAAGCACTCAAAGCCTCCAGGATGGCAGCGAGCTCACTCCTTGGCCCCAGGGCACACTCTGTAGAATAAGACACACCTCATGCTTTGTTTTCCTGCACCGCGGGATCCCACACCAGAGGAGGAACAATGTCTCAGTTCTCTCTGTTAAAATTATTCCTCTGCTTACACATTCTCTCGGGGAAAGAAACTTTTTTTTTTTTCTCGTCACGCACTGATTCTGATGTGTGAAAATATGGATTTAAAAAATTAGCTTTACGAGTAATTGTAAGAGTATTAAAACATTAACACAAATTCCAGCTGACTGCTTCCTGAAAGTTTAGATTGCTCTTGACAAGCTACAATTTCTCTAATAAACTTTTGCATAATTTAAGGTCATTGCACAGATCCAAGACAGTCAGGTAGTGCAGACTGGCGTTGGCATCACACAGTTAATCTCAATTATATCTTAGCATCCCTCGGTTTTATGGCCATAGCTTCAGTGTCATGCAGACAGCATACACTTTTTGGTTTCAGTCTCACTGTTGTAGCTTTTGTGCTTTTTTTTTTTTTTTTTACAGCCAACTGTTATTAGCAACAACAACACACAAAAAAAAAAAAAAAAAGAAAGAAAGAAAAGAAAGAAATGCTCACCAAATACCAAATGGCAACAGCAGCAACTCAACAGTCAGCAACAGTTTGCAGCTAATTGGGAAGCACAGATGAGCATTTAGCAGCAAAGGAGCCTCAGGAGTGGGCAGAGACCAAACACAGAGCTAAAAGAGCATGATTATTAGCTCCTAACCACTGGATGTTTAAATAAGCAAGGCAAGAAATTTTCTGATGCTGCCGCTTTAAAGATGAGATGTGCCAGATGTTATGTTTATTAAGATTATTTCCTCGCTAAGGGGATGTGACTAAGCTATTATAATTAGCAAGTGTCTGCCACACCTTTGGTTATCCTCCAGAGACTGGCCTGTAGGTCGGTGCCATTCAGTTTTACGATGTGATGTTCAGGTGTTCTCAAAAGTGTGTGCCACAGATTCTTATAAAAGTGTGATCTCATTGGATTTCCAAGCTGTGTGTCCCTCTCAAATTTTCTCATTTTCTGTGGATCAATAACGGTTTCGGTACAAGTTCATCAAGTTCAGCTTCTGTGTTTTGTTTTTTTTTTTTTGGTTGTTTTTTATTTATTTATTTTTTTACCACCCATCACAGACTGTGAGTTTATTCAATTTATATTTAGGCTGTAAGAATTACACCCATACATTCATTTGACATTGCTATCAATATTTATCGCATTTATCGCACAAACATACAGGAGTTCACTGGTCAGTTACAGAGACAATAAGACTGCGGACCAAGAACTCATAATATTTTGGTTCCAATTACTATTGATTTTACAATTGGTTTGCAGCAGGATGTTGTTTTATTACTAATATATTTAATGTGCAAATCAATATGAACACTTGCTTGGCTTATTCATAGCAAGGCCATAAAATCAAAGATACGGACTTCAAACAGCTGTGGACGTTTTTGATCCTTCCAGTAAATGACCACAGCAGATGCTTCAATGCAGTTGTTAAGGGCTTGGGCCTGAATAAAAACAAGAAGGACTCATTTAACCGCTGGATTATAAAACAAACACACATTTCAGCAAATTATTATCTTTACACTATGCAGCTAGAGAGTAAAAGATGTGTTTTCGGCTGGTAAATCGTCGCATGTATGAGGAGCACAGTTACTCGATTGGCTCGTAGCACGGACTAACAGAGAGCCAGCTGTGTGGTTTATCTCAACAAAAGACCGTCAAATGTAAGTGCAATTACTGCCACAACCAATAAAACAGCCACTGCATTCCATAGCAACGGAGAGAGGGTGCATAGGAACCTGAGAGCTCTGGCCTTCCCGTGTGGGCCTCAGTTTGAGTGATGACGGCACAACATGATGGAGTAATGCATAGAGAACCAGACCGTGTGGAGTACATTTATAATCTGTAATTGATAATGCAATAAAGGCTGTGAATAGGCTCAGAGTGGCTTCTCTCTGTTTGCAGTCACTGTCATGGCAGACTTGTGTTTTTCATGGCTGGATGGAGGTTGCTTGGCGATGCGGGTTCATTCTTCCAAAATTACCAGCGTTTCTCACTCTCTATCACTCTGCTTTCTGTCAGCTAAGGCTTTATCACGGGCTACCTCTACCTCTTTTTTCGCTCCGCGGACTGTGTGACACGGAATTGACACGTAGGTTCAGAGGCAACATGATGCTATTGAGTTGTGATGTAAAGGTAGCTACCAGGCTTCCTAAACACATCCATGCTAGAGCGGGCATGGAGCAGAGGAGTCAGGCAGGCAGGCAGGCAGGCCTCACCGCTGGGTTTAGCTCAGCTGTAGGCCTGTTAGATCAAATGAACCGCTCTATGCTTCTGCACCAGCAAGGTCAGGCCAGGGATCTGTAGTGGAGGAGGTCGCGTCACCGTATGGGATTTGAGGCTGCCGAGATGGAAGTCAACATTTATGAAAGCTGACAATTATTAACTGTGTAGGGGTGTTGAAAATATGGACTTTCAGAGGGTCCATCGGTGTGACACAATGGATGGCACTGTTATGTAATTGGAGACATTTGGATAAGATGCCTGGGACATATAAATGATCGTTAAAAAGGAATGGCGCACAGCTGTGTGAGTGAGTGCCAATGGACTCTTCTGAGGCCGCTTGCTATTTGACAGTGTGTCTCACTAAAGTGTCGAGGTTGGGGGTGTTGGTTGTAGGGCTCTAAAGTGAGATGGAGGTGCACACTGGTCAAATCGAAGGGTAAAGTGGTAGCTTTGGCTGCACTCCTTCCCTAATGCCCTACGGCACCTCCACCATTAGCATTCCCCACTGCGACTTGAGTTCATAAGACTAATGGAGTTGCTACCTGGGGACATTAATTGTGCGTGACACCACTCGGGGGCTTTTGTGCACTCACACTAATATCACTGCGCCTGCCTGACAAAGCGCCCAAAAAGATTACAAACAAAACCCAAATAACTGCCAGTGTTGTGTTGCTATTTGACAGGAGAGGATGTGTGAGTTTGGTACATGTGTGCGTGAAGGATTTGGGGGTAGAAGGAAACTCAGGTCCACTTATGGGATGTTGTACAACCTAAAGAGCCAAGTGATATGTTAAAGGGAAAAATAAGTGTCTTCCCCGAGCGTAGGGATGACTTCATCGTTGCAGGGCAACTCCCTGACAGTGTTACGGCTCACATCAAACTTCTCCTTCGCTGTGACACGGGTATGACATCATACTGAATCAGGCTGCATGTAAAGCTCCTCTAAAAGCAAACCTCAGTCCGCAGGGCTCAGCAGGCAGACGTGTAATGGAGGAGATGTACTTCAGCATCTGTAAAAGTTAAAGCACGTGAATAAACACCGCTCTCCCAGTTTATTTGGATCACTTGTGCAATCTTGTTTAATCCATTACAACAGCCCTGCAATAAATATGTAAAAGCGCCTCACATTTATACTTCACTTATACTGTGTCAAACTTTGAGTGATTTCTTTTACTTGTCAACTCTTGTTTATTTTTCCACCTTTGCGTACATGAAGGGGAATGATTATTAGTAACACCTCTTGCATCGTGTGCTGTTAAGACTGATGGATACAGGTGTCGCAAATAAACTGTCAACGGATCATACTGAACTCATTTTAAAGCAAATAAATAAATAAGCAAAAACAATAAAATGAAATAAAAGCTGCGTTGTGAATGGTAAGCATAGGTGGATAAGTGGCACAGCGTTATGGGATAACTGCTATGAGGCATTAGCATTAGCAGGAACAATATAAGTGTTTATATCGTATGGCATCCATGTGATCATGCAGCAGTATAGCCTTTTCTATAATCTATACCCAATAGACGATATACTGTAATTCCCAGAATATGTCCAGTGACGCTCTCAAGATACAAAATCTACGTTATTTTATTTCAAAATCAAGCCATCCATCTATCTTCAACCACTTATCTGAAGTCGGGTCACGAGGGTAGCAGCTGTAGCAAGTAGCCCCAGACTTCCTTTTCCCTGGCAGCCTCGGCTAATTCTGACTGAGGGATTCCAAAGCGCTCCCAGGCCAGTGAAGAAATGCAATTTCTCCACCTGGTCCTGGGTCTGCCCCGACGTCTCCTCCCAGTTGGACCCACCAGGAGCACCTCCCTATGGAGACAGCCTATTGGCATCCTTATCAGACGCCTGAATTGCCTCAACTGGCTCCTTTCCATGCAAAAGAGCAGCAGATCTACTCCAAGACTCTCCCGGACGACTGAGCTTTTCACCCAATCTCTAAGAGAGAGCCCCGCCACTCTGTGGAGAAAACCCATTTCAGCCACTTGTATCCATGTTCTTCTTCTTTCAGTCATGACCCATCGCTCTGGACCATACGTAGTCCTTCTGGCTCCGCTCCCTACAGCGAATGCAGCACCGCACCAGCTGTCCCGATTCTCCAGCCATCTCACTCTGAGTTCCCTCACTCATGAACAAGACCCCAAGATGCTTGAACCCCTTCATTGGGGAAAGGACTCATTCTCCACCTGGATTCGGCAATCCATCGGTTTTCTACTGAGGACTGAGGCCTCAGATTTAGAGGTGTTGATCCTCATCCCTGCCGCTACACACTCAGCTGTGAGCTGATTTAGTGAGCGCTGTAGATCTTAGGCCAATGGGGCCAAAAGGACTACATCACCCGCAAAAAAAACCATCCAGCTACCGACCTGCAACCCCTCACCACAGCTGTGCCTCGACATCCTGTCCATGAGTATCGCAAATGGAATCATAGAGGCCAATCATAAAGGCCAGAAACGAGTCCGACTCACGCTTTGGGCATATAAGGATTGGCTTGCCCTCAAAAGTGACCCCTCACCCCATACTCCCACAGCACCTCCCGCAAAAAAATCCCAGGGAACCCATACATACACATTCAACAGATCCACAAAGCGAATGTAGACTACTTTCACAGGGATCCAAAATCATTCCATTCAGTGTAGTAAGAAGGAGTTGGCAACAGCGAACCCTAACCCTAACTCCTCATCCAGTACAATGATTAAAATGTTAAAATAGTGACATTCCAGTCTCTTTCTAGACAGATGGTAGTCTGTTGGTAGTTTCTGACAGAGATACTGATGCTGTGGAAAAGAGAGAACGTTTGCCCGAATGTGTCAAAATAGGGAATATTTATAGAAATGCACTTATTTGAATTACATTGACATTACAAATACTGGAGAGTACATGATCTGAGGTGAAAGAGCTGAATAACACACATGTAACTGATAAACTATATCTCCACTGCATGTGCACATACAACAGAAAACAAACGCACAATAAAGAATATTCAGTGTTCAATGCTGAATAGTGCTTAGATATTAAAATGAGTAAACGGAGGAGACAACAGGAAGTGTTCACAGTTAATACAAAAAATTAAGCCATAAAGACAGAAATATAGTAAGAGGATTAATTCCGTTAATGCCAGCTGATATTCTCCCAGGATTCAACAACTTTGATGAGACAGCACAGTGGCTGTGCAATATCACTGTGTGTATTTGACAACAAACAGGACACAAGGTAACAAAACTAATGAGAAATCCAAGATTTTTTTGTTGTTATTTTCTTTGTCACATGTTCTGGCAGTTTCTCGCGAACAAATGGGCAAAGGGTAGTGGCCTCTCGCCAAAGAGTCAAACCAATTTACACTTGCATAATTGCATTTGTATTTACTTTAGGACACGGAAAGTTTGATCTGTCATTTCTGATCCATTTTTTTCTTTCACGTCCATTCTCCTCATTGCCGGCTGGAAAATCATTTTCCTCTTTTGTCATAGCATGTACTAGCAAGCCACAATAAAGCAAGAGTCATGTAATGAATGTCAAAACTATTTCCATCAGATATTGTGAAATATGGGTTCAGAAGACCCATTCAAAGAGATAATATGATAATTTGATTTCTCAGATAGGCTGAACGGAAATGCCTTGTCTGGACATTTTGAAAAGCAGAATCCATTACTTATTCTTAATTCACCCTGGCATAAATTAAAGGATTTCTGCAGGCCATTAACTCATCCATTAATACCCAGGGTCAAGATTATTGAAGCCCAGGGTAAGGCAATATGAAGGGCTATTTCTTCAAGATGTGTCATCTAATAATTACAGTAGGGTTCTGAATCCTCTGCCATTAATTGTAAAATTATCTCCTCCTTTTGCTCCAGATAAACAGCAGGGAAAGATAATAGTCACACGGGTAGATAATCCTGTTGCAAAAAATTAATTTCCATTTCATTTGTTTTGTTATGTTTCAGGCAATTTCAGGGCTGTGCTTGATTGTTTCAGGGGATATGAAGTGTAAGAACAGGGGAAACCGCTGAAAAGAGGTGTAAAATTAGGTTTGTGTCAGCACAAAATAGAAACCTGCTGAGCTCTTTTTAATTTGGAGTGTTGGAGTGTATGATGAAGGTGGCTCCAAATGCAGGGGAGTATGAAAAGATAAAATTAAGGGTGCAGAGGCTCCGCGTGTGCACAAATTGCTGTCCCGCTTGCCACCATAGACATGATGTATACTCGTCCTAATTTGTCTCGTGTGTCCCCGCAGTGAAACACAATTGTCACGCAACATGCCTCTCACTCCAGTTTCTTGAGCGCTTTACTTTCTTTTTTTGTTTATTTGTTTGTTTTCTTTTGTTTTCTGTTTCTCAGAACAACAAACACACACACGGAGAGTAAAGCTTGTGGAAAAGCCGAGCCGGAGATGCTGCTCAGGTGTTCAGCAGCTGATTTGGGACCTGTGCAAAGGAAGATGAAATTAAGGCAAATAAAAATCATATTAAAGAATATTACAGCCTAACTGCCATTAGTCTACAGCTTCCTGTCAGCTTTTGATGGATTCCTCACTTAGTTCAATGAATGGTGTAATGACATTGATAAAATCACCTGCAACCAAATAGAAAGCCAGTGTGTTCCACTGATGCACGTGTGATACAGACAGTAAATTCACTTAAAATGTTTCCACTGATTCATGATCTCCTTTTTTTTTTTTTTTTTTTTTGTACACACACAATATTTACATCTTGAGAGTGAATATAATGCAAACAACCCCCACAGAAAAAGCTCCTTATATCTCCCCACTTACTCCCAGGATCTTCAGCCACACTCTGACACACTAAGGGGAATTAATTTTACAAGCAGGGACTTCCTCCTTATTGCTTCCTGCTAGTGCTGAAGCGTCTGGCTTCAAAAATGATCCTGACATACACATGCACAATAGATGAGCTGTACGGATGCTCACAGCCCATGAATACAAAGCCGGAACCCGCTGCCAGCAGAGTTGAGTGGACTGGAAATCCTTCAGTATTCACTGACCTCTTTGCTATTTCATCCTCTCCCAACTATTTTTCTAGTTTGGGGAAAACACTTTCTATCACTGTCAGGTTGGGCAAGGATAAAAACTCTCTACTAGCGGATTAGCTGTCTGCCCACTCTCACTGCTGTACTGCAGCAATAAAACAGCTTGCACAGATCTCGCACAGCTCCCTTACCTTTAGTGCGAAAGCTGAATTGGGAATTGGATTTATTTTGTTTCATAATTTGAGCAATTTGACAATGCTGTAAGAGAGAATGAAATTGTGACAAAGCAGGCTAGAACGTTTTTTACAATGGCCGTGTAAAAAAATAAAATAAATAAAAAATAAAAAATGACTGGCCGCAAGTCGGAGTTCTCCTTTTTGAGGGGAAGCTTTAAAGACAGAAAGCTTATAACCTTTCTTCCGGCTTTTATCACGTACATTATGAGCGAACAAGCTCTCTCGCCTTGTTTGTGTTAAAAAGTTGCTCTCAAATGTGAAAATATGATGCCACATTTCTCTGCACCCTGCAACATGACGGTGCAAAAAGATACGAAACCATTCAATCTATTTAATTAAGACAGCTTAGTAGTAGCACTCGGTTGCAGGGTGTTTAAGCTAATTACAGTATTAATTACAACATTAATTAAATGACATAATTGCCTTTCAAAACAATGACTCCTGTATCCCTGGTAAGGTAAAGGGTTAATTTACTGTGGAAGCAGGCATGCATTATTTACATGCTTGGATGAATAATACATTTAAGAAGTGGGCTTATAAATTTACTGGCAGAAAGAAAAGCAAAGCTTAGTAGCTAAGCAAGACTGATTTAAATATCTGTCCTAAATGAATATTTCTTTGAGTTACAGTCACACCACAGAGGGGTAAATCTGTGTGGTTATCTCAGGGGAATAAACTTCACTGTGTAAAGAAATCAAATGTGTAATTTCATTATTCTCCACTCTATATATACAGCTCTGTGTAATGAATTCAAATATTGTTTGCAAACATAATCAGAGATATAAAAGACATAGTCATAGTATCTGACTTGGTCCTGGTGACGTGTTATCATCCTTACCTGCACTTTCTGCCAAATGCTAAATTAGGATTTTTTTTCCAAATCCACACAGCAAATCGCTGCTGTTGTTGGTGTAGAATAAACTTTTTTTTTTTTAAAACATCTAGTGTGTTTGTGTCTTGTGTATTTTAGATTTACAGTTTGACCAAAAAAAAAAAAAAAAAGTAGAAAATGTTGTTTTGTGTCTATACATAAAAAAGCATGTTTTCCAAAGGCATAAAAACTCGCACAATCATACACACACACACACACACAAATAAAAGAAGAGGGAGTGAAAGGTAGAGCTGGAGAGGTACCACACTGAGCCAAAAACCACTTTCAATTTCCATGGCTCAGACACATGAAGGAAAAAAAAATTACATCTCAGTCTGACGAGTGACTAATCAAGGCGAGTGAAATGCCGTTGCAATAAATTACTCCACTGTGAAATAAACCACACAAACACACTGATGATAATAAATGTAAATTATTTCTGGGGAGAAATTTTCCTGGTACATGAGTAATATGAACCATCAGGAAGGAGTCTTCCTTAACATTAATTACAGAAAATGACAAGTGAGCTGACAAGTAGGAAGGCTCATTATCTGAAAACATATTCACAACTTCGCAATTTGCGCAAGATGGACTCCAGCTAAATTAATCTCCTTTCTTTGCATGAGCCCCTTCTAATTTTCATGTTATTAACAGGTTTGCAGTATCACTCAGTGCTTGTCACTCTAATCAGGTTTTTCGGCGTGTTCGGGAAACCGTGGTGTCATTTGAAAAGGATCAGGCCTCATAATGTGCTCTCCATCATGCGTCTGAATCTACAAGGTTGCTTTTAATAAGGTTCCTTAATCATTTCTCCTTTTTGCTCAACTTTTGGCCTGGTTGGCTGCTATTATCACTCTTTCCATGGAGAGGCATCATTAAAAGAAGAGCTGGCTTATCGAAGAACAGGAAGCGTGGAGGGGAAATTCAGTGGGTCGTTACTGGGATAGAAATTTGTTATGACCTCCCACATTCCACATGCAAATATGATAAACACATTGTCTACATGTGAAGCTGAGTTTAGTCCTGAATCAGAATACATTGATCAACCTGAATCAAAGATGAGCAGAAACACCTAACTGGAATAAAAAAGAAAAAAAAAACAAAAAACAATTGACATATAATATAAAAAATAATGTATCTTGCATGGCCACATCATTTGTTGGTTAATGTATGTAAAGTTCTGGAACGTCAGCACATTGATAATCATTGTTTTCATGATAAACCAAATATTTAATATGTTTGTATCCTAACTAATACAATTTAAGGGCATTTTAAAGCAAACTCTGTTTCCTAGAGATTATATTTGCACAATATTAATCTTGAACTAACTTCCAACAACAAATGCATTTTAAAACAACTGTCACACAGTTTGTATTTTCAGTCAACACACTGAAAATGGATAAAATGTTAATACTGAACATCTGTGTTGTTCACTGAAAACATATTTCATTCAAAATTACAGACACAGGATCTGCCTTTAGCAACTGAAGCCTGAATTTCCTGCTTTGGTTCAGGCACCCAGAGATGCGCATCAGAGCAACGTGAGGTTAAAGTAAAATAATGAATAGTGATTGAAGAAGAAAAAAAGCATGTGAGTCAACGACTAAACTCGACTTAGGTGTAACTGAGGATGTAAACCTCAAAGAGGGACTTTGCTGCTGTAAGCTAAGGGAGAATTCAAAATAAACTTTGCCCTCAAATATTTTTCTTCGTGAAACATATTTCTCGTTGCAGTTTCATTTAATAGAAACAGCCAGGGTTGTTCTGTTTGAGGTACCCATCCATTTTGGTAAGAGAAGAAAAAAAAAAAAACATACAACTTCATTTTGTGTAGAACTACCATTCCACACAAAACTGAAGTTTTAAAACTAAGTTAAAGCAGTGATGACGAAAAATATCAGCGCAGGCAATGTGCTGCATATTTAGCCTGAATGTTTGCATTTGGATTTGGATGGAATATGTTAATATAGTTTTGTGGAAATATTGCAATTTATTTCACAATTTCAGAATTCCCTTATGAAGCAGTTTTTGTATCAATCATCCTGACACTTTGTTCTCTCCTCTATCCACCTCATAACCTGCATATGCACGGGGCCCCAGCAGCCAACAACTCCAAGCAATGTTGTGAGGTTTGTCTTGTTTAAATTAATAAATCATACCAAATATGAGATATCTGCATGTCCAAAATGTAATCTGGAAATTTGCTGTATTGCAAACCCAGTTTAATTCACAGGTAGCCTCATGATAGCTGAAGCAGAAATGCAATATGTCATGCAAAATTAGTTCAGAGAGAATAAGTTTCAGGGGGAAGCAAAATGTTATGAGGGAGTCCATAATGGCAGAGGCAGCTTTATCTGTGCTGCTCTCTCACACACACTCTAATTACATTTCACAGATTGTACTACAATAGCTGCTGGTAACCTTTAGTGGATGGGCTTTTCAATAATGCAAAGTACACATTTTCATATCTATTTTTCCCACTGTGCCTCCCATTTATTAATTTGCTGAACACAATAAAACAAAGACTCAATGTAATGTGCTCCTTTGCTCAAAAGGCACCCAACAAGATAAAAACACAAAGCCATCTCTCTGTAATGAAGAATGGGCTAGCATGTAAACCAGCAGCATAATGTCTGACGTTTTCAATTGGAAAGGCCATTTGGTTGGTAACTGCAACAATGCTTTGTTCCTCAAACTTCCTTTTCCATATTTATTTCCCCAGTTCAAAATAATTCATATCCTTGTCCCACTACTTACTCTGTAAAACCCAAATAAAACGCTGCATTATATACAGATAACACTGGGGCATACATCAAGTAGAAATTTAGAGAGAAATTTTTCACTCACAGCAGCCTACAAGTTTATTTGTTTGCTGACATATTGCTGCAGAGTTAGGGGGCTGACAATGTTGTAACTGGACATACTGACTCTTGCAGTTGAGATCAGAGGCACTGAAAGGAGTCAGTGGTTTGTCTACAAAATGTGTGTGTTGCCATTTCTGCTCACCAGATACCGAAACCATGTCACACTCGATGTCTCCATCCATACCTGGCTATTGCACAGAAATGGAAATTTTAGCCTGGTCTCCTAATAAATGCAGTGTTGCACTTTGTAGGTGCATTTTAAAGAAAAACACTGCCGCAAGCAAAATGTAAAGTTTAAGTTGCGAGTCCACTGCTTTCATTGTTTTTGGAAAGTAATGTAGGCAGAAACTGAATTTCCTCAAATGTTTTAATTTTTTGAAGTTTAAATAGGCAACGCTTGATTAGTTGTTACTGTTTATGAAATGCTCTCCTGTATACTTAGACTCAGCATATAAACTATGTTGAAATGATGTGTGTGTGCGTTTGTGTGTAGTGTGTGGCTCATGTGGCAGAATAACATTAATTGTCACCAGTATATGAATCAAAGCGGGGAAATCGTTATGAACATATTTTTAAATGGCACAGTCTGCAAGTATAATTATAGATGACTCTCTGCAGAAAGGCTGGATTGTGGCCCTGAGTTAAACAGTTTGCCTCATCCCACAAATAACATGTTCCTTTGATCCAAATCAACTGTGGCAGCTGCTACAAGGGATTTTTAATTGAATGATTATTGTATTAAATAGTTGCTTTTAATGGAGCGTGCACCTCTGCAATTATTTCCGCTTTAAGAACCTGGACCCTGGGCAGGTCTTTGCAGCCACGGGCGTTTGGTTCGCTTCCAAATGAGTGGTCACCGTTGGTGAGGCTGACTCCACACCAACGTAAACATTAGGTAAGCGCTGCACACAGAGAGATGCTAACACAGTTATAGGAAGATGTACACATACACCGACTGTACACAACAACCTGTAAACAAAGTTTGTCTGGAAATGCTTGGATGTGACTTGGGCCTGGCAGCAACGAGGAACAGTTTAACAGCACAGAAGGCCCTTTCAAATATTATGACTTTTCCAAGAATAACAAAAAGTAGTCTAATAACTAGCCACTAATAGAACAAATCTGAGTAAGTTCCTTAATCCTGTGATATTTTTCCATGATAGGATCAATATTTACCGGAAGAGTTCTCTTATCCGCACAGTCTGATGGAACACTGAATGTATGAAAGAGGTGATAATGTTAGCCGTAGTCTTTTTCCGAGGATGAGCACAATCCCAGATTACGGACTCATTTATGAGAGATCCTGCCGCGGTCGGAGATGATATTTTACCTGACATCAGATAGATGGAAAACCTACATGACTGAACATTAGCAAGAAAGTCTTGTACTGCAAAGGCACTTAGAGAGGCTGCCGAACCTCTTTTCCTCTTTTTGTCATCTCACTGTATGCATACATATATATATATATATATGGTAGTGTGTGTATTTATATGTCCAAATGTAAGGATGTACTTGTGTGCATACCATGCACACAAGTACAACTTTACATGCTATAAAACTAAAGCTTTGGTACATTTTTTCACCATTCCTTCTCAATTAGCAGGGAGGTCTCACAGAGCACGCTGAAGATGATGCTTAGACACAGCTCTCTTTTGAATTTATGCAAAAGTCATTCATGTTGTAGGTTGTTTGGTTTTAGGGAATGGAAAGCTTTAACTAGAGTGTGAGCTACAAGCTGATAGATGATATTATCTCCTGTGGAAATTGCTAAGTAAGCTAAAAAAAAAAAATCGTTTCACATTTTTGAAAAGTGAAAAAGCCTCCATAAACAATAAATTGGACAGGGCTGAATGGTTGAAGAGAGGTTTTTCTGAAAAAACAATTTAACATTTACCAAATTGAGTTTGTCTTAGAGGGTAATTTACGATAGTGTCACCTAAATTCTGTTTTATTACAGAATCAATGAGGAGAGATCCATTGATTCATTTACAGTAAGAAGTATCTTCACCTAGCTGGAAAGTGAGAAAACACTCAAAAACAAACATGCCAAAAAAAAATAAAAAAATCCAGAAACACAAAGAGTTCTGCAACACATGAACATCACTGTCCATTACAGTTAATCTGTTCCCACTGTTTCATTACCAAACAAAGCAATGTGCGGTTTTCACTTCGAATGTGAAATATAAGTCTTTAAATCTCACCCTTTTTTAATGTCATCCCAATATCGACAATATTTCCTTTAAAGAAAGTGAAGTTTTTTGTCTCTCAGCCACGTGACTTTAAAAGCACCATCATGCACTCAGTGACACACAGCTATGCTAACATTTTGCATTAGGCTCACTTTTTGGAAGGAGCTTGTATTTGATAGCTTCGGTTATTTGGTTATCTTGGATCACACCGGACTCTTAGTCACCCCCAACTGTGGGCCACAGCTTGGCGGTTTATATGGCTCACAACTCTATTAAACAACATTTGCCAAATAGTTTTTTTTATATACACACAATGGCTGCCTCATGGATTACAATGCAAGTATTGCCAGGAGACAGCATGTACTGTCTAAACTGCCAAACTGTTATTTCCAGCAGCCAAATAAGTCATATTCCACTTTTCTTCCAAACATTTCATCAAAGTGGTCGCACTGATCCCCCCATCCAGCGTTGCCAAGCTCAAACAAAGGTTGATTAAACTCATCACTCTAAAGTTAATAGATAGCCTTCACCTTCCAAGGATTTACATAAAACAGAACCATACAAACTCTCACAACTCACTTCAAACTCGCTACGCAGCGAAGCCTCAAAGTATTTTTCAATTCACTCACTAATAAATGGATTAGAGTTACAATACAATGATAAAATAGTGGTATTAATGCAAATGAATCAAAAATCCCGCTTTTTGCTGGACAAGCAAGCAAAAATATCATCTGTGTTTGGAGATCATCATTATTTTCAACTTGGCTGCAAGGCCATTGTGATGGGACAAACAGTGCTATGGCTGCGGGGCATGGAAATCTGAAGGTAGCAGGCAGAGGCTCAGGGCATCAGCTGTCAGTTCTTTTTTTCCACTTTCAGCTGCTATCCTTTTGAAAGTACGTGGGGATCACGTGACCACAAAAGCCAGCTCAATATGGAGATCGTGGGAGGAATTACGATGAAAAGAGACAAAGCTCAAGTGCAATTCATTCAGTACATTTACTTATAGTATTGTTATGAAATGAAGTATCATAGGATCATAATTTTGGGGTTTTCAGGAGTAAAATGAGAAATCAGATATGGCCAAATGACCAGAGTAGCACTTGGTGGAGCAGGGGTAACATTAAGTAGAGACAATATTATTTCCTTCCTACATATCTTCGAGTCAGACAGGACCCATTTCTCATTTCACTGTCTTTGATTTAATAATGCACCTATACTCTGGAAAATGAGAAGCACGAGTGATCGCTTTCTTACTTTTCTCTGAAGTTAGCTTGTCATCGCTCTCTCTCCTCTTTAACAGCCCTACCCAAACTTAAGTCCACCTTTTCCCCACTGCTCTAAAATCCATCACCACACATCTCTGTCAGCGCCGGGGAGACTCGGAGTCGGGTGCACTGAGTTGTCCATGTTCACCCAAGCACCAGTGGACCTCCGATGGGGAAATGCTTGGCTGCAGAGAAACCTGCACGAAATTAAATTCTCCACTTGGCTGACTAGGGTGACTCGTCCTGGTCTGCCGGACTGTTCCTTCATTATTCCTGGGCTGATAACTGACTGAACGGGATGTCTTGTCTGTTTAATGCCAGCTCAGCTGCTTCATGGGAGGAACGGGCTTGTCACTCTCTGCTATAACACACTGTATTACCATCTCCACTTCATTTATTTGGCTGAGATTCTGTGCGCCCGTCAAGTCACCCGTCCCCCCAAAGACACTTGCAATTCACTGCTGCTCAACCTTCTGCATCTTTTAGGAAACTATTCAAAATAACCTGTCTAAAAATTTCATTAAAACGTCATTTAGATGTCACACCGATGATTTAAATTGGAAACAATAAAGGTGACCTTAATTGCAGCTATTCATACCCCAACTAGTTCTCCATGGGTAGTGTTGGGTGGTTCATTTTTTTCAGTGTGCACCTTTTATCTGCAGATGAGAAAAAGAAAAAGAAAAAAAAAAAACAAAACCTCGTATTAAAGCACAAAAACAAAGCAATGAAGGATACCCACTGACCACAACAAATATAAGCCAGGGGTTGCTGGTGGCGGAGCACACAGTAAGCTTTGCTTCCCTGCATTTATGAGCATTGAGTTAAAGGTTTCTGCATGAGGGCACTGCATGATTGAACGTTGTGATATGGAAACACAGGCAGGCAGCCACTGTCAAAGACACAGCTTGCACTTGACCCCGCGAGCACTCAGCCCCTGGCCCCCACCCACTTTAGCGGCTCCAGAAATGGCTTTCTCTTCTCAGCTTGCTTTGTGGCATTTGCAGAATTAAAATGAATATGTCTCTTCCTAATGCACTGGTATGCTGTATACTAATCATAATTCATAGCCTTAATGTAGGCTTTTAAGTGCACATGGTGGTGTTGAGCCTCCGGTACTCATAAAGGCTAATCAATGGCAAATGCTATTGTCTTATTGGCACATGGTCGCTCAACAGAGAGCATCACACATAATCGAATGTTTGTTTTGCAGCAAAGCCCTCTCCAAATGAATGGTAATAAGTGTTCAGATGAAAAAGAAGAGAGAAGTCAGTATTTGGAAGTCATTAAACATCCAACGCCCACCCCATCTGTGTAACCACAAAGCCGATAGCATTGTGGAACAAAATGCTTTCCAATGTGACAATTGATTGCTTTTTGAGGTAGTTGTTGGTTGATTTCATAATTGGTATAATTTTTCACAAGTACTTGAGTGTCATGCCATGATGGGCTTTAGAATCCTGGTAATGCAGTGGCCCATAGTTCAACCTTTAGATCAATAATGTATTAAAACCAAGAGCTTATTGAAATAATAGAAGGGTTTTCACTGGAGAAGAAAGGCAAGGAGAGAAAAATGCACCAAAGAGAAGTGTTTGAGTCTCTGCCAGGCCGTGACTGTGAAGTGCATTGTTTTCATGCCAGTGCTTTTACTCCAAGAAATAAAAGCACAGGGAAAGTCTTCGTGATGTGAATGCTCTGGACTCTGTGCTATTGACATACAGTAATGTGCGAGCGGGATAAAGCAGCACTTGATAATTCTGAATCCAAATGAACTGCAAAAACCAAAACTGTGAACGCAAACTGTTCATTTTTTCTTATTTGGATAGCAATAAGCGTCCTGATGAAGTAAACGATCCCAGACCGTTTTGCCTACACAGGTCATTATTTGCAGTGTCTGATCAGAATATAACATTCGGCAATCTGTGGTTCCCTGCTGCTATCTCTTCCTGTTGGATCTCCCTGTTTTGACAGTGTTTGAGAGAGGAACACTCTGTGAGGTGTCAGGTGAAGACTATATGTGACAGATTTGGAGGGGAAAATCAAGAGAAGACAAACAGGCAGCTAAATGCCTGGGAAATGTCTCAGCGCTCAGACAGAAGGCGATAAGTGCTGTTGACGTGGACATGACAAGCTAGCAACAGTAAACCTCAGGACACGCAGTCCCACCGGAGGCTCGAGAGTGGACACAATTCTTGATGACTGCTGAATGCGCTTAACGGCTCTTATGAAGAGAATTAACAAGAACTGGGAAGCAACCACCACCACCACCACTCTTCACTACACTCACATATACACGCACACACACACACACACAACTTCAACCACCTCTGCCTCTCTACTGTAGGCTCTTTGATGTTTCCCTGTTCCCTCGTCGACAGTCAGCTTTGGTTTTGATCAAGGCTTGATTTCTTGTGACATATCTGAATATCTGATACATATTATGAAAGCAATACAAGCCCTCATAGAGAGGCAGGGTGCCTCTAAGCTTTAACTGTTGTGGAGCAGAACGCCGAACAGGGCAATGACAGAAGTACATCTTCTTTCCACACTGGTGAAGACAAAAATAAAAGATGAATCTGCTCGTAAGAAGTCATACATGTGAAATGAATATATAAAGTTTCTTCACAGTGCAGTTGATTTCTTTTCAAAGATGTTATGGCTGGGAGTCTGACAGGGTGCATTGTGCTTTCATTCTTAAGAACATCAGCGAACCTCTTTCCTTCTTTGTATTAAAACTTGTATTAAAACTGAGCAGCACGTTGCAAAATCAGCACCAATGTCATATTTAAAATTAAACAACTGGACCTGTCGTTGCTTTGTGGAGTCAAAGTTTGGTTATGATTATCGTAATTATAGCAGACAATGTTAGAATCTGATGTTGCAGGGTTCATTTTGCAGCAATAAAGAGTTTGTCTACTATCAAGTTCTTATGCTGTTGTATTTTAGGTTCCTGATGCCACATTACATTTTTAAATGGTGCTTTTTAACATTTGTTTTGCTATACTTCAACCTGAAGTGGCAAGATTTTTTTCCTCCTCGTGCATTTAAGCAAACAGCAAACAGTCACTTCCTACAGTTGTGGATGAGCATCAGCTGATATGTCGCGCCATATATAGTCTTCACATTTAATCCCCTTTTAGCTCAGTCATTAGTCTCAACAAAAGTCCTGAGGAGAAATAATTGGCGTGGTATAGTCACGAGCTGTGTCTGCCATTAGCTTCTAGCCAGAGAGCATACATTCAACACACACACACACACACACACACACACACTCACACACACACACACAAAAAAAAACCTGCTGCCAAAACTGTGAAGTAACCAAAATAATGAGCTGAAAAACACTAAACTCTTCTTTGTAGCTGAAGGAAAATGACTTCATTGTTACATACTTCAGTTCATAAGATCCACATAATATAAAAACAATTTGGCGTTGGAAAATTTGTTTCACCACAAGTAATTTCTGAGATTTGGCAGATGTCTAAAAGTCCAGCTAGCTTGGTTTCACTGTGATGATTCCAATGCTTACACATAATCACAGACAGCTTCCGTCTGAAGGTAAAACACCTAAAAAAAATAAATAAATAAATAAAAAATTAAAAAATAAAAATAAAATAGGTGTCTTGGCTGTTTTTAGACATCTGCACAGAATTGTTCAGTGAATCAAATTTGGGATAAAACATTGGAATTACAGAACACAACTGTGATGTCTGCCCTCCTGGACTGCCAGATCATGAATATATATTGCATTATGAAGATGTGATGACATTTAGAGCAATCACATTTAACCCTCTCCTCTTGTGTCTCTGTTTCTCCTCTCTCCACTAATGCATTTTGCAGCAAGGGATGCATCTTAAAAGATTCAGGGAGAAATGTCAGCCAAAGCAGACGCTGCTTGAGAGCTGAGGTCATTTCAGACTGGTTTCTGAATTCTGGAGAGCACACATGCACACACAAGGGTGCTCTATCCTTCACTATCCCCCTCCCACCCCAACCCCCCCCATCTTTTTTCCTATTCCAATCTGTCTCAGCCCCCTTCCTCTAAATATTTCTGTTGGTTTACCCCTGTCCATGAGACTGCGTTGGAGGTAGCACAGACTCACTACTATGAGAGAGAGGCTTGACCAGTTGGGCGCTGTCTCCCACCTCATTACCAGATGCAAATGAAACGGGTACACATGTTTAATATTTAGTGGCAGCAGAAATGTCAGGCTGGCACAAGATGGAATTAAACAGCACTGTCAGCGCAAGTGAACTCAAGGCTTTCTCAGCTATTTCACTTCATATTGAGTTACTGTCACAATTTATTTCACAGCAGTGGGACGACTAGTGTGAAAATGTTCTGTGATGCCTTTAAGGATGGAAGGGGAATCAAGGAAGAAGTGTGAAGGGTATTGTTCTGATGAGGCTTTGTATTTATTTCTGAGTTCTTTGACAAAGCTTTATTGTCTTAACAAAGCCCTGCTATTCATCAGGATTTTTTTTTTCTTTTTTTAGATTATCCTGATGACATTTGTGTTTTACTGGATGGTATAATGATTAAACACAAAGGAGTAGGTTGGAAAACTCAAATTGTTGTTAAGTACAGTAATATTATGCATGTTGGGCTGGTGAGCCAAAGACCTCCCAAAAGTTGGGTTTGGTTTAGCTAATCCTGAAGCTCCAAACACGTTAAACATGTCACCCAAGACAAGTAAATTAGGAATGGAAGATTGCAGACATGATAGTTATACATATATTTCAGAAAAAAAAAGATGTGCTCAAAAGCAGTGGAGTATGGTGTCTGCAAAAAGAAATCTGATTGATTTTGCACTCATGTCACAATACAGTGAGGAATATTATCAAACTCAGGGCTAAAGCAAGTTCATGTTGGTTCTAATCAGCATGGCGACTAACAGTGGGACCCGAAGGGACCTAATTACAGATGTTGTACATGAGGGGTTTATCTTTGCAGCAGTGACAAAAGTGCCCACACTGGTTTGCCTTTGCAAAGAGGCTGGAAGTGGATTTCAGCTTATGTTCACGTGTCATGTGCAGAGGCAAATTTTGATTGATGCTGTGGTATTGTTTTAGAGCAATTATTCTTTCATCAGATCGTAGTTAATGGGCTTAATGAGAGGTGAGGTGGGCTGATGGTAGGCACACTCAGATAAAAGAGAGAGTGGACCTTGGAATGAGAAAAAAAAGTACTAGTTTTTGTTTTTTATTAATTAAAAGCATTATCGCAGTATATATTGAATGCATGAATGGAAATAAGAAAGTTTGGCTGTGGACAGGCAGTCAATGAACTCCCACTGCCTTCTAAAAAAAAAAAAAAAAAAAAAAAAGAAGCGTTTCATTATTCCAAGGTGAGGCCTTTAAAACAGCATTTTAAATGTTACCCCGCTGTTCAAGATCATGAAAACCTTTAATTTCATGCAAATGAACAGCAAGGAGCATGGAGCTTAATGTAAACGAATGCTTCTTTTGTGCTGTTGTAGAAGTGAGCTGGAGAGAGAGGCTAGGAAAAAAAAATTCCCAAGGATTCTTTAATTGCTATCTGAAATTATGTAAATCCCTCTGCTAGGCTGAGTGCAATTATCCAGCTCCTCTCGCTGCCAGCTTTACTAATGTCTAACAAAATATCGGTGGCTGACATTTAGACGTGGTAATGCAAATGAGAATTAATTTTTCTTCCAAGACAAAGGGCAGTCGAAAGATCGCACCATTTTATACAATAAAGGCTGAAAAAACTGGGGTTTGCAAGATGACAAAAAATGTTGATCAAGAAATGAGCCAAGCATTGAAGCCCAATTTGTATCAGTGCACCATGGCACCCAAAAAGACTATTTTCTCAATGCTGCACTATTAATCTTTTTGTATTGCCACAGAGAGGTATGCTGCAAGCAGCAGACATTCATTTAGGGCTGGAATTAATTGCAGTGTGTGCCTCATTTTTAGTGATGATATGGGAACCCTCCCCACTCCCTATTGTTAGAACACGATCCTGCCATGACTATGATGTTGGACTGCTTGGGTCACATTTTTCCATTCATCTCCTTCAGGTACAGAGATGGATGTAGGCCAGGGACTGCAGCCTGGTGCGACTCCCCCGCGTGCAGCTCGGAACACCTGTCCCACTGTGCGTCGGCACCCCCAATCTTTACCAGGACAAGGAACACCATCTCTCTGTCTCCGGAAGGCATCCGGGGACAGGGTGTTTGCTGGGAGATCTGCTGCCAAAAACCACATTTCTTAACCAGAAATCAAATTACAAGCTGCTGACATGGAGGAAAAGTGGCTATAAATAATTTAATGAGGGTATGATGAGTAAGACACACCCTGTTGTGGGAATTCTCAGACGAACACAGGAAAAAACATTGTGATAGACCAACAAGTGCCTGTCCTCTGAGCTATTCCATAATGCCATATGGCTTCATACAAGCCTACCAAAGAATGTGATAGCAAAAGATAAGCGCACTAATAATTTTCACATGTAATTCTAATGCATAATGCTGCTGTCCTATGGAAGTCGTGTATCTCCCAGTCTGGCTATGATGGGTGAAGTAAAGTAAACAATTATCCAATATAATGTGTGGAGAAAAATGGAATTCTTCAGAAGTCAGAAAAAAACTCCCTCTGCTTGGCAGGGAAACGTTTTCGACACTAGTGTTTAACCTAGCCAGTGCGTCAGATGTAGCACGTGTTCACACTTAAAAAAAAGTTTGTGCGTCAGCTGCTCCGTTTCAAGAAAAATGTGACTGACAGCCATTTCACACATGACTTCCAGGAGAAATCAAAGATGGTGAAGACACTTGTAATAATTTAATGCCATTATGATTTTTTTTTTCTCTGTAAATGTGAACAGTCTGCACTCACTGACCAATTAATCAGGTACACAAAAACAATCCCAACACAGCTGTTGGTTTATTTTATCGGTGACTCTAATCTTCTTTATCCCTTGTCTATGATTCAGATGACAAATGGCAAATTTAATATTGAGGTGTTTGAGAGGTGTCTGTAGTATGAAGTAACAATGATAAATCACCTTTAATTATGACCTTTTTAATTAACCTGCCATTATATTTACATCTCTTATGATGCTAAACATTCAAAGTCGATTTTTTTATATTTGTTTATCCCAGAATAGGTCTACCTAAATCCTGAGTATATATGGCATTGTCACTCTTTGACTGACAGTTATTTGGATTTTCTAAATTACTTTCAAATGGGTTGTTATCATCAGTCTGTTTCATATAGCCAACAAATCATCGCAGGTCACAAGAAATGGGCTTTGAAAATTCACCAGACAGGACCTTTATTTTGTTGCAGAGATGGCCTGTCCAATGGAAAGCTTTAACATGCATGCTAATGTTATCTCAGGTTCTGCACCTACTGCTAATGTGCTTCTTTCGTAGGTATTTACTATTGTATATAACCCCCGCCGCACCTCATATCACCCTCCTTCTTTCCTCATCTCCAGCTTCTAACCTCCATCTTCCCTGCCCCTCCACCACCCATACATCCATCAGAGCGCTGTCATGGTAGAGGAGCTTCGATGCTCCTTCCTGATGCGGCCATCAAGGCCCTCCATCTAACACAAGCCGACACATCATAATAACAGTAAGAGGCCTTTCCTGTCCAGTGTCATGCTTGGAGAGATTAGTTCCCCTCCACAAAACCCAGGTAATTTGCTTTTGCTGAAACACATTTGTAGATCGTATTCTTTCAGGTTAACTAGTTCATGAGAGGATATGAGACACTTGCTGCACACTGTTTGCTTCTATATGCCATTATTCCTCCCAGTCGTTAAAACTACAAACCAAACTGCTTTTCTTACATTATATGGTGTGTGTGTGTGTGTGTGTGTGTGTGTGTGTGTGTTGCTGATAGCATGAATTTAGACATCCCTGCTTTACATACACACATATTGTGCTGATGGACACATTCAAAGCCATTTGTTTCTTTTCTAAATATTCCTGAATCGGAACTGGAAAAGAAACTAATGACAGCTGTATACGTAAAAAGAGTTTCCTTCAAAGACTCTGACCTCAGAAATACATATATCTGTTTTACTTACACTAGTGTCCATGTTAAATCACAGGTAGCAGAGAGGATGACCAGTGAGGGACGGGTCAGTAAAGCATAGCTGCTTTATTGCTGTCATTTCTTTCTGCCGAATTATTGAGTGGGTCAGTTGCGTTAAGGTGAGGGTTTGAATATGTCGCAGACATAATAGGACATTCATTTATCTATAAGTTGTCAAATACCAAAATTGGTTTTGGCTTTAAAAAATATATATATTTTTAAGCAGGAAGCCCAGGCTGAAAGTGAGACGACAAGTCAGGAGTTTACTTCAGCCTGTCTCATGTCTCTTTCATTCTTTATTAATCACAGAGGGTTGCTCTAAATCCCCTCTGTGTATGAATGGGCTGTGCTCTGTGTCTTCTCACATTTGCTGCATGATCATATTTCATAAACACTGCATTTGAATTTTCATGTACAGAGTATGCAATATTCATGATAAACTGAATATGTAAATAGGTAACCTTTATTTATGAGTCCCTGCCAGACTCATACTCTTAAACATTCCTTTGGATGATAAGATGGATGGAAAAAAAATGTTAGTTGGGGGAATGCTTGGTCGTGGAATGATTGATAATTAACAGCTTAATTGTACAGGTTAGGGGTCATTATTTACCTGCTTTCACATGAACAAAAATAAATCATATATCTAATTCGAAAGAATTAGAAAAAGAATTAAAAAAAAAAAAAGCATTGAACTTTTAATTGTTCCTGTGAAAAGGAGGAACAAAAAGATGTGCTTTTATTCTGCCTGCTGACTTCTATTAGGATGTATAGCTCTGCTGGATAAGGCTGAGAATATCTACAAATTTATTTGAATGAATCACCCCGGAAAGAGCCCAAAACTGACTAAAAGTCTTTTAGTCACACATTTAATCCTAATGCTACATTCCATTGCATTCCCAGGCTGTAAGTGCCTCAGAATTACCCGTCCCATGCTGAAGGAGTCTTTTTTTTTATTGTTTAGAGAGTGGTTAGCATGCCGAGGATGCTCCAAATACGATTTTACATCCACTTATGGAAATCCATTGTTCCTTGAACATTTCCACATACAAACCAATATATGCTTTTCTAAGAGGTCTTAGACCTCAATTACATCAAAGGCAGTATGTCCTGCTGCTGGGCTGCCTGCTAAAGGGCTTAAACAACTGTGTCAATGCTACCCCCTTGTGACCGCACTGCAGCAGGAACGTTTCCTTGCAGCCATCTCTCACTGCAAGAAATACTGTGGAAATCATCCACTTCAATAACATAAAAGACCAGCTATGCATAACAGTTTTGCCTCTGAGAAATATCACAAGGAACATATATAATGCACATTAATTTCATATCGATGCTGCGATTATAATTTCCATGATTCTGCGCAAGTATTTCTATGTAACACCCTTATTACAATCTTAGAATCTGTGTGGTGTGCTTTGCTTTGAAGGGCAATTGTCTGACATCTTCACTGCAGTTTGGACTGAAGCAGTGAAGAATAAAGATTAAAAGAAAGTCTGAGAGATTCTATTTGCAACAATAGAAACTGAAATGTGTCATCACAGCACCGACTGCATTTGTAGTTCCCAGATCTCTTTCATTAAAACCATAGACGTCTAGAAAGTTGCTACGCTGACGTGCAGACAGATGTGCATGTCAGAGGCATGAGAGGGAATATTTTGGAGGGCACTCCTCCTGCTGTCCTCGTCCCAGCAAGAGAAAAAGCATGCAGTCTTCTATTGTATGGACTTGAAAGGAAATAATTAGACACACAGATATATAATTCTGCAAAGCTGCATGGCTCACTTGTCACATGTGGCAGGAATAAAAAGGGGCTGAATTCTCTGAAGTGCAGTTTGCCATAGGCCGCCACTTTTATTTCCCAAGTTTGCTCCACCTTCAAAGACAGCACAGTATTGGGAAGTTAGAGCGCATGGGATTTTTCTTCTTTGTTATTGTAGTGGAGTCTTGGGGAGCAGGAGAACAGAAGGATTTTGCAAATATTAGTATTTCATTTGAGGAAGAAACTGAAATTAAAACTAAAAAAATGATCATTTAGATAGCCTACGAATAAATAGATTTTAACCTAAATGTGCTCCTTATGATCGATTAAAGATGTGCTTAGGCTAATAAAATAACAAGCACAATAATCATAATAATGGCAATTTTTCATTATGCTCAAAATAAGTTATTCATTGCCAAGAAATCAGTACATGTCACTGTATAGACAGGAAGATTACATATTCCATCAATGTCACTAAAAAGTAAGACGTATATGGTCAGTCAGAATGCTTGTTGTGTCTGTGCTAATAAGCCTGTAAATGCATTAGCGATGCCACTGTGCTTTCCAAATAAATCCCCTTTAATCCTTTTTTGTTGTCGTTGTTGTTGTTTTTAACATATTGCAAATATTTCAGAATATAAAATACAATAAGATTTAAAAACAAGCCCAAAATATTTAAACGGAAGTCCGTCATTGTGCCATAAAACTAGGCAGTAACAGAGATGCGGTGTGGGCATGTGTTATCTCGTCTTTGTTTGTAATTCTCAGGGCTCCTCTGAGGGAACTTTAGATGAGGCTGTATTAGGGGAGCTGCTCTATGCTGATATTTCACACACGCCCCGACCTCCAGGTTAGGCCATGTGTCTATCAAAGGACATGTGAGGCAAACATGCAAAAGTCCCCACCTGCCCTCTCACTGACACCTTCCAATGACTTTCATTCACGCAGATCACTGCACCTAAACCATTCCATTCAGGTTGGCCCCCCGCTACCCAGTCCCAGGCGATCCACCCACCACCGCATCCCTGCACTGGACAGCTTGATTTGTGCCTCGCGGGGAGGCTTCAATGCAGCTATGGCTTTTATCCACCTAAGTATGTATATTTCACCTGCCTGTGTGGTTCCATCTCTCATTAATAGTCTGCGCACATTGGAAAGCATTGCTCCTAGCACCATGTATTCATGCTACCAAAACAATGTTCACTTCAAAAGAAGAGAAATAGTGTTTGAATTATTTCCTTCCCTGACCTTAGGTCCATCGATGTAAACATGTGACCTAATCTCATGCTACTGCACTGTTATTTATGTCACATAATCATTTCAACTCCCTCAGGATACAGTCTGCAAACAAACATGACCAAAATACATATTTAGATTTATTTGTCTGCAACTGTCCAATAAAACATATCCTTTGCATTTCCATCTCTGGGCTTTAGTCCCAGTGGGAGTTGCTGGCTGAGAAATGTTGTGCTTTCAAGCTTCAGGGAACAGCGATGTGAGCAATGTTCAGGGTGGAAGAAAAAAAAAAAAGTGGTGCGCGGCCTAAGTGTTGTACTATAAAGAGAGAAGAAGTAGGTTTTCACATTTCCAAAAGCCTCTGAGGGTTTTCGCTCCGCAGTGGAATGTGGGTGCAATCATCATACTCATCTCAGGAGAGACTACGGCAGTCTCTTAACCACTCACTCCATCTTTTTGTCTCACTTTCCTTTTATTTCTCCACGGCGGCATCACTTTTTTGCTTCTTTGTAGTTTGTACCCCCTTGTTGCTCTCCGTCACTGAAGGGAGCCATGTGAGCGGCATGTTTCCTATCAAGGGGAAGCATTTCAAAATCCACCAAATTGAGCTTCGGTTCTGTTGTCCCCAGTCGTGGAAATAAAATGTATAGTTTTGTAATGAAACAAGTCGATTGTAAAAGCAGAATGAAATATTTTATGATGTGCTTATGAAGAGAAAGAGAATGTCTTGATGAAAACTGTGCCCTTCGGTGCATTGTGGATTTCATCCTCATGCCATCCACACATGTTTTAGGGTGTTTGTGGCAGCAGAGGCATCCCCTCTGTGACCAGAGTCGTAAATGAATTACTATAAAAAGGGTTACTCAAGGGCTAGATGGCTTTTTACGTAATTGTGCAGTGGTGAAAGGGGGTAAGGGTCTTCCATAAAATTTCAATAAATTGTGCATTTTCCCAATGACTTGGTGCCCTAGTGAACAGTACAGAGAGAATATGAGACTGGGACAAATGGGGTGCAAACACTGGCAGCAGCAACGTAATTTTGAAAATCTGAACAGTTTTATTTGTTTATTTTTTAGTATGCTTATTTAAGCTTATTATAATGTCACCAGAGGTCACCTACATATGTGACATTGGTGTAAAATTGCCTGCTAAGAGCACCTCACATTCAAAGATTGGGGCTAAATGAAATTCATGGCCAGACGGCCAGTCTCCCCCGAGCTTTTCACTTTTAATTTATTTCTAAGTATAACACCAAGTTAACTATGTTACAATATAGAAAATCTGTAGCTCAAATTCTCTTATTAGCACTTTCAAAAACTAAACTGAAGTTAATTCATTCAAATTAAAATATAATTCAAGCAGATTAGTCTGACAGAGGTGAGTAAAAGATCAAAATGAAAGTTCAAAAGTCCTAATCATTTATTATTCTCTGAAGGTCAAATAAATGTGATCAGTTGTAAAGTACAGTATATGACATCATTTAGTTCTGCCCACGTTTCACACCAGTGAAAAGAACGGAAGAAAAGAAACACAGAAACAGAAATATGTTTTGGTGAAACACTAAAACTGTCCTAACTTTGCAGAGCGTCTGCAATTATACGACATTAGAAGGCTGAGAAGAAAAAAAAAACATTCAGGGCTTTTAAAGTTGTAAGTATTTGGAACTTAGATCACACTAATCATTAGATGTAATTTTTCAAACTCGCTGATATTAAAGCATTCAGTCCCCCCTCTCTGAAATGGCTGGCAGCTGCTCTCTGGGTATCTGGAATATTGGTTTCTCCCACTTTCTGTAATTAGCAATGATCAAGAGGAATTATAAGCGGCGGTTAACAACATTGGACTCCTCAGTGACCCTGATAGATGGTCAATTATAGTGATCAGGTCATGGCGTTTATTGGATTTAAAGTGGCAGTGATGGGCCCTTTTGGCCTAGTGTGGGTAATTATCACATTTATGCATGATTTAAGGCGACAGTGTATAACGAGAAAGACTTGACTTAAATTTAATCATTTCCTTATCTATGTATTTATGCAAGAGTTAACAATGGATGGCCTTGAGTGGAATAATGCAATGAGACCAGGATTAGTGTGATACCCACGTGCTGTACAGCTTCTGTGCAGGGCCTGTCATATCTGAGACTGGAGGAGAATTTACTGCTTCAGACAACTTGTGCCAGAAACCGGCTGATATCTAGAAACATCTTGCTTTGCTTTCCGTTTTTCTTTTTTTTTTTTTTTTAACTTTATAAATGTATCAGTATAATTCACTTCAGTGTATCAATGATGTGTCTTTAAATTACGCTTGTCTCGGAGCTCTGGTTCTTCTGTATTTTATTGTGGCCTCCATGAGGAGCTACATTTTTACACAAAGCTCACACTAAAACATCTCACGGTCAGCAGCCTCGAGTTTTGCCAGCAGGGGAAATATGCCAATAGAGAGCAGATGCTATACAACGATCACAGTTGTCAATAAATTTTTTCTCTTCTTCCCCGTCATCCATTATTCTATGCCTGTTCAACAGAAAAAGGCATCTCGCCACTCTTGCTTAGGCAGCCATACAGCTTCCTGAATCCAGACACCTGAATATGATCAACTGAAAAGCTGCTGCTCAGCTTCTCTGGTAAAGCAGGGAATACATCAGTGCCTTGTTTATTTACTTTTTCCACATGCCAGAAAAGGTCAGAGTCAGAGGATCATACTGCACGGCCCAAGTAGAACTCAATAAAAGCCCAGCAATGAAAACAATATCATCCATATTTTAAACAGCTGGCACCAAGCAGAGGGAGTCTTACACTAGGGTGCCAATTATTCTACTTCTCAGGGTTTTGCAGCAAACCACAGCAGCCCAGGTGTACTTCTAAAATAAAACCATTATTTCCAGCTGTTTTTGAAAAAACAGAGACAAGGAACCAAATATAGTCACTATCATCTACATGTAGGTGTATTTAAATCATCAACCACTAACTAATACTAAACTCTGAAGGGGGGATGCAGATTTATTGGTGTTTAAATACAGATGTTTTTCAGGCAGCAAGTGTGTTTGTTTTCATAGACTGGGTTTGTTTTTCCTCCATGGACTTATTAAAGTCAGTGCAGCACAGTCTGTGCTCTATAATCCTGATGTATTATTAATCATGTCTTCCCATGCAACTCCAAAAAACTTCTCTTTTTGGTTTTTTTTTTTTTTTTTTTTTTTTTACATCAAAGTGCACTGAATTTGCAATGCAGTCGGGTCCAGGGTGACAGGATGCTTCATTTCCTTCCCATTACAGAATCCAAAGCAAGTTAATGCAATGGCTGCATTGTTTGCTTTTTTTCAGGGGGGGGACTCTGTCCATGTAGAACATGTACAGGGAGCACAGTGTTGTAAGTTCACAAGCCCTGTCATGCTATAGAGTTGGCTCCAGGCACTGAGAGGTTATGATGCACACACAGAAAAGATATCCAGCTTTGTGTAAAAAAAAAAAAAACTGTCATGCCAACCAAAGTTTCATCTCTAATAAGACCTTAACTCATCCATTGATCAAAGGGACTAATGACTTGTTTCATTCATATTTTGTCAAAATCCTCCCATGGGAAACTTTCTAGATGCTGTCAGCTATGATGCTAAAAGCCAGTACTTTGCTCTCACAACACCCTCAAGCATACACCTACTAGGAATCATGTTCCTTTTGAAGCTTCAGGCTTTGTCAAAATAAAGAAAAAGTGCGATCCCATTTCATTTTAATCACTCAGAAAGGGTTTTTATCTGCCTTAGTCTGTCACTGTGACATTTGAAGACGGATATTTCTTTTTGTCATGGCTAAAACACAAATGATACAGATGTCAAATATGACTCTTCGTCTTCTTTGGCTTCTTTTATCATAGTTTGCATATGTTTTTTGGAGAAAGTGAAATCTTCAGTAAAATCTTCTCACATGTTTCTATAGCACTTGGAAATGAATGGGTGCCAGATATAAAAGTGTGCGAGGTGATCAATAGCGCCAAGTCTTCAACAACGTGGGATTCTTGCTCACATATACCAGCCTGCCATCATGGCAGGTGCTCATGGTATTTTTTCTCCCTTTTTTTTGACTTGCTTGGCTAAGATGATAATCCAAGCCTAGTCCACTGACAGACTGCAACATGATTCACTTGGACAGTGACTGACTGCACATCCAATTTGTTTCAACTCCAGAGCAGCAGCTTATTATCTGAAATGCATGAGATGTCTGTGCATGAGAGGCATGATCAGCTGGGGCATGCAGCGGGGCTGCTGGGAAAGTAATCAATAAGGGATTGTCTCTTGTAGTTTAGGCCGACACATTATGACAGAGCTGGAAATTAAACAGGCAGATATTAATAATAATGGAAATTTGAGGCTCATGGGTGAGACCAGGGGGAGGGGTGAAACTCAAAAAATGTATCGTGTTCAGCAGCGGGTGTGTGTGCGTGTGTGGGATGTAGCGGAGGATGGGTATCCTTGGTGTTCTGTTTTGTTTAGTTTTCTTGCCTTCTTCTTCTCTGAAAATATATGAAATTGAAGCATGCAACAGTCTTTGGAAATGTCTTACATGAGTGGAATTGACAGATATCACACTTCACTTATTAAAAACATTCACCAACCTTAATGGCTGGAAAGTTGGATTTTCCATTTTTAGTTTTATGGTATTTCAGGTCACAAAAGAGAATTTTTTTGGCAAATCTTTTGATCCCACTGTGGGTCTGGCATGCAGTTAATGGATAAAAGTCTATTTGAGATTGAATCCTATAATAGGCAACAGCTGAAAGAGAAATTAAACCAGTGGAAGAGAGCACAATCATGCTGTAGACTGCAGGCTGCATGGAAAAATTATTATATATGATCTAAATTCATTTTACTTTCCATTTGTCCACTGCATGTATGCTTTTACTGAAGAAACATATGCCGTATAGTGCATAGGACAAACATTTGTGCTTGATGCTTAGTTTAAGATAATGGAAACAAAACAAAAGGGTACCTAGCTGCATGATATAAGGGGCGTCATGGGCAGTAATAGAAACACAGTGAGAATCAAGAGACAGCTACAGAGACATTCCCCTGCTTTGTCAATTAGCCGTGGTGATCCGTTTCTATTGTTTGAGCAACAAACGCGACTCTCTGGGTGGGGGCAGGGTGCAGTGGGGGAGTTAACAAACTGCATTACAGGCCATTACAGATGCAGTGTCATTGATTATTTATACCCTTATAAAATGCCTGGCTCCCTGGTGGACCAGGCTTGCTTGGCTAGCTGATAAAATGTTCCCCTTAAATCACCACACCGGGCAAACAACACATTCAAATACATAAGAGAGTTGACTGACAAAACCCTGCATGTGTTATAGATGCGTCCATCACCACATTAAGAATAAGGAATAAAAAGAAGGTGCTCTGATAGCTAAAGTTATCACGACATCTTATGAAACTAATAACTCATTGTGTTGCTTGCTTTTCTTGACGCAAAACTGATATGTGTGATTTGATTCATTTTAGTTGGAGGGAGCTCTTTGCAAGAAAAATTGGACAGCACCTCACATCCCTCCTGGAGATTTGCTCACAGAGGATATTTTTGCATTGGTTAGCAGGGGAGCAGATGGCTGCTACACAAGCTGGGCTCAAGAGGAAGTCAGCACTTTTTTTGAACTTTCATGTTTTAGGTGTCTTTGCTGGATCTTCTACATTCAGTCACCTCGCCATGGGAATGCTCCTTCTCTTATATTAATGGTTGCCCTTGCTGAGCTGACCACCTCAGCATAAAGCCCACTGGGACGCGCAGAGGCAAATGCCACACCTTTCAAAGCCTTGCTCCTTAATGACACTCCACTGACATTGGGGTGCTTTCAAAAACTTCCTGAAAAACATATATCAACCACTTAGTCAACTAAAACACAGTGCAGTCATTTGACACACTGCCCTCTAAATATTTGTTATCACAGAGATATGTCACTGCACACAAAATGCATCCTCTATCATGCAGGTTAGAGGTCTGCATGCCAGATGTCCTGCAAAACAGCATGTGGAAAAACATGCAAGAAATACACAGTATCTCTCGATAGTGACAAACGCATGCCAGCTGAATTGCAAAGAGGTATAGTAAGTCCGTATTGGACACACTTCCCAGAGCACGGAAAGTATGAAAGAGAGAACAACATCTTGTATCATCTATCTTCCTTAAATGCTGAAGCCGTGACAAAGTGGATGGAGAAATTATGATAAATGATAAGACGTATTTAGTCAATATCTGTAATTCCCTTTCTTCACTCTGCTGTGTTTTTATCCTCTCCTTGTTTAGTTGAAAAGACACCCGCTCATTTAAATTGCACTTTGAAGGCCAGATTGTGATCAAATTGAAATGGGCATTGTACATGTTAATATCAATATCTCCCTCCGGGTGATAGATTGTCACAGGGCCTGTTTATGAATTTATATCTTATTTACACTGAGAGGGAAGCATATCTGGAAAACTATTTCTTTTGGTCTGGACCACAAGCATTTTCTAAGGATAAATGCCTTTTTCTCCTAATTATTGGCACAAGCCACGAGTTCAGTTAACAGACAAGATATACTTGACCACCGGAGTACAGGAATGTTTTTAAACCATATGTACATCGTGAACAGTGTAGGCATTTGGGACAGTGTTTTTGATTTGATTTTATGTTTTTATTTTTGAGTAAATACTAAGAGTTTCACAATCAAAGTGCTGTTAAATAATGTTAATACACATGAGGAGGATGAGTTATGTATCCATCTGTGACAGAATTCTCATATTCCCTGGAGGTTATAGACAGAGGCTCTTTCTGGCACTCAGGATTCAGACGTAAAAAAACATTTATTTGGAATCTCTTGGCTGGAGTGAAGCCAAGATGAGCATTGATATCAATCTTTAAAATAACAAATAATCAGCACAAAAAATTGTCACTTTGACACAGTATATATATTAATAATATTAGCATGTTCTATTCATTGTCTGTATTCATGTGTCTCAGTGAGCCTGCTTCCTTAATGCCAGGACCTGGAAGCCAAAGAAATTAAATTCAGTCATCATTCATTTCACTTATTCACTTCTGGGTAGAAAAATACACACTAAATGCATACAGGTAGAGAGAAAAGTTAAAGAGAAATAAACACTGAGTACACACCAGTACATACAGCAAGTTAAATCCTGAGTACCATTTCAGCAGATGAGTGGGTCAGAAGAAGGACTGTGACGTCTGCCCTGAAGAAGAACGTGAGCCAGCGAAGCCTGTGAAGTCTCTGGGGTAATAGATAATGTTTCCACATTGTCATTAGGATAATAGCGGCACTATTCTGAATGTGCAGGAGGTTTCTGAAGACTCCTGGCAGACCTCCCAAAAACAAGAGGACTGCAGCAATAAAGCCTTGTCTTGTCCTTCCAGAAAACCTTTATTGTAGTGTTCTTAAATAATATTTTTATGTGGGCCATAATTATGATTGTGATTTTTAATTTATTTTTTTTTTTTTACCAAACCGGTCCTAAAACACACACTTATCAACTTAGCTGCACACTGTCTTCAAGCAAAAATCTTTTTTAATATAAGTTGTCGCCAATTCCACACTAATTCTATCACAGGAGCTACTGCCTAGCACATATTTTCTCATCAAGTGCAAAATAACTGTATTTAGAGCTCTTCCATTGTCTGCTGCTTCACTCGCACCATTAATGTTATGAGTAACATCTGTGCTTCTTCTATAGTCCAGTCATGTCTGCCGTGAAAAGGGTCTTTTAATGCCTCGTGCTCATAAATTCATGGAGTTTAGTGACCATTGCTGTAATGCGCTGGATAGCAGTCCTATCCAGCCAGTGGGCAGGAGTTACACCTCTTCTCTGCTGGAAGTGTGCTGAGTGAGATGTGTGTCAGAATGAGGAGCCCTGGGAACTGAGAACATGACAGGAAGATGAGTGCAAAGTATCATGCAACACAACGCAACATTCCCTCCAAGGAGAAAGACTTCATGATGGCTCATAATGTGTAATGTCTTGTTACCCTGCACACACACTCACACACCTAACCCAACTACTCAGAATCCATAAAGAATTTCAATTTCCTACACAAGATACCTGAGAAATATCTAATTACATGACTGAAGAATGATTGAAGGGTGAAATAATGGACTGAATGGTGACACCGTGAAACATCTTGTTGCAAAGTGTTTGCTGGGTGCCATCAGTCAAACAGAGACGGGCAAATATTGTAGCAACAAGTGGCTCACTGCACACAGTCAGTGGAGCCCAACCTGCCTGTGTGCTTTAGCACAGAGAGAGGGAGAATCCTAAGGAAAGGACCAGAGCAAAGGACAAGGGGATCGTACGGCCCAAAAAATGTTTGCAGAGTCGATACTGAACACCGTTGCTGAGGTTACTATTTATCTCATGCCAGCCAAGTTGGCACGCACATCTGGCGCTGGGTACTTAGTGCAATTATTTATGATTTCCTCCAAGATTTAAAAGCTCTTCGCCCGGCCTTGTAATGCAGTAACTGATTGCACTGCTAATGTAATTAAGGGGAGATTATGATGTCCACGTGGCACACCAGATGGTGGCATTCACAGCGATGGGGGAAGGCACAACTGGCACACCACTGCACAAGGGCAGTGAGGCGCAGTCAGTCGGAGCAGTCCAGACTCCCCACCAGACGGAGGAAAGTATATGTGTGTATGCATGCGTGTGTGTGTGGTATGCACTCACGTGAGTGTATGGTTGTACGTTTGATGATAAGTTGAGCAATGGAGTGTAAGCTGGTAAGCATGAATGTATATAAGAAAGTGGCTAAGCCAGACTGACTTTCTATGAAACACACACACACACACACACACAGATGCACAGTAAAAAAAGCCCCATATAGGTCAAATAAAGACGCAATGTTTGGCTTTGGAAGAAATATCTTCTTCTACTACTTCTTCCTCTTCTTCAGATGTGATGCATTTTTAACTAC
Organism: Echeneis naucrates; assembly: GCF_900963305.1. Classification (NCBI taxonomy): domain Eukaryota; kingdom Metazoa; phylum Chordata; class Actinopteri; order Carangiformes; family Echeneidae; genus Echeneis; species Echeneis naucrates. Next base: position 7,098,132 of record NC_042519.1, on the reverse strand, counting down.
AAATGTGAAGAATTATAAAATGACTCAGACATTTTCAACTTGCAATTCAGTACTTTAGCCAAGAACACAGATGGCATAAATGGAAAATTAAATCACATTTGGCAAAGCCATCATGTTTCAAGAGACTTTTCAGCCAAGGCAACAATGAGACTAGACCAAACTGACCTTTAATTAGAAAAAAAGCATGATATTATAGAGCCTTGCAAGGCTGTGTCCTATGGGGGCACTAAGGGTAGACTTCTTAAAGCTTGTTATTATAAGCTATTCAGGAGACACAGGCTTTTTTTATGTGTAGACAGAAAAAGTGGGTAGGGGGACTGTGTGGGGGGGGTCATATACAAAATGAGACCTGCAGATTTCTGCACAGCCCATAATAGGTTCATGCGGGTGACGGGACATTGGGGCTCAGTAGATTTCCCAAGTTGAGATAGGGATATTATTACTCTCAGGGTGGCAACACAGAAATCTCCATCTTCAGTCCCCAGACTGGTGTCAGCAAATTACAAAACACATTGAATGACCTTTACACATGAAAAGAAAACCTTGCTGTTTTTTATCATTTGGGTGCAAAGTCAGTCACAGAGGTATAATTTTGGTCCAGAGGCTCCTCTGTCATCCACTGATTACCGCTCAGGAGCACAGCATTGTTAAGACTTACCAGAGTATGTGTAGGATATTTTTCACATCATGGGATGATCCAGTGTTTATGGTGTCGACTTGAACTGAGATGTGTCATAAAGTATACATGAAACAAAGCATGAGCAAAGAAATCAGAGTTTTAATGAACCTTTTCAAAATGCCAGCTGTAATGTAATTCTACACTGGCTGCTCCCCCACAGAAACCTGCCACAGCCATCATTCATCTTACACCACAGACCTCAGCGTGTGATGCGCCGCACATTAAAACACTGTAATAGCTGATGGCTTTCACAGTTAGCATGTGTTGCTGATACCTCCAGACTAGATGAGTGTTTCGTCACCTATTCCATAATTAGACCATTACTTTAGCAGGTGTAGCTCTTCTCAGCTGGAGCATGTGTTGGCTTTTTTTTTTTTTCTTTTCCGAAAGACACCTGAGATTCCATCTTATCATAAAAATCTACATAAAATGAGCCTACCTGTTTCTGAAGCTTGTCAGCACCTTGAAGTGATCACATGTGTTGGTGGGATCGAGGAATGTGGTGTTGATAATGGGGGGTGTCACATAAGCTGGTGAAGTAAGAGCATTGTTAAAAAAAAAAAAAAAAATCTTTCACCATCATAATGTCTTTAGCAGGTAATACGCAAGGAATTATCAGTTATTTGAAGTTGAAATTTTAAATCCTTCAGGTAATCTATTACCTGAAGAACACTGTAAGAGAGCTGGCTGGGATCTTGAGAGTTGCTCAGGCAACCATTGCTGTTCCATAAATGCATTCACACCAAAAATGATTAACTCAGATGCTCACTTAAATAAATACAATCCAGTTGATCCTTTTGGCTTCATCCCACAGTATAAACACTGCGACTCTGAATTGCCTATAGGTGTGAGTGTGAGTCGGGAAGGATGCTTGTTTCTGTATGTCAGAATCAGAAAAACAACTTTTAGCAACTGGACATTTAAGTTTTACTGATTCTGATTATCTATATGACAGCATTGCACTACTTTGGTGACCTGTCCAGGATGTACCCGTGCCTTTGCCCTAATGTCAGCTGGGATTGTCTATAGCCCATCCTGCAACCCTGCACAGATAAGTGGGAAAGATAATGGATGGATGGCTGGAAAACATTACACAACACATAGTGCATGTTCATAAATGTAAGAATTGCTTTGTTTGGTCCTAAATGATTGCAAATTGACTATATGGAGGGGACTTATAGTTGGCCAGTAGCTCCATAAAGTTTATACCGAAAAACTATTTGAAAGATGGCCCACTGATTTAATTTACTTAAGCCTCTTCAGTTAACATCAACAATGTCAGCTTTCCTTTGCATGTCTCCCAGTCTATTATTATACATTGCGAAAAGGGGAAACTGATCACTTTTTGCAAGACAATAAATACACTTCACTGTGTGTGGTCCTGGTGAAGACACCCTCCTAGCATATGGCACCATGTCACAAAACAGAGCAACAAGTCTTTGATTTGAATAAATTAGGATAATAGTGGCACAGTGAAATAAGTTGTATGATTGGTATGATCGGGGTAGAAACAATAAACTTGGTGATGGGAAAGCATCTGTCGCCTGCTGGTGATTTGGACAGCCTACAAAGTGGCTTTCAAGTTTTGCGCTCTGGGAGATGTACGTCCTAATGTTACAGCTAAGCTAATACATTGCTCTTTATCTTACTTTTATTTGATTAAAGTAATGACATGTGATGATTAGAGAGACAACCAGCTGTCAGAAGGCGTGACCTGTAGATACATCCATGTAATGATGAGTTATTTAGTGGAGCACAAACTTAATTTTGTTACAATAGCCAAATTGGCTTTCAAAAGTTATTGCGAAGAAATGCACCCACTAGTCAATGAGGCCCAGGTCTTTATTCTCAATGTGTGCACTCTGTTCACTCTGACATGGTACACTGCCATATTTGCCGCTCATATGGATTTTTGATGGTGCTTTCATAAGATGTCCTCATTTGTTGAATTAAAAGTTTCTACTGCACTCATTGGCTCAGTATGATAGGCCTATTTATCAAGTATTCATGATAGCTATAAGCATATTATGATCTAAACTGCAGGCTGGACTCAAGTCACCCCCCTTAAGGGATTGCACAAGACCAGAAGAAAAAAAAAACAACCCATCAACAACATCAACTGCAACAACAACAACAACAAAAAAAAACACACACTGACACAAAAATTATTATACAGGAATTTCGTCCAGGAATAAATACACACATCATAATGATGATAGTTCTTTTTCTATTTTCTTTCGTTAAGCATAAAATAAAATAGACATGGTAACAATGATAGTGTAGGTCAGGGTGTTGGTCGGAGGTTAATCATCTACTCCTCGTGATACCCGGAAGTGTTTGGCTCCCTCGGGCTCGCGGGGTGAAGTCCAGAGTAGTGCTGGTGGCCGCTCGCAGCAGGACGACACCGTCACAGGTAAAAAAAAAAAATCTAAACAAAAAATAAAGAAAAGATAAACGAAAAAAGACACCGTTTTTTTTCTTCACTTCTGAATGTAATGGTGAAGGGAGTTTGTGCTATATGTGATTCAAGCGCTCCACATTAGCTTTTATATAAAGTTAGCTGCAGTAACGTTGTCCTCTGTGACACGGACACTAATAACTCAGTGCTAAAGTTTACAGCAAGTTTTTATTTTATAAAAGACCATTTTATCAAAGCTGAAACTAAGTTAGCCTTTATCCCTCAGGTCCTCAGGGACTGAATAATACTTGTTACATAAGTCTCTAAATCTGAGAGCACAGACTGCACAGGGATATTTACAACGTAAACCATCTTTGTTTTGAGGTTTGTGTAAATTGCATGCACCCAACTGTTGCTGTTCGACTTTAAATCAGCTGCCTGGCGTCTCATTATTTCAGTGTACACATATGACTTAAAAACGTGCATTAGACATACCACGTTAGCTAGATAACTAATGCATTTCTTTTCAACAAGTGATATGTTAACTTCCTACATGGATGCAAAATAAGACTAGCCCTACAGTTTATTGACATTTTTATTAATACAATATAAATCTACTTGTTAATATCAAAGATAACAGCAGATTTAAAAATACTTGGGTACTGCAGTATTATCACCAATGGTCAATTCTATATTGTATGTCTTACTCCTACATTGTAGACTTTACTGCCTTATTTTTCATTAAGGCAAAAGTTTTCTACAGTCATTGTTAACGTGGTCTTGGATTTCACAGACACACTATAAAAGTTTGTATACTGTCTTTGAGTGCATGGTGGTGTTTTCCATGGGAGACAGAAATAAGTTTGGATGGATTTTTCTTTAGTGTGCCTGGATGAGTCTCAGCCCTGATGTTGTGCTGGAAAACAAAGCTCATTTTGAACAAATTAATGTTACAAAGAAATCCTTCATCCTATTAGCTAATTTGCTATCCTGTTTCATTTGAATAAGTACAGCTATCTAACATTTGTTAAAGAGACAGCTGTTTCTGGAGCAAATCCCCTAATTCGATCAGCTTAATTGCAATAGATTTTGTAAACATCAAGATTGAATGCAGCAACTTTGTCAGTTAGTACAAGAATGCTTTAAACCTAATCTAATAAAATTGCATAAGGGAACCTTTGCGAAGCCACTTACCCTGTTAAAGGCTTGCATATCCATTAGGCAAAAATTCCCTTGGACAGGAATAGATAGCAATTGATTGGGACTTCCTTGAAAATATGTGATCACTCTGCCTAATTTGTGATTTGGTGAAGTCATTGGGGGGGTCTCCAAATGCTGTTTTGTCACTGGTCTCACTTGTCATTTGATTCTGGATTAGGCAGCCACTTTTTCTTCTAGATCCTAATAAGCCTCATCAAGAAGTCAATAATGTGGTCATTTCAAACAAGAAAAACTTTGTCTGTTTTCCATGCATTGACTAAGAGGGATGCACTTCTCATTTTGGTGAACTGTCTGTATTTTCTGTATTTTTCTGTAATGGAATAGTATTTAAAATAATCTATATTCTTTGTTAAACAGGTATTTTTCCCACTTTTGATCTCATATCTCCAACATGTCTGAAGTCAGCCACCAGCAGCCTGCAGACCCGATCTCAGCTGTTGGAGTCATCACATTGCTCAACAAGGCCCCTGATGGCTACTATGTTGTGAGTAATAATTTTAAAATATAGGGGACTTTGTGTTTTCCCAGATATTGGTGTTTTAATGGGATGAGCTAAGCTTGGAATAGGCTCAGAAGTAGAAGTAGTACTCTTTGCGGCTGGTTGTACATGTAATTGTTGTAACTGTCATCATCATCATCATCGGCGGTCACTCGGGGGTCGAGTAGGACCATCCTCCTCCTTGGTCCTTGTGGGTCTGCAGGTGGCAGAAGAGGCCAGTCCTGGAACCGCATATTTTTGTACAATGTGGGCAGGGGTAAGTGGTGGTGGTGGGTTTGGGTTGGGCCTTCTTGGCAGAGGCTCTCTCCTTCTGGAGTCTGCGCTTGTCCGCAGCATGGCAGAGGTCGCTGTTGTACTGTGCAGCACCCTCATGGACAAGCCTACTCCAGGTTGTTGCTAGCAGTGTCTTCCCAGGACACTGTTGTAACTGTACAAAACAACACACTGCCAGGATGTTGGCAGCTCTCCAAGGTGTTTTTGTTGGAGCGGTTGGATGACTTATTCATTAAGTTTACTTTGATGATTAGGAGGATTCCCTTCCTGACAGTATTACACATACTCCTGAGGCAAAGGTTTAATTATGTGTGGTTGATGCCCACCAAAGTTGTCTTTCTTATACACAAGTATGACAACATTGATGCTGTTAATGGAAATGTATCACTATGGGAAGTAGTGCAGGATGGGCATGCATCTATCCATGAACTTTCTCTCATTTTGAAAGAACTGGGGAGGATAAAATATTAAAAGATATGTAAGTTTAACAAAGCACAAAACCAGCTCAAGGGCAGCTCTCTCTTCCTCTCTCTTGCTCTTCCTATTCAGACTTCTCGCTATCACCCTACGCCCCCAAACCCTCCTTCTTCCTCCCAGTTCTTATCTCTTCCTGCTCCACCCTGCACACCCAGCTTGTTCTAATCTGTGGCAGATGATGGTGGGTTGGCATCAGAACGGAGCCACTGGCAGGGGAACTGTGTACATACCACACAGTAGTGACAAACGGAGCGAAACCCCATCAGACTTCCTCCTCTGCTGCTCCTGTGTGCCAGTATATTTCAGCTGACATGCAAATGTTATGCCTGTTCTGGGGGACTAAAAGCTGAATGTGGCAGTCATTTTCTCAACATATACTCATTAAACTGTAAATACCTTTGCTGTTAGCTTGCAGGTTGTACAGCAACGGTTGGAAATAGTGTGGACTGGCTGCATCACAAATGCAGATATAGTGATAAACATGGGAAACTGTCATCTCACTACATGCATCAGCTCATTTATGTTTTCATATTGATTATGAATTCATGCTTCCACAATGCAAACACGATTAGAGCATTGTCATTTAGCTGATTCATTAATTGAAAAGCCAGAGTCAGCTCACACCTATTGAGACTAGTTACTTATTTGTTTTTGAACTGTCTCATAGTGGGAGCAACAGTGTAACTGGCTATAAACTTTACAGACTGGGGCTTGTCTTGAATTGACCAAACCATAAAATAACTATAATGGAGTTAAAGATAGGTGACGAAAATAGGGAACAGCACAGCAACAGACGAGATGTTTACGCTGATGTTGGCCCCTCCAATAATTTTGCCTCTGGGGTCTGGCAGACAGAGCTGTCCAGCACCCTGCAGAAGAGACACTTTGCTGTGCTGCAGAATTTTATAACTGAGCTCTGACCAAGATGTAAACTTTTACTTTCTGTAGCTATTAGAAAATCTGGTGTGTGTGTTTTGGTTTTTTTTTTAAGGTTAAACATGACAGTAGGGTTACAATACAGATAACCAAAGCTATCAATATCAACAGTATACTTATGACAACTAAAAAGTCAACTACAAATCATATTCCAAAACATAATTCAAGGCTTTTCAGACTCTGGAGCACAATTTCAAATGTATTTGTCTCATCTCCAATTGCATCTTCTGAGCATCACTATGTGCTCTTTCATCTACAGGCTTGAAATACAAACACAAATTTAAACACTCGTATCACTGTTTCTAATGCAGCACTGAGAAGGGGAAGTCTCAGGATATTAGCCTGTATTGACTTGTTTTTCCTTTCATACCAGACTTCTGTTCAAATGCCTCTTTGGTTCTGACTGTTTACCATACTTACCATACTTTTTATACAGCAGATCAAAGAGTTGATTAACTCTTTTGCTCTCTGATACAGTGCGCTTACATCTTGACACTTGAGCAGGTTGTTCCAACACAAGAGAGCACAGGCCCAGATCAAACACTGTTCCACCGGGATCAGGAGCTTTGCCGAAGCACCAGCAGCCACCCAACATCAAACGCCACGAGTAAACCAGTGCACATTCACACACACTCATAAGTTGCAAAGGAAAACTGTGTATTTTGAATTTCAACCCACCATTTGATGTAAATTAATTCGTGAAACATAAGTTTATTTTAAGAAGCCTAGCTTCTGATTAGCTATGATGCCTAATAGCTGTCTGGCTATTTTTGAGGAAGCACTGTACTTAAAATGTGTTGGTTGTTAATAAGGAGAACTCATTAGTTATCTTGGCAAGAGAAGATGAATACCATTTTTGTTTGGGAGCTATAGGACAGGAAGGTGCTTAGCCTAGCAAGAAGACTGGAACAAGGGGAAAACACCTAGCCAAGCTCTGACTAAAAGTACACAGCAGCACAACTAATTGATTAAGAATATGTTTAATCTTGTTCCATTTGTATAAGCACAAACAGAAATGTTACAATGTTACCACAAGGTGGTGGACTTCTCAGGAGTGCTGGGCAAGCAGTTGCGCAAGTAACAGAAGTAGCTTAGGAGTTCCTTACCGATTAAATGAAGCTTTAGAGTTGCTGTTAGATGTTAAACTTTGGAGAGAACCACCCAGATCCCTAAACCTTTGCTTCCAATGTTTAGCTGATCTAATCGCTCAACAGCACCAGCAAGTAAGCGAATGACCCCATTTCCAGAAATGTTAAACTGTTACTGAAAATGAAGCTTTCAATAATGCTGTAGTTATTTAATATTTCGTTTGAAGGCAGTTTATCTATTTTCAGTTGATTAAAAAGGATCCAAAACTGTTTTTTTTTTTTTTTTTTTAAGTTTCAGTTTTTCTGTTCTTCTTTGAACGGACTCCCCCCCCCGCCTTGCACCTTTAATATGTTGTCTCCATCTGGTTCCATTCTCCAGAGATTTTTCATTGTATGCATTACGTCTTTTTATTCACAGCTGTGCTTCTCAATGCTTCATGGTAACTTGCGGGAGATGTCGGTCTCCAGAGATGCTTCATAGGAATATTCAGCACCCCCTAAAGACTTATTTCATAGGTGGGCTTTTAGATCAACGTAAGCGTATGATTTTTGGAAGTGGCAGTTGAATCTGTCGCTGCATTTTAAATCAATTGATGCAGCAATACTTTACTGTCACAGCCATGACGTCTCTTATTAGACATGTGGCACTTTTCTCATTGAAGTCTGTAATGACAGAGCTGGGCAGTGGCAGCCTTAAAATCATCGCAGAAGAAGAGCCCCCACAACTTTACCCATGCCTCTGCTGCCGTGGCTCAGCAGTTGGCGTTTCACATTCAAGCTGCGTAGCATCCTTGCTGCCGGCAGCTGTGGCAGGATGATGCCTGAGGTGCCTCCAAGGAGGACTGTGCCCTCGTTACTCCTCAACTTGACTTTGGGTTTCACAAAGCGAGCCCTTTGTTTACGCTGACAGGATGCGCTGGCTACTGACCTGGAAAAAGTGGCCAAGACGGGTTGTCTTGTAAAGAAGAGGGAAGCTGGTGATGTATAGGCTCCTTCTGGGGCCTTTCATGGAACTGCTGTTGGAGACACCCCGCAATCCCTCTCCCTGCTCATCTTGTGCTCTTTCTCTCTCTCGTCCTACTATCTGTCTCTGTTCCCCACTCTCCACTCTCATCCCATCAAGTCAATGGTGGTTTTGCATGAATCTCCCCATACCATGTTTCCCCCCACCTAGTCGTTGGGGTCATTCATCATTATTGTCAAGGGGGTAATGTGTGTGGGTGGGTGCAGAGATCTATGACTTCTTCATTTGAATGAACCTCATTAGATTGACTCTTCTTTGTAAAGGATCCCTTTAGAAAACAACTCTGGCAGTTATTTCAGTGATTCTCACATGATAGCCAATGGAACATGACGTTTCAGCCAAGCGTATTTGCTCGAAGGATGGAGGAGTCTGTGTGATGCAGTCTGCAGGTTATATTTTGCTTTATCGTTCTGCCCTCCACACCTACATTTACATAGCAATGTTGTTTAGGACCTTGAGCTTGACTTGTGGTGCCCACATGCTGTCAATATGATGCAGTCTATTTTTTTACTGACTCCACTGATCATTTACAACCATGAAATATCTTGTTGTACAAGGACAAGCTGCTTAGGTCTCTGGATTTTGACTTATTTAGACACACACATTGAATTACAGTGAGAGTACTAAAGGTGCAGTTTTCTCAGTTTACCTGTGTCTTGGGATACAACTGCAGGTTTTCTTAAAAATATATATATATTCAACATTTACCCCAAATGTGATTGTTGCTTTCCCACAGAAGCACGTTGAAGTTTGGTTTCCTTATTAGAGCAGATCCTTGTCAGGGCATCTTTAATCAGCCTGGTCCTGAGGGATGATATTTTTAGCCACCTTTTTGGAGGCTAAGACTCTTTTACCCACGCAGAGCACTAATGAGATGGAGTGCTAGTGTAGGCAAGCGTTAATTAAGGCTAGTATGCAAGGGAAGAGGCAAAAGAAACACGCTTGTGGCATACATACATTAACTTTATCCCACCTCCTGCATGTTTTTTTTTTTTTTTTTTTCACTCCTTGTTTTTTTTTTCCTCTTTTTTTCCACATAGGTTGCAAAAACAACAGATGGCTCTGACGCCGACCTGTGGAAGGACGGCTTATTCAAATCCAAGGTCACTCGTTACCTCTGTTTCACCAGAAATTCTGTAAGTGTGAACATAAACTTCTTCCTTTCCCTATGCATTCCAGAATAACACATCATCTACAGACTTTTTTGTCTGCGAGCATCTATTATCTCAGTTTTCTTCTGCTAGAATATCTTTTCGCACTTTGCACTTTGATCAGTGAAAGTCCCATTTAAATAGACTATCGTAGGCCGTGCAATTTTTAACTTTTATATATATATAATGGATTTGCATTGTATATTCCAGATGAATAATACCTCTGTGAGATATTTTTCATGTGTTGGCCCTCCTGAGGATATAATTTATGTTTATTCATGAAATAACAATGAGCTGTATTTTAACTATTCCAATTTATTCAATCAACTGTGTCCCTGTAGAGAAAACTGTAACCAAACAGTGACTCTTGAAAGCTGATGTACATATTAGTGTGAATATGAAAATACTGCTTTTATATGTAAGAAAATAACTTGACCAATAAAACTGCCTTTACTGTAGTTTTGCTATATATAGAGTTCTCAATTTCTTATGTGGTTGAAATGATCTTTAAATGTTCCTCATAATCTTCTGTAGCCTCTGTAGTTATAAACACACTTCCTAACATCTTCTGGATTATCAACCTGTCTAACCTCAATTCATGCGTTTTGGTATTAGCTGTCTATTAATTTGCTTTCCATGGTTGCAAGTAGATAAAGTAGAGAGTGCTATAAACAAAACCTAAATTTTTGTTATTATTTATTATTATTTTTTTATTATCAGATCAACTTTAGGACTTAATCAAGCTTTGTTTTTTGTTTTTTTTTTTATACAATATGCCCTTTAAAAGCCACGCGATTTGGCAGAGGCTGCCTGGTGCCTGAGCTCAATCTGCTCCACAGTTTTGTATATAGCATACAAATAGCCTCCCCCTAGTTCCTGTATATTATCTTAAAATGTGTGTCCATTTTGTTTTAAAGACTTTGACACAAATAAAACATGACAGAGCCATCAACAAAGGCTATTTTGTCTGCCAGTCAATGGAGCTCCCACTGTAATTGTCTATGACAAAAACAGATTCTGTAAAATTAGCCCCTGAATTATGTGGGGGGAAATAAATAGTTTGTGATTTATCATACTCTAGGTTGGAGGTAGATAGCCCCTTTTGTCAGGCCCTGATGGAAAAAATCTCTCCAGTAAAAAAGAAAAACACTAAAAAAGGTTCCATGCATAGTAATAACATTCATCCATATTTCTCCTTAAGTCAGTATAAAAACTATGAATAAAAAATGTCTCTAATGGTAATGACTGTCGGGCAACAGTAGCAGTGGAATCCAGCCTTTTCGGACGCATCAAGTCACGGCTGGCTCGCCCCACTCTGTACTGCTGCTGTGTATTATTGCAATTTATTATGACAAAAAATGAAAATGTAATGGGAGGCAGGGAAGAGTCATGCTTGAAAATGTCAACTACACAGTCCCTGATTGTTTTTAACCAGTCCCATTCAGTTGATCAGACTGCCTGCTCTGTCTCCCATCATTCCACAGCTTCTCGCCAAAAGGTTGAGAATGATTACAAGTTCACAGATGCATTCTCTCATTGCAAGAAAAGGCTATTAGAGAGTAATTACTTCAGCTATTTTGTCAACCCTTCTCTTTAGAGACTTCCTGAGCTTTTAGTAAGTCATTGACTCTATTATCTCTAAATTTTCTTTTCCGAGCCCCCCCCAGAAAATCACTAACCTTTTTATTTTTCTTGCCATGTCCTTTTCGGAGTTGAATTTACATAGATGACATTCAATTTCCTGCATGTGCTCTGTTTTTCAGGGGCCCGACGTCATTGTGGACATGAAACTGACTGACATTAAGGACACGTTGCCAGAGGGCTTCACACCTGTGCAAGAGACAATGGACACAAGTAAGTAAACAGTCAATACCAACCACAGGCTCACTCCCTTCCTCTCCTCGTTTGTTCACTCCCCGACCAGCTTACACAGAGGTCCTCAGGGGCAGCTTTGCTTGAGATAGTGAATGTTTTATGGGTGCAGGTTAGCTTAATTTATGGCAGACTGTGGGAATAAAATAAACATTTTGCCCTGGAGGTATAAGAGAAGAGAATCATGAGTCATTGTTTATCTCAGCTGGAGCTGTGCTTTTCTTTATGAGGGGCTTATTTATTTATGTATTTATTTGGGGAGAGGACGAGTGGATGGGGGTTATCTAATATTAATGAAATGCATTCCCCAATGCTTTAGTGCTTTTTGAGTGCTATGTATTTCCCCCTCACTATCCATGGCTTAGAAATGTAATAATATTTTGGTGTGGGGAGTGAGGACAGCTTGTTTATTATTTTTATTATCATTGCATTTACACTGCACTTTCTAGTGTTGCTGGGGAAATAAATGAGCAAGGCACAGATGCAATATAGGAAAGCATGGCAATGTTTTTTCTTTTTATTATTTATTTATTTCTTTTTGCCAGAATGAAGAAAGGAGATTATGTTTTGTTTGGCTATGGTGTAATTTAATGTTTTATTACTTCATGTGAATCCATGTTTAATGTATACATGTGGCATTATGTATGAGTTTCTATCTAGAATCTCCACTTTAAATCCCTGTTGTGCACTAAAGCTGATGGAGGATTCACTTGCTTCTGTCATTTTACCTACTAAAATGATGAAAATGATAATAATGCATGTGGTTTTTGTGGCTTTCTGCTGTCCAGCGATTTCCCTTTGAGCATAGCAAGTCACCCACAAACTGATATTAGCTCATCTCTTATTCTGAGGCTGGGGAAGACTAAATAGCAAAGCACAAACAGGATTTATGAATATATATTTCTCCTAAAGGTTCAAAATGTCTTTGAAAGGTGATATCCTTTAGCCTGAAAGAGAGAGAAGGCAGGACTGAATATGTGACCTCGTATTCCTGTCTGACAACCCCATGTGTACCTGACTCATCAGAGGAAACTGCTATGAGGAAGAAGAGGCTCTGTGTAAAACTCAGCCCTCGTGCAGCTGCTGAAACGGCTGTATGTGACATCCAGGTTGTTGCGAAGTCCAAGTACCATCTTGTTAACTACACCTGCGTAGGGTAAGCTGTTTGGCACCTGGAATACATGCAATCATCATGTTTTGTATCTTCTATCAGTCACTATTTTGTGAGATTGTGTGTATATATATAAAGTCTAAAACTTTCATATTTGCATGAAACACTCTGAGTCTTTTCCTCATCTTTACACAGTGAGATTAATAGCATGGGGATATGGTATCGAATGGACATTGTTCCTCAGCAACAGTTATTCAAGGAAACACCGATCACACCCATCACTGATACCCCACCCAAAATACTAAGGTAATGTCATACTTCAATACTAAGCAGCACCTCTTGAAGTTCAGCTTTCTACCTTCCTATCTTTTCTTTTTAATACTCAGTGTACTCATGCTGTTGTTGCGCTTCTGTACCATATGTACCACAATGAAGACACAAGCAATTGATCACTCCCGGGCAATCTGCCGTAAAGGTTGTGGCTGGACAACGAAGTAGCGAGGGTGAACTGGAGAGACAGGCTAACTAGACAGGATCCCCTGAACAAGAACATGAGTTCAATGAGGGCTAAACTACTGCTATTTGTGGTGTGTCCCAGGAGGCAGAGGCAGGTCGCTCCTCTGACTGTGTTGACAGGAGTGTTGTTCTGTGCAGACAAAGAGGAGGAGATGTAGCCTGGAGAGGGAACGACAGCTGCAGAGGAAGGGAGGAGAGCTTCAAGATCTCCACCATGCTAGAGAGAGAGTGTGTGTGTGAGTGAGTGAGTGTGTGTGTGTGTGTCGCCTTCTCTTCTCATGCTGCTCTGGCTTCCTCTGCCTCAGGCCTCTCTGAGAATGGAGCAACCCTTTGTACTGTGTCCAGATCAAACAGCTCAATTATTTATTGCAATGAAGAACTTGGGGATTTCCACAGCAAATTGTAAATAAACAATTGAGACTCCTTCACTGTGGCGGTGCCGAAGTGAGGGAAGCTTGGCACAGGGTGCTGTTGGCTTTGCCAACTTGAATTGCTATGCTTTGCCATCCTGTGCTGGGCTGAGTAGAAGCCACTTAAAAGCCACAACAGGCCGGAGCAATGGATGCCAGCAGGCACATTCAAAACAGAGCTTTTGTTCACAAGGTCATTTAGTGGGATGAAAAAGTGAAATGGACAGCCATGAATTGAAACCCAAGTTCAAACTGCATAGACTTTTGTGAATCATCCATATTTTGGAAGTCAGTGGTCAATAATCTTTGATGTATTGAAGTGATGGCGAGAGCTCAGGCCCATGTGTGTGCCTTCAGAACTTTTCCCGGTAATCCTCAGTTCTTTTGAAGCCCAATTTCAAGTTGGTGAGGCTCAGAGGCTAGAATAAATTGCACCTCGAAGCGACTCACACCCCCCCTTGATGCCTGCTGAGATCACAGGCTGCTGTTTTTGTATTAACATTAAAATTCATTCCACAGTCAAAGAGTCTTCCTTTTAGAGTATTTCCATCCATAATGCACTGACATATAAGGACGGGACTGTAGGCAATTTAGACAGTTGCAGTTCTTTGACTGTTTATCTGGCATCCACACTGTGTAGTTACATGAACTTTAGACAGCCATACATACAGCTATAAATACTTCTGTAGTTATTTCACATTCACAGATTAGATGGTTTGACACCCCATCATTTATACACATCTCCTCAACTCCCTGATTGCCTAAGTAGGTACAGTATTACAGTGTAACTGTCTCTGCAGTATCACCCCACTATTCTTTATTCATATTCAGCAAGAGAAAATTCTCTCCTCCATGCCTCCTTCGGGCTATCTATAACAACTTTATGGCCTTTGGAGAATAGCACCTCTTAAATTTAAGTGCTCTTTACAGTCAGTGGAAAAGATGTTTTAAATACAGTCAATAATGTGTAAATTTTTAATGGCCCTTATAATTTTGAAAGCTTCAGTGATCCCTCTCAAATGTTACGTTGCCTCAGGCAGGGAGAACTTGTTAGAGTTGTGTACAAACGTAAACTGTAAATCAGGTTTTTTCAGCAGTGCAGAGCTGCAGTACACACTAACTACGGGGTGTTACATCATTATGAGATGCACACACTTATTGCATCAAGACTAAGGTGTTATATTTGAATTGTTTTGTCAGCTATACAGGATATCTGTAGGTCCTGAAAACTTTTCAAAAGCTTTAAATTCAATTTCCTCAAATATGAGCTTAAGAGGGTATTTAGTCTGAAATTGAATTTACTAAAGTCATAGCTACTTTCTTTTGCCTGCTGTAGGCTGTAATGTTAGTTTTTGTGTATGCGATTGTTGGCTGCCACACTGCTACTGTTATAACTTATAAGTGGGAGCCCTGAAACAGTGAATTGTGCTGGTATGACACTGCTCCATCATTACTCCACCAGTTTCATGGGCAGATGTCAGTTTTAGCAAAAACTTCACTCAACTTAACAGAATTATGAATGAAGATAATGATTATTTTCCATTATCAACTATTCAATTAGTGTAATGAAATGTGAAAAGTAGATAAATTTGTTGCTTGGAAATTCCTCACAGCCCAATGTGACATCTTTGTATTGTTGTTTTGTCTGTTCAACAGTGCAAATCTGAAGAGATCCAATTTATTGTTACATGTAATAAAGAGAGGCAGCAAGAACTAAAATTATCTACTATTTACTACTGCTAATTATCATATTTTTGATGGAATTGTGACTAAACTAACTGATTTAATATCAAAATAGCTACTAATCAATTGATGAAATGATTAGCAACTTTAAAAAGTATTTAATTAGTTAATCCATCCATCCTTTTTCTGCCAACAATCCAAATCCAGGCTTCTCTAATTATTGTAATTATACAATTTAGGATTAATTTTCATATTCTGATATTAAGCTCTAAAAAAGTGATAAAATAATAAAGAATAAATGTTCATATTGTCCCTACTGGTTGCCTGTCATGCAATCACATCTCATTTGCTGCAATCATGAAAAAGGTAAATTCTGTGTGGTGTTAAAAACTCAGAATTTTAACCTGCCACAGAAACTCTGGGAAAGGGAATCTTGGGGATTATTGAATCAAGTAGTAATTTCTTATTGGCTCAGGCTGTTGCACCATACTAAGCCACTAAAACTGTAAGTGTTAGGCCCTGGTGAGCAGTCTGCCATGCAAATGCACCTGAACCTTGTGTGTTTAACGTCTTTTTATCAACTTTGTCTGAAGCATTTCAACCAGCGACAGTGTTCTGTTTTGATTCATCGCTGCAGTCTGATGTCAACCACTTTGGCTTGTTATCTGTCAAGACAGACCGTATCAGCCGCTCCCTGACTTTATAATGTGAAAAACCTGCGCCATCCGGTCAGCTTTTTTAATGTGTCCAGTAAAGTATCCCCCTCCCTTCTTCTCCCGGCCTACGCTGCCATTTGTTCTCCTGATAAAACTGTCATTGCTGAGGCTGATATCTGACCTCTACAGTGACTGCTAGCATAAATTAGCCTTGTCCTAATATTGCAATTTCTTTCACTTCACTCAGAATCAAGGTTTTTGACATTTTTCTTAGAATAATAGGCTATTGTACACACAGACACTTTTTAAATCAAACTGTACAGCGATAAAAATGTCAAGGCCAAGCATCTTTTTTTTCCCCCCTTCAACATCGTATAGCTGGCTTTTACTTTAACACTTGATGCCTAGAGAGTCATCAGTGTCAGAATTGGCATGCATATCAATACGTTTTGGATTGCTCTGTCTTCTACCTGTGACACACCACACATTGCTGCAGCTCTGCAGGAGTATTGTATCAGCTTTCATTGCACGCTGGTTAACCAAGACTTCCCACTGCACACGACTCGTGAGAGAAAGAGACACTGTGACTGTCAGTGTGTCGCCTGACAGATCTCCCATCTGAAGTGCTGAAGAACAATCATTCCCCAGCTCAATCTCATTCATTACTTTGTTGTGTTCAGAAAAGTTGCAAAAAGTAGAGGTGATCAAGCAGAGGGATACAGAGCAGTGCCAAGAATGATCGAATGATCAGCTAAGATCTGATGGGCTCAGACTGTTTGGTGATTTGCCACCAAATTCAGAGAGATTCTCTTTTCAACACCTGACACCAAACTTAAAGGAGGATAATGATGGGTGAGAAAGCAGCTCCCACAAAGCAGCACTGTCGGCACATAGAGGAAGGTGTGGAGATGTTTTCACGGGGAAGACTGGATGTGTGTCAAAACAAGCGCTTCCAGCTCTCTGTATCGGAGCTCTGCCTTTTCAGTGATATTACTCTCATCCTCATCTTACCTCTCCACTGACTACCACTTGTCTGTCCCCACTGTCTCTCCCACTTCCTCTTTTTCAGTTTTTTTTTTTCCCCCCAGACAACTCTTTTCCTTATTCCGTGTGGAACAACACAAAGAACACCATATAAAAAAATTGTGGAACTGAAATTCATGTTGTCAAGTAATCCTTAGTGTCTTGGTTTGTGTTACAGCACTAATATGATTTTAACTCTGGCAGATTTCAAGGGAACATAATACTCTTGATCTGCGTTGTAATTACGTAAATCGTGCAGGCCGCGTTCCCAGTTTTACTATAATTTGATGAGGAACTACACTGTAATTGAATATTCAAATTAGAAATATGTGTCAATATGGCTCTCCTTGCCTGAAATGAGGATTAATTGTTGTCAAAACTCCAGTGGCCGACATAATATGAGCCCCAACACTGCTGTTGATTAGCAAATGCACTTGCTATGTTTTTGTTTTAAGAATTAGTTGTCTAATTGAGTTGCCATATGTTCCTCTCTCCAATGCACCTAAAATTGTATTTAGAAATCACCAGTTTGGATTGAGACAGTTTGTGTTGGAGACAGATGGGAAAAACAACCCTGGAGGTTGCTAGTCGAAAAGCATTTCTTGAGCACATTTTCCAGGTTTAATGTGTAGTCTTAAGGAATTAAAGAACCACTTTCACTCTTTAGATACATAAATAGATAAATAGCCAAACATAATACTTTCTTTCCCTCTCTGCTTTGTTTCTTCTCTGAGCTAATTTAACAACACAAACACAGATGCCTTAAAAGACATTTAAACCCCCCCCCCCCCCATGTTATCAGTCCACAGGATGTCTCTGTGCTTTGAAAGATGTGTACCTTTCTTCCTCAGCAGTGGAATCAACCTTTGCAAGGTAAAAGAAGACTGCATTGAATATGGCAATCGTTCCCACAAGATTGATGCCAACCTTTTAAAAATTCACCATTGGCCTGGGTTTAACATGGCCAAATGCTGATGTAAATGAGAAGGAGAAAAGTCGACCCTTTCACTGCAAATAAATCTGAGTTGCAGGCTTCAGCTCATAAATACCACAGCCCGTCAGAAGTCTTGTTTTATTGCTCTTGATGGAAATTATTGCATTTATTTATCTCATCCAAAGAGATAAGGCTTTGGAGCCACAACTCACATGCAGCACTTTCGGAATATATGAGCTGTACTAAATTTAAAAAAATTTGGATTTTACACCCCTGTAAGCGAGGATTGATTATGTTATCCATAAACAGACCAAACACAGAGCATGATACACACTTCATTATTTGCAACTTAACACCTGCTCATTTCCAAAATCTGTTCTCTTTGTTATTATTCAGCACTGTTTTCCTGCTCTCCCTATCCAGCTTTCCTGCCTTATTCGTTTGCCTTAACAGCAAACTCTTACCGAACACCTATATATTCTCTAATCAAAGCAATTCACTTTTTTAATGACATTGCCAAATGCTTTGCATTATCATTATAAGATCATTTGTTTTATAATGCCATCCCAGACCATTCACTTCAGAGCATGTCATGTTATGCAGCTCTCTTGAAGCTGAGAATTTTTTTTTCCTGCTTGCTGTGGATTTATCGATCCATAGGGGTGAGTCACAGGGTGTAATTCATGATAGCTTGATTGATGAGGATTTCAATCTTATATGGTTTGTTAACTTCAACTGCCCACAAAGTGCATTCTGTGCTGTTTTCTGTAATACAAGGCCATGAAACGGTGAAGGGGGGGGAAAAAAAAAAAACAGACCCTTGAATAATGGAATCTCTCAGTTCCTCCAGAATTAACAAGATCCTGCTCCAAACCCCCCACCGCCTCTCCCTCCCTCCCCCCGTTAAAGGTCTGTTTGAGCCCCTGGGCAGCTGCGGCACAGTTTAACTTTTACCATATTTCTCTTCAGCCTGTTATTTCATTGCAGTGTTTTGCCTTTAGACAGATCAGACAGCCTTTTCCATACCTTAGTGCAAAAGAAATTTCCTTGTATTATATTTTAATGTCTGAGGCATATGTCTTGGATCTCAAGTGTCACTGTCAAATGCAGTCTTCATTCATTTTGAGTGTTTTTAACATTGTCAATAAAATGGTATTGATCATGACTGAACATGTTACTCCTCTGCTGCCAGCAGGAGGAACACAGGCAGGCCAGATTATGAGCAGCAGAGCAGTGGGAGCTACACCATGACAGGTACGCATCCTCACACTTTAAATGTATGCAAGTCAACACCGTTTTTGATAACCACTATAGATAATCAGAGGAATTCAGTTGTTTATCCAGGAAATAATTGTTTTTTGTTTTTGTTTTGTTTTTTTTTTATTGCAGATCCTAATTTAAAAAGAAGCTTAAAAGTTCAATACTTATGTTTCCTATTTTTCATTTCATATCTGTGCAAAGAGTTTAGTCTCCACGCTAACTTAAAAATGCTTCCCTAGTACTTGATCTGCAAATGCTCTGCAGCTAGCTCTTCTAATTGATGGATGCTGCACAGAGCTTCGCTTATCTGAGCAAACGTGACCTACCAAAAGAGCTCTGCATTACACTCAAGAGAACATTTAACAGCTGTCAAAGATGATCCATCACATGCCATACTTACATATGTAATGTGCATGCACTGGACGAATTCTCTTCTCTTTATCAAGGAGAAACCCGACTACAGTACAATGCTCCATGACTAAAACAGCAGAAAAACTAATTCGTTTGGAAGCAGAGCTTAGCTATGACAAACCACAGAGTCAGAGTCGGCTGAAATGCTCTCGTCTCAAAGAGCGTGTGATCCACATGAGGTGAATGAGGCAGGCAGGTTTTTTATCCAGCTGGAGAGAGACACCATGTGGTGAGGATTCCTCCTGCTGCTCCAACAGAGGCACACCCAGGCTATGGCCACATTACACCCAGCAAGTCAAGTGTTCAAGAATTGCTTGAATATACAAATTGATGTGGAGCATTCCTGAATATAGAAATTATTTTTAAACTTAAGTCTGTAACCAAATCCAAAATTGCCCAATGTTAAGAAAGGAACAAAACTAAAAAACTATTTATAAATCATAGTGTTGGCATGACAGTCCTGTTATAAGTTAGTCAAGACAAGTGTGCAAAGTGTGGCCCTGAAGGAGCAGACATTAACACACAGCTCAATGGTTTGTGGCATTTGGTGTGTGATTTCTCCTCTGGGATGGGCTTTGAGTGACAGTGAAGAACATGCACATACTGTACAGCGTGCTGCCAGCAGTCATCATTTATGCCCAGAAAGCTGTCCTTTGCAGGTGCACACGCTCCCTCTTTCTTCTACCTTTATGTGTCCCTTCATGAGATTGGAAAGAGAAGAGGATAATGTAGTTAGCCTGAGATGTTTCTCTCTTTATTGCTTAAGACTGTGTACTCGTCAGCCTTACAGCATCACACTGTGAATGTGAGAGAACGCAACTTCCCTTCATTAACAATGTGATAGCCTGCAGACCAAGTGTGAGGTCGTAGCTGACAGCCTATTTGTGTTAATTGTTAGCAGTGGTGGTAGCACTGGTGTGTGTAGGCACCTGGGTGTGTGCGCGTGTGTGCGCGCACGTGTTTGTGTGTGTGTGTGGGCTGACAGCTGGCCAGGTTCGAGTTGGTCTAAAACCATGTGCGCTCTGTCAGGGTAGTGCAGGCGCCTTCTTTAGGATTGATGAATTGCCTGCTTTCTTGATTAAACCCTCCGTCACTTCCCAACAAAACAAAAAACCCCAACGCCAAAAAAAAAAAAAAAAAAAAGAGCGAGTTGAGGGGAGGACAGGTAACATGTCTGGAAAATCTGTCATCTGCAGTCACATCATGTACATATGTGATGTGCAGGTGCTTTGACATTTATTACGAGAATATTAAAAACTAACTCACATTTACTTTGCAGCCCTCTTTGATTTGACAGTTCAAGCTCATTTGAAAAGTTATCAAGTTTTCACAGCAGCTTCAACCTTTTGCTTTCCTTTATCAGCAATTCTTTGGTCCATGCAAAGTCCCTTTGTCAATTAAGTCTATTATTCATACACTGACAAGAAAGCATGATATTTTAAAGGTAGTTAAACTTATTAGTTAAACTCTCATTTATGAGATATGTCTAAAAAAAAATGTTTGATTAAAAAATAAATGTTGCCGTGCTAGAGAAAAAGACCAGACTAGAGAAACTAGAAGATAAACCTATGTGACATTGTCTTTTTCATAGCTGTCTCGATATTACCTACACAGCAACATATAGTATTCAGCAGACATCCACCTGATAAAAAGGTAAACGTAATAAAAAGTAATGCATTTACATATCTATCGCATTAATCAAAAATAAATCCTGACATTGGCCCTGATCTAACGTAATATGGAGAGCAATTATTTCCCTATCCATTAGAGGAACTTCAATTAACAGACACTAGACAGTTCATCCTTTAGAGGAGGAGGAGAAAAATAGGAGGTTCAAAATTAACTTGGGTTTGCAAAATATCTTGGCAGGGTGACAGTGATTTTTGATTTTCAGGAAACAATATTAGAATTCTTATTAAACTATGTGCATCTGCTTTTAATTTGCTGCAAATAATTGGAAAATGCAATGGAGCTTTCCAATTAAAGCTCCACTTTATGCTGTTTAATAATACCCTCATAATATTATAGCTTATGAAATGACAGGTGAGTTGGTGTATGAATAAAACATAAAGCCCTGTAATAAGAGACAGAAAAAAAAAAAAAAAAAAAAAAAAAAAACGAGACAGTTGTTGGGGGGCTTTTAAATGCTCGACATAATTTGCATATATTAATCTCCTCTTTTCAGCCTTATCAAGTATTCCACTGTATTTGAAGTTAAAATAGTCATGACAGGCAGGGGTACGCTTCGTTTTTCCAAGGATTTATTACTTGTATAATTCTGGATCTTTAATAAGCCAATATGACTGATCCTCTGAGTTCTGTGGAATTTGGTTAATTGTTCCAGATGGTGCTCACTGATTATGCAAAATTACTTTCTTTTCTCCTCTTTTCCCCCAACTACACCATTTCTTGATTGACTAACATGGAGAAAAAAGATTATTTTTGGCGCAGCACTTTCATTAAGAGGGTTCTCATCAGGTTTCAAACAAAAGTTCCATCTTATCTCCCTATGTAGTTCTGGGCAAGGCTGCACAGAGGGAGGAGATCAGCGGGCTCTTATCTCAATCCGTGATGGATCTCAACTGCTTCTCCACCGCTGGGGTTATATTTTAGAATAACACAATTCTTTAGGCTGTGGGATTAAAAAACACGACCTCTGGATAGTGACACAAAAGTTATTATTAGTGTACGCTGTTCTGTTCTTTCTCTTTTCTAAACTCTTTCTCTCCCCAAGATTGATGAAATTACTAGGCAGCAGGGTTGGTCCCACACTCGCAGCTCAGGCTCCATCCACAACTCGCTAACATTCTGTTTTGCATCAGCTAAACTGAGCTGAATGAATCATTTATGGAAGTGTTATGGGGGAGGTATGGGCAGATTTACTGCCGAGCTTTTACTTTGGATGGAATGGGATTTCTATGAAACCAATCTTGATGTCTGAAGTAATGCCAAAGTTTACATCAAGACATGAAAGGAACGCTCTTAAAACCCACGATTTGCTTCTTAATTCCCCTGGTCAGCAAAAGGCGAAACAGAGACTGAGAGGTTCAGCCCAATACACCTAATGTAATATATATATATATGTGTGTGTGTGTGTGTCCTTAAACTGTTTACCACTCAAAGCAACTAATGATGTAAAGCTCTGCTAAATTATATTTTAGTGCTTGTAAATTACTCAGTGTTTAATTTGCATGAATTTAGCAATTAGTGCATTTTCTGTATGGACATAGCAGCATAGTATCAGTGGCTGGGAATGGATACTGTAGAAGTGAATTAAAAAAATCACACCACCATGCTGGGAGGAAAATTCTTAAGAGCAACTGTGGAAAAAAAGTTAAAAAATTTCTGAAAAGAGTCGGGAGAATTATCGTAATTGTTGTAAGGGGAAATAAAGTCAGAGGTGTCTGGGCAGAGCATGTATGTAATTCTTTGAATCTGGTCCGTTTGTTAGCAGAAATTATTGAGGAAGTAATCCTTACATTTGCCATATTGTGATCCTGAAAAAAAAAAAAAAGCTACCTGTTTTTTCCAAAAACATTTGGAATAATTTTGGCTGTGGAGTTGCGAATATCATTTGAAAACGCTGATATATGTCTGAAGTGAATCCAGTGATGACCACAGTGAACTGTGTTGAAATAAAGTCTTTTATTTTGTATAGTCTGTGAATAAGCCCCTAGTCAAGAAGCTCTTTTACACTCTAACAGGTAAAACACTCTCGAGAGAAAATCCTTTTGGAATTCATCCAGTCAAAAATTCAATTTGACTTTACATGTTCGATCCCAGTGTGATGGTGCCATTAAGTATTTGGGAATTAATCCTGTATAAATCCTAATGGAATTTTTGACTGCAGCCTGGAGGCCCTCTGGCATTTTTGGACCTTTTATTACAGTCAAATAAGGGGCTTTACAAGGCTTTGCATTTGCAGGCCGGACTGGACTCTCGTGTCTCATCCCTCATTGCTTTCTATCCATCCCTGAGATAGAAGCAGTGCTCCATTAGTTTCAGTGTCCAGACGTGGACAGCCTCAATGGATGGGCCTGTCACGGCTCCCTCATTTGCCCCATGTACAGCAGGGTTTGTTATCACACATCTAATTAGAACTTGATAAAAAATATTTCACAAAAATCCAGTCATTAAATATAGTTTAAGGAGATTTATGGTCAAATATGCCTTAAAGATCTTTTAATGGCTCTGCTGACTTGTTAAGTTTGCAATTAATGATCTTCTAATACATACTGTGGTGTGATTTAGAAAGCACAATGAGATTCTGGGAATGAAGTCGTTCTGGAAAAGGGCATCTGGGGCTCCCAGAAGCTCTATTAAATAGTTCTTCTCAGACTGGTTTGCTTAGAGCCATAAAGTCTGCTGTGAAAAAGTTCAAACTCATCAGCATCTTTACATAGATGTGGCCATTTTTATGTTAGGGTGCAAGGAGCAGTGCCTGATTATGGGGTTGTTGCTTTGTCATTTCATAATAGTCAATTAGTGTGTAAAGAAAAGTCCACTGCTCCTCTGCAGTGGTATATACAGTACATTGTTTAACACTTTTATTTAAGCAATGGGAAATATCTCTTTTCAAAGTGCAAAGCGAAACTAATAAGCAAATGCAGATGTATGAAACTGTAAGTGCATAATACTAATAACAGTTCCCTGTTTCATCAGGAGACTAATGGTGTCCTTATTAGCATAATTAATGACAAATGGCGGTGCAGCATTGGTGGATTGGTTCTAGGGGATGATAAATTGGTGGATGCCCAGGTTAGTGGCTGCCAAGGAGGCCTCTTTGGCTGTCATCCCTCCTGCTTCCGCTCTGGCACAGTTCATTACTCACCGTGTGAGATGCCACTTTACATTGCCTGGTACTGTGAGCATGGAGAACTTAATAATGCCACCCACAACCACATAGAGCCTGCTGTTTTACCCACAGTCCAGAGGGCAAGTAGCTCAGCAAGGGCTAGGGGTTGTGGGGGAGCAGGGCAACATGGGAATCATCTCCTGCAGCTGTACTGATCAAAACAGATCACGCGTCAGTCCCTACTTCAGGGGAACCGGGGCCATATGACCCAGTCTCCTGTGCTGGTGAGTGTTTCTTGTTAGGATTTCTGGGGCTCGCCACATCCCTTGCATCATTATGGGTTAGTTTGCCCACAGAACCGCTAATTAAGAGGGGATTTGTGTAATTGTGCCTTCTGCTGTGTCCCATCCGGCACATGCAATTTACTGTCAGCCCTCTGCCAGCTTTTACACTTGTCCAGAGAGGCGTACCCCATTTATATACACATTCTGCTGCACATTTACCAGCAGCCACAGCTGGGGATCAATGCCAGTGCCATGGAAATGTCTTAAAAGACACTGTGCTGCTGATTAAAGTCTGATTGTCCATTTAATTTCATGAGCACTCAATAGCCAGCAAGCAGAAAGGGCTCTTCCAGTATTTCTACATTACTGCCTGCTTCAAAAAACAACTATAAAACCAGACTTATCATGCCAAACCATTCTGTTCCTTTACATTAAATAGCCTACATCATGCATTCAAAATGAGCTAACATAAATATACGTGTATTGGAGACATTATTGTACATGTACACTCCTCCTCAGAGTAATCGGTGTTATGCAGAGGTGTTTGTGGCCAACTCACTGTAGGTGTTACTGGCTCTGCCCACTTTCTGGAAGACTGATGGACCAGCGCCCAACTGGGACTGCCGCCTGGCTCCCTACCCACAACCAGATTTCAAGGACTGCTTGTCACAGATGGAAAAGTAAGTGGGTCATTCTACATAAGCTTGCCATTTTACATTTCTGTGGTAGCAAAATATATATATAATAATAATAATATTGGTTTAACTCTAAAATAACACCTCTTTTCCCTGTAATTTAAAAAGAAAAAAAAATCACCACAGGATCTCATGTTGATGATCTCACTATTGTATTATCCATTGAAAAGGTTCAGCACTATGTAACAGGTCGCTTTATAGACCGACTTTTACTATAAAGGCCATCCAGAATAACTATTATTTAGACACAACTATTTTGGATGAAGTATTGAGCAAAGCTGAAGATAGTAAAATCCTTTTTTTTTTTTAGCCCAAATTTAGTTTTATAATAATTTCTGTTGAGAACAAAAGGCAAGCTTGTGTCAAATGATTCAGCTTCTTTCCACTCACTCTGTTTTGCATCCACACTTTCTGAGTGTTAAACCCAGCCAGTAGTATGTAGCTATAATAGCATGCTTTGGATGTCTTTGCATACTGCTCTTGCTATTAAGAGCCATTTAAATTTGTTTACATTCCAAACATTTGGCTGGAGTGTAATTAATATTTCAATATAAAATAACTGATTTGCTGTCAGGAGAATTGTAGCAGAAGCTTGCGCGCACTACAGTGAGACAGGGAAAACAAGTTGCAAACAGCCGGCAGAAAAAAACAAAAATAGATCATCAAAAACTCTCAACATCATTTCAGCGCATGATCTATTTTAGTATAAATGTTATTCGAATTTCAGAATGTTAATTGACTCCCCAGTAAACATCTAAATAATTCAAAAGTTACACTTCCACTTTTGCAAGTAAGATTTTTAATACATTGAAAAGTTTTTTTTTTTTTTTTTTCACACATCTGTCTAGAGGGTTTGAAAAAATGGGAAAAAGTTAAAAGAAAAAGAATGGGTTTCATAGAGCCATAGTCATTAAAAGAATCTGAAAATAGCAACTTGCTATCATCTGTTCTCATAGCACGGGTCAGGAGCTCTGACACCTCCAAAATTCCTCCTGTCAGGGTAGGGGGCCATTTGTATTCTCTCTCATTAGGCAATTTGACTAATGACCTGCCGCGGCTGCAGAGCTACTGAGGGACCCAGAGCCTCGCGCCCTCTCTCTTGCAGCAGCCTGAACACACACCCTCTATTGGAATGGCACAGATGGCATGCCCGGACGACAAAATAAACTACAATATGTCTCCGAGATGCTGTCAGGCCTGGGCACTATTTCTCATGTCAGAGTCGGGCTAAGGGCTGTGAGTGGGCATAGGGGGTCCTCCTCCAGCTCTCTGTTCATCTACTCACCATTATCTGCAGAGGTGACAGAGAGCGGGGTCTGCAACTAGAATAGCATCTCCATGGTCTGCATAAAGAATCCACCTCAAATTGAGAGTCACACACCGACAGGAAAGGTATTGCAATGTCTAGCCAGGGTAGACATCGAGAAAAGTCAACATCCAGTTGTTTGGAATATGAAATATAGTGTGTTCCCGATAAAGCTTGAACCCATTTTAAGCAGCTCTAATTAACAATTATTTTTTTATTGTTTTATAATACTAAAAAGTTGAAATCAGATCAATCATCAGTTAAAAGCCTTTAATAGATGCTTACTCTCTCTCACAGATTTTTTGCCCTAGCTGTGACTTCCTCACTTAATTCAGGTGCGAGACAGATTCACCCAAGTAATCATATTAGACAGAGATCAATGCCATTCTGCTGAATTAGTGAAGTGTAAAATAAAAGTTCATCAACATTCCCAAAGTGTTACTCTCGAGTTGTGGTTCAGGTAATATGGGGTATGCTCGATCACCCATGCATATTTTTCCATCAGTCAGTGTCGGAGTACAACTCGGTCTGCTTTATGCGTATGTATGTGTGTGTGTGTGTGTGTGTGTTTGTTCGCCTGTGTGCATGGCCATGTCTGCTAGAGCCCTGGAAATGCAATGTATGGCGCTGTTGAAGTCCTAGGTGACAGTGCATCCAACAATGGAAGAGTGAGGGATTAGTGCTCAGCCCAGCGTACGAGGGAGCCCTTCCCGCCCTGAAACAGCCATTCATCTGTGCCCAGGGGCTGGAGATGACAATGCAGCCATTGCTCATCGCACCTGACGGAGCCATTAATAAGGCAATGATCCACAAGGGGCCTGTGCTGACTCCGTTCTTTACACTACAATCACTCAAGCCACAGGGTCCTCCTTACTTAACGCCACCTCCGCACTCACCGCCGGCATCATCATCACCATCATCATCTCATCATCACCAGCATAGTCATTGTACCAAAATTCCTGCCAAATGGTTTCGTATTGACTGCTCTCATACATTCCAAATGCCAAATAACTGCCCAATTCTCCACACTGCAGTACACTCATGAGTTAATGGACTGTAGCCTGCCCATTTGAGAGGCTAGAACATGCTTCATCTTGGGGATTCCTGGTCAGAAGATTGGATTTACATTATTTTTGCCCTTTGCACCTTCAGATTTCTCCACAGTACACCATTCATTCCTTAACGCCAAGTCATCTCCTGTGCCTCTCCATTTGTCTGGATGTAAGATAGCTTCTCTAGTATAGATGGTGGAGGAATACAAAGTGAGATCTGGTTTTAAATGTAATCCTTGAGCAATAAAGAAACTCTCTGGCCTTCAACTCTGTGCATTCATCTATCCATGCCATGCAGATCCATCAGCGGCTACAATCTCAGCTTTCCATAGGTGGCTGTTGATTAAAATGTATACTTCCTTCCTGCCTTTCCTGGTGTAGGCGCTCCCTGCGACACAGAGGTGTACGCTTAATTCACTTGCATGTATGAGGTTGGACTAACTACTGTATTTAGCTGATCACCTTACTTTCCCTGTTTTTCCAAATAGCGACACATCCAACATCTACGCTGAGGTGGTTGTCATGCAGCCACTTTTGTGTTCGGGTGAAAAGGAGTGAGGGCCAAACCTTTCACTTATTTATTTATTTTGTTTTCTCCAAGCTTGTGCTTTTTTTTTTTTTTTTTTTTTTTTAACTGGGTTGGTATTTTTCCACTAAGTATATCAAAGGCAACTGGATGTTTTTGGTGATTTGGTGATCCTCACTGAGCCACACTGAGGTGGACATTAGTGGTCTTGAGTGAACTATCTACTCTTTGGAAAACACACTCAGGTCCACTGCATTTATTAAACCATTTTGCCTTGTTGGAATGTTTTCAGAGCAAAATCGAAAATGTTAACATAACGAACAAAGTAAACAAATAGGCTTAGCCTAAACCTTTTAGCATTTTTAATTGTGAGGGTGTTAGCATGCTCATCTTAGCATTTAGCCTAAAGCACGATGGACCTCTGTGAGCTCTTGTTTTTATAACAATTTTACTTTGGGAGATGACTGGAAGCAAAGAAACTCAATAAGTTTTTCTGTGGACATGAGGGTGAGGATCATGCTTTGATTACAAAGATCACATTGTACTACACTTGTGTGGAAATTGCCAAACCGTGGATGAAGGTAAGATCCAAGAGACGAAAAGCAAAGTCGCGTAGGTGTCAAAGTGAGTGATACTTTAGAAGTTTATACTTTTAAATATTGTCGTGGACAGGAAAGACTAAAAGGAGTGTCAGGTCCAAAATGATGACTCATGAACAGCTTCAGCTTACATTTATGAGTTCCTTTTCCTGTGCCAGCAGCCTGATGGACTGTGGGTAAAAGAACACCAGTTGGAAGCTTGGCCTTTTGATATTTGGGGGCTCTTGTCAAAGCCAGCGGCAGCAGAAGTTTTGTGCTTCCAGATTTAGGACTTTTATAATGAAGCTGAGCAGCTGCAGTGTTCCCTTCAGTCTGGAAACGAGAGGTTTTGTGTCCCTTGTCACCCTGTGTTAATTTGGGCCCTAATGTATTTTATAAACAAAGGGCTGCTCTCTAGCCTGACAGTCATGACACCTTGATTCCAGTGCAGGATGCAAGCAGTACGGGGTTACACCATTAATAATCAACTGGCAGCCATCACACCATTTTAACCACGATCATTATGATAAAGGGCATACACTTAATTACAGGCCTGCTTAATTATAGCTCT
The DNA here is from genome assembly GCF_900963305.1 of Echeneis naucrates. Classification (NCBI taxonomy): domain Eukaryota; kingdom Metazoa; phylum Chordata; class Actinopteri; order Carangiformes; family Echeneidae; genus Echeneis; species Echeneis naucrates. Next base: position 7,068,703 of record NC_042519.1, on the reverse strand, counting down.
GTTGAAGCTCGTTTGTTTGGTCAAATGCTAATTATACCACCACGCTCTTGGCAAGTCCTCATTTCAATCCACTTTTTGCCGGCTGAACAGTGTGGCTTATTTTCATGCAAATTTGATATCTGGTGAATGTTTTGTCTCTCTTCTTTCCACTTTTCTGTGCCTAGTGTGAGTGTGTCTTTGTTTCGGAGGTGAACATCTCTCAGACAAGACAGAATCGGGAATAATCAAGAGTAATTAAACTGGAAGAGGGTTGGAAAAGGGCTGGGTTTGAGGAGAGAGTGGAGGTGCTCAAATACAGTGAGAATTAAAAAGCCTTTCATCTCCTCTCCATAGATGGAAGGAGGGGAGCTGTCTGGGGGGGGGTGACTGGAGAGGCTGATAGCTTTGCTGTTTTATAATCCCACATTTACAATAAAAGTCAGACCATAAACTTTGTTTTTTCTTATGTTTTTGCAGCTCTGGACAATGTGCCCTTTGTGATCTCTCAGAAGTTTTTCAACAAACCCAACAAGGTAAAGACTTTCTGAGGAGCAAGTGACAAAATGCTAAATAATTTACTAATTTTGAATATCAGAGTGGTGGTGACTGTACTACTTCCTTCATTTCTTTTGCTTTCCATTCTTATAATTTCTTTTCCTTTTCTTTGCATTTGTTTTCATTTTTCCTTTCCTTTCTTTTTCTTTTCCTTTCCTTTCCTCCAGACTGAGTGATGAATGCATGCAGTCATGCAGAGCTGGCTCAATGTAGTCCATTTGGCTTGCTGGCGGCGGTTGTCACTATAGCCCCGTTTGTATTGACACAGAGAGGGAGAGGATTAAAGATTTTAAGCATGCTTACTTAGCCATGAGCCTAACCGCCATGTTTCTTGTGTGTGTTTTTTTCCCCCTCCTTCTTCTTCTCCCTCCTCCTCTCCCTGCTTTTGATTTCAGATGCAGCAAGTCAATTTAATGGGCATTACGATCAAATCCCTGGCAGAGATCGAGGAGGAAGTGAGTAGAGGCTGCAACGCTCGGCTGCCGCTGACGCTGCTGGCCCAGAATGCAAAGCAAACGGTCTTGGGGTTGTAATTAAGTGTCTGAGACAGCAAGGCCCTGTTGGCTCCACTAAGCCCCAATTGAATAAAAGCATGGCCAGGCTCGGCTTCGTCTTAAAAGCTTCGTCTCCTGTTCCTAAACACTTGACTTTTATCCCCCAATTCTTCCCTCACACAGCTCAATCTAGCGTCTCACACTGTGAGAGGAGCTTTTCTGGTCAGATTCTCCAAGTTTTACTTTTTTAAGTTTCCAATCGGCTTCATCTTGAACAGTAAAAAATGAAGATGAAACATTGTAGTATGTGAGCATTAGTAGGAGGAAAATCATCTGTGTGCAGCTTCTTCTTCTTTGGAGCCAGTGTGTTTGTGAGAGCAAGTGAAAGAAAGTCAGTGTGTGTGCTGTATGTGCGTGTGCATGTGTGTGTGTGCTTTAAAGAGAGTGACAACCCCCCTTCTCTCTCATTAGCACAGTATCTTGGTATCAGAACTGCCAGGAAGTGACAGACCACTGTAAAAGAACAGGTGCTGTTGGGTTTGAGATGTGTTACAGAGCAAACACTCCCTCATCAAACTGGGTGTCTGTTCTGCACTCTGCCTCTGTCTTCTGTCACATACTATCCAAATCACACAGTCGCCATCTTGTCATATGGTCATCTGAATGAAGCTCATTGTCAGCGCAGGTATTAATGGTGTGTATGTGTCTGTGTATGTGTGTCCAGGGTGGAGACAGGCTGGCTGCTCGTTCTATATGCTCTTGTCTTTTTTTTTTTTCTTTCTTTTTTTTTCTTTTTTTTCCCTCCTTCCTCTCCCTCTCCTCCTTCCTTTCTTCTCAGAGTGTGATTAGCAGGAGGACACATGGTGAGCTGAGCTGGGGAAGGGAAGGGAAGGGCATGAGAAATCATTAATTACAGCCGCGCTGGAGCTGATGAAGTAAATGTGAGATAGTGTAACACACAGGATTTAGTGAAGTGGACGACAGCACAAGATTAATGGTGGGGCCAGGCTGATGAGGATGAAGTCACAGCTTAGCTTGATAATTAGTTTCCAAGTGGAAACATCCCTCACCATTGTGTTATTTTTACTTCTCTCCCCTTATTATTATCCCACGATGATATCTACAGAACAAGAGCTGGAAATACAGTTGGTAATATTCTCACAAAACATGTCCGTAGTACAAAATGTTTTATTTCTATTGTTGTACTTGTTTTTCTCTGTCTGCCTTACACTATAAATTTAACGTCTATGTTTTCTCTCTCAGAGCTTCTGTTAAAGTGGCTCATGAACAAAACAAGTCACAATATTGAGGTTCAAAATAGGCTGTTCTTAGCATGAAACTGTATGCCAGCTTTCTAAATGCTGCTGGGTGAAATTCTTCCTCTGTTGTCCAGGAGAGGTCACTGTCCATGCTTGATGTGTTGGTCCCCCCCGCCTCTTCTTCAGAGACTCATGGCGTGGTGCTTTGGGCAAAGACTCTTAATTGCTTCGTTTCTAAACCCATTCAAATATATAGATTCATGAAAGAGATGTGCTTTCTAGAGTTATACATATGCACATGTAATTGAGGAAAACTGTTGTAATCACAGCCACAGTTGTAGATAAGACCATTTCCTAACAGGCATCACTTAAGCCATGTCTCAGATGATGTTGGTTCCAGCAATTAGGCATTCTTTTCATTTCCCAAATGACTCGCAAAACTTGCGGATATTATAATTGCTTTTAGCCACGCATATCTAATTTGTGTCTTTTTAAGTGTTAATTAGTAAGCGATTTAAAGTGACATCTTTATGTAGTTTGCTCTGCTGAAAAATGTTGTTGGCAGCTGGCTAATGATTTGCAGAGGGAGTATGCTAGGGTGGAAAGAAGACTGTATGCACACATGACAAGATTTTCATTAACACCTATGTATGATTGGTTCTCAGTGTTTGTTGGGCGTTTTCTGTGTGCCTGCGCCCAAATGTGCTTGTGCAGGGGTGTGTGCATGTGTTGTGAATGTATGGTGGGACAGTGGCATACAGGTGTATGTGAGAGGTGTGAGGGAGAGCTCCAAATAGAGGTGGAATTAATGAAGACAACATGTCACATATTTTTGGCAGTGGAGCAGGGACAGGAAATGAAGCTCGGCTCGTCTGTGTGACTGCCGCCCATGTTCCAGTGTGTCACTGTCCTGTCAGCCTGTGTGTAAAACTGGCAGACATTGATACATGCTCTCCCTGATAACACCCCATTCCCCCATCCATCATCCACACACACACACACACACATATATACACACATGCACACAAGATTATTTATTTACTGTGCCAGATGTTGAGACTGAATTTTAGTGTGGTGGGGGGGGGCCTGAATTTCTTCGCACCTAGCAGGCTTCTGATATGTGACAGGTTTTGGGTAACTTGCAGCTTCCCCTTCGAGTAGATGAAAATCGGGAGGAAGGTGGTATTTTGATGGAGAGAACCTGCTTTCAGCCATTGTGGTTCTGTGGCTTCAGTTAGACATTTGGAAACTTATTTCAGTGATCATACAGCATCACCTAGTGCTGTGTAGCAGTATTGCAACTATGTAACTTTGCAATGGGAACAATGCTTAATGTCGCTATCAACTAGTGTACCTGCACCTAAAAAATTATTTATTTTTTTTTTAAACAGTTTGACCCTGTTTTCTCAGAATGTGTTTTTCCTTAAACTACACTACACTCTGCACTAAGAATTGCACTTCTGTTGATCATTTCTTAATAGTTTCAATGGAGAAAATACATTTTGGACAAATGCAAGCCTTTTTTTTATTTGTTTTTGGGGACACAGGTTCAGACTTTTTCTTTGGGTAGAAATATGTTTGACTACCTCAGGTAAAACTATCTGATGATACCAAATAACATATGCCCCTCTGATGCATTCTTTTCCCCCAAACGTCACAGCTGCATTCCTCATTGTGTAGAACTCGTGGAATTTTTAATTGTATTTTGAACATTAGCTAACTTGAGGAGATTTGAGATTTCGGCTGACCTAAAAATCAACTGACTGTAAGGAAGTGCCGCATTTTTGCTATCAAATTAACAAAGCATAAATATATATTATTTATATTGTTTTGCAAAAGCTATGCATATAATCTTATCTAATTTTTGGATTTGAGCCAACGTAGAACAAAATAGGTTTCTGGCACCAAAACTATAAATATCTGGAGGGCAAGGGGTACCAATTTTTTTTTTTTTTTTTTCAAAAGAAAAAAGTTAATATGAGGATTTATGTAGTCAGCTTTTAGATATGTTCTTGTTCCCATGCTCTATTTTATAATGCCAAAAGCCCTCTTGCCTTTCAAAGAGTCATAACCTGGAAACCCCACAGGGGGGCAGTGTTTCTTCATATTTTCTTCAGCCCAGAGGCCACAGAAGCATTCTGCTCTATGGTCAATTTAATGCCTGTGGCCTCCAAATGAATGAATATTATTAAACAGATAAGTTTTAAATCTATGGATCATTTGCTATCAGCATTGAGTAAATAACTAACTTTAATTATTAATGTATGAGTCTGGAATTTACTGCAGCATTTCTTACAAAGGCAATGCAAATCATTTAGTGTGCTTTGGGATTAATCATTTAATACTGCAGTTTATTTATTCATGCAGTTTGGTGTAGTTTTTTTTTCTGCAAGACCACATGTTTTCAATCATCAGTACTTCCTGCTCATCTTCTTTTTTTTTCTTCTTTCTACAGTTTCACTACAACTTCAGCACAGAGAAAAGCATTGGTTTATCACTTTAATCCCAGCCCTCTCAAGATGTTGGAGACACAAGGACTGGAAATATACAGATGGACAAACTGCATCATTTATATAGTGAACTAATGATAAAGAATTAGGATAGAACACATATGCATGTGATTTAATTTTAGACATAAGTTTGTATTTTAATTCTATGTAAATAATTAATTTTTATATATTTTGCTAATATTCAACTTCAAACATTAAATTGATTTTGTTGGGGGGGTTCCCTCAACTTAATTATCTAGCATGTGTCTTTTCTAAATTCAAAAGAATTGTTTACAGTTGCATCATGCTCAGAATAAACCGATTAAATGGTAATAGTATGTTGGCTGTGACTCACATTTTGCTCGTCAGAATAACAGGACTGTGCTGTCAGGGAGTGAGAGGACAACAGGGAACAGAGAAGCAGCCTCATCACACACACAGACAGGCCCCCTCTGAAGTTCATTTTCCAGCCGAAGCACCTTTCCATCACAAAGTTTGTCAAGAGCAGCGTGCAGCAAGAGTGAGTGGTGCTTTGAGACACGGGTGCCTTTTACCTTGGATGCCCACCCACGTCAGCTGTGACACCTTTACTGAGTCAGACAACAACACGTAAGCTTCAGCTCTGTAATCTGCAGCTTTGGCGAGTATGATGTTGCTAAACACTAATTTTCTGAATATCCAAAAAACCCAAGTATATGATCTGTTTAACAAACTAACAATGACTTACTGCTACTTCACTGCCACATTCAGAAGAATTTACACTTGGATGCCAAGAATCACCATCCTCTCACTCCCGCTCACATGTCATCTGCAGCTAATTAAATTGTCAGAATCCATTTGCACATTTTTCCAGGTGTAATTAGTATCAGAAACTCATTAATGGATTAATGTCCCTCTTGTTAATTAGACTTTCCTGCTAAGTTTGTGAACTTATGCATTCTGCTAACACTGCAGGTATTCTCCTTTTCCTAATGGCTTCTGGTATTCACAGGTGTTTAATGAAGCATACAGCAGATGACAACCCTCGCCGAGCATTTGCGTTAACTCCTCTGTTCTGCTGCGGAAATCAGAGCGACGGTCTGAGGAATCCTCTGCAGAGGGAACAGCTTTCATGCTCCTTCATGAAGGTGACACTCATGTCAGTGATGCCCTAGAGCGCAGTGACAGAATCCAACAGCCCTCCTCCCTTCTTGGCTTGAAGTGCATATAAACAGTTCGCCATATGTATCCACACTATCCACATTCTACAATTACTCATTTTACTAATATACAGTATGTAACAAAAAATGTAAAAGTTTTACTGCTTAATGCTAATTCCTTTACCCAAAAGATTTATTTAGTTAGTTAATTAGTTTTGTGATTTTAGATGTATTCTATCAGGTAAATTTGATTTATCCTACACTTATTGATAGTAACCAATCCAATAAATAGACCAAAACAAGCCGGCACATCCTACTTAACGAGTACTGACTAAGTGATTTAGTATATTATATTCCTGCATACCATAGACCTCCACTCTTGTCCAAAAATAGTGACTGACTCAACATTCACACCTCCTTTTTAAATACTCATGAAAGCAAAAAGTATAAATCTTCAGCTGAAACCAGACAGATTGCAGCAAATGCATTGTTCAGCCTTGTTTAAGATTTTCCAAAACAGGAGTTTTATCAGCCTTTTAACAAAATTACAAGTGTGTACTGCTGTTCTGTTTTAAAATGTTTACTTCCTAACCATGACAAAATGTGATTGGTGGCTGAGAGCCCAAGAAAAGTAGGGAACCTACAAAGTATTGACATTCAAACAACCCTTGATGCATTGCTGCTTTTGGTCTTTTCATTTGAGGTGTTGGATAATAAATAAAATCTAGCAGTCTTATCCTTGTCATTACAGTCAGGCATTGCTGCAGCAACCTGAGTCTGACATTAGCTCTGCAGGTCAGATGTAAGAGCTTAGAGTGAAACTGATCATTAGTCGGGTGTTTGTGTTGATGGCGAGTGAAGCAGCATAGCCAGACTCTTTCGATGGGCAGAGAGCAATCTCACTCTCAGAACCACAACTCCTCATGAGCCCTGCCCAGTATCACCCATCAAAAGTCTGCCTCACATGGTTTCAGTTTTCCTTTTACTCCACTTTATGATATGAAAATTTAGATTTTCAAAGACCTCATTTTAAAATTACAATGGTTACAACTTTTTTTGAACTGTGGCAGTTTAACTGATATTGGAATAGCTGGAGGCTATTGTCTCTGAGCCTTTCACATATGGTGAATCTGTTTTAAGGCATCTCTTCAACTCTCTCACTATCTCTAACTGACCAGGCCCACATTAGGCTCCTCAGTCACTGCTGCTGCGTTGCTCAGAAGATTTGGCTCCGCTGAAGTTGAGCTAATCTGCAGAGCAGCACATCAAAGCCCCACCCTCTGTGAGACTGCCAGATGTCCCGTGGTCATTTTTAAACTCACACCCTGGCGCATGACACGGAGCAGTGTGTAAGCATGTAGACAGAGGTGGATGGGCCGCTTGGAAATTGGAAAAGGAAGCCTGTATTTATGAGGTGGTTTGAGGTGCTGTGTTAAGACGGGCTTAGCCTGCCACTCTCCCTCTGACAGTCCTGTTTCCCCCTGTGCTGGGGTGACCAGAGACAGAGAGGTGAAGGAGTGAAGGCAGGAGGCCTGTCAAAGCAGGTCCTGACCAGAGCTGGACCCATGGTGAACAGACTCACAGGCAGGTGGTGCAGCAAATCACACGAGCAGAAAAAGAAAAGGCACATTTAATGTCCACTGGACTTGTGCTTTCATAACAAGAAAAGTGAAGTTGTGATTCCTAATGTCATGCCTGGGGGCTAGTGCATGCTGGGATATGTTCAGTGCTCCGTGATCTTAGAGGGGAAAAACCTTTAAGAAAAATGGATGAATAAGTAAGTGCTATATTTAAGACATAGATTGGAGGCAGTGAAACACTAATTTACCACTTACCTCCAACAGCCTCTAGTCTCTTCACCCCGTGTTGACATCATCAAAAGTTGGAGTGCCCCACTGAGACTTCAAGCGAGAGGTTAGACGTGTGGTCGGCACCGCCACCTTAACAAGCCCCTGGACTGCAATCTGGGGGGAGCAGCCCATCAAATCTGTCTCTCCATACTTCAGCTAGAAGTAAGATGAGTGATCTCCCAGAGCAGAGATCACCCCTCCCTCCCTCCCCAACACAGCGGCTTGCCTCCCCTCCCTCTCAGCCATAGCGGCCAGCGCATATGAGTCAAATTATTGTAATTGAGCAGGGATGGAGTCGGGTGTGAGGTGATTTCTCTCTTCATCCTCTCTCTCTCTCTCTCTCTCTCTCTCTTTCAGATATTTCTGCACGTACTGTGAAATGACCAGCAAGCATCTTCCCCCTCACTCACTCCCTCACTCCCTCCCTCACTCCCTCCCTCACTCCTTCCCTCACTCCCTCCCTCACTCCTTCCAACACTGCCCTTAACACAGAAATCAATTAACTCCTTTTAAGTCAGATCAAAGGCCCAATACACCATTCAGGTCTCTGCATAACCTGTGGGACAATTAACTCTCCCTTTGTTAGCAGCCAGGCTGGACAGATGATGGGAGGCTGCTGCCACTGTGCACATTCATGTGAAGTCGTTGTAAACAACAGGAAGTGATTGGGCCAAATTCAGACATGCACCCCCCTAATTAACCAGTCAGTTATTCATCAGTACATCAGGGTGAAGGTTTTCAGTCATCTGCTGAGGACGTCATGACAAAAGGAAAATCGACCATGAGGCCACTGAAACCAGACATGTAAAAGAACCCCACACCCCTCCTCTACATATAGAATGAAAGTGGAGGCAAACCGTTCCGTTTTACGCTTCTTTGTGGTCATTTTGACTCTTTATGGTTTTTTGTGTGTCTTTGTAGTCACTTTGCATCTCTTCATAGTTGTTTATTTTTTTATATCTTTTGTAGTTGTTTTCAGTCTGTTTACAGTGGTTTTGTGTCTCTTATTGGCCATTATGGTCTGGGCTGCGTCAGTGCTTTGAGCCTGGGCTTGTGCCCACAGTAGGCCTGTCCAATAATCCTTACAGACATGATGGTAGCACAACATGCGAGTGTGACATCAAACTGATCCGCCACAGGGGAGCGAGTGGAACTTTCGTCCACAGACAGGTGCACTGACCCTGTCCACCCCTGAAGGTGCCACTTGCATTTTATTGGACATTTATGGCCGGCCAGCATTTTTTAACAACCACCTGGATGCAATAAAGGTCCAGCTCCTGAGCTCTGGCTGCCCAAAGGATTTCCCAGCAGCTCCCATGGGACCTCTGGCTAGTTAAGATGTTTATTAAGCTGAAAGTGGTCCAGTGGGAAAACACAGCACTTCATAGAGATTCAGGCCAGCAGTTTTCTTGTTAGTCGGAGCGCTCCCCAGAGGATTGGTTTTCTTTTCCTTTCAATCCTCAGAGGGAGGACAGGGTCAGTTCACAGGGCACAGGGTTGACCAACTGGTAACTAGGCACATGAACCCCGGAAGGAAAATATCTCAAAACTATCAAGGTCAATCTGGAGTGATTCCCACAGTTGCATAAAACATATACAAGCAAATTCAGCCAAAGAGATACACACCGTAGTTAGCTGCAACCTAAAACAGTGCAGCCACGGAAGGAAGTAGATTGTTTTCCAGAAAGTATTTATGGACACAGCCACAACAGTAAAAATACAGAAAGTGCATTTCAGTGGTTGCAGATATCTGTAAAAGTTGTTTCAACGCCTCTTTGCACTTTTAAAACTACTCATTCTATGAATATAAATTGCAAATGGCTGTGAATAGTATATTTTGAATTGAATTCACCACTGAAGTTCTCCATTATACTCTTAGTTCTGCTTGCTGTTTGACAGATCTTGACCTCACTAAGCTCTGCTGGACCTCTAGTTCAAAGCCTTGGTTTTTAGCCTCAGGCACTCACTCAGGCCCTAATAACTTCAGTTAGCCTGTTAGCCTGTGTTTTGCTTCCTAAATGTTTATCAGCTGTACTTAAGACCAATTGTAGAATAGTAAAGCTGCAATGGCATCTCCCCTTCCCAGCTACTTTTTTTTATACCTCATTTAATGTTGAACTTTCTTTGGGCCAGACTGCTGAGCCTGCGTTGAGCACATTGTGAACTTAGCAGCACATGCAGCCGGTGATGGGTTTTTAGTGTTCTCTGCCTAATGTTCAGGACAGATTAGAAATGTTCGCCTGTGACAGATGCTGTCTAGATCTTCACTACCAGATCCACCCAGCTGCAAAACATCTGGTGGATTTCTACCTTTTTCTCTGAAGTGCAGCCTATTAATGACACACTCATACATGTGCACATACACTGAAAAAACACATCCAACATCTTTGATTGAGGCAGCGAAGAAAAGAAATCACAAGTATGCAGATGGTTGATTATAAAGATATTTTTATTACCACTGGCCCCCGGAAGCTGATCTTCTTTTTTTCAATTATTGCAGTGATTCATTCGTCTTTCAATTTTCCCTATCATTTGTGCACAACATGTGATGCCTGTATCACTGCTGGTACTAGGTTCGACTTATTTCTCCAGATATGCGTTTGCCACAAAAACAAAGCCCTTCAATTCCAGCTCTGTAGCAGCGCCAGCATCTATGTATAAGTATTTAGACTATCTTTCACTACTTCAGCCGCAAAGTCTGCGAGTACATGCAAGTTAGTCAGCAGACACAGAATTTATACATTCCACATGAGGAGCGGGTAGAGAAGGCCTTTGCTTGTTGTTAATGGCACACATCCTAAAATTATGCTCCTGGTCTCCCGCAGCTCAAACATTTTTTCGTCAGAGGAAACATTATTTTTGTGGAGACAAATCCAGTGGATAACATGATCATCTGATGAAAGGTGCTGCAAATCTTTCCTGAGCTGTGACACTTTTGCTAATGATGAAAACGGTCATGTAACAACAAATGACCTGTATCCCACTGTGGCATGAAAATATCATTTTGGTTGTCTGATAGCTGCATGAGCCAAAGTTTTTCAAAGTTTGTGTAAGAATCTTCTCAGCGGACGAGTCATTGTTTTGTTTTTGTAACTTGTCTACTCAGCACCTCTGTGTGGGAGATTGAATAGTCCTTGTTGGAAAGAGATTTAAGATTCTTGCGCCGATCATCACTTAGACAAAGCCACTTATACACATGGGTCTGTGTCTCATGGAGATCATTCCAGTCCATGGTTTAATTTTATTTAAAAGAACCACGCTGTAAAGTTGTTCCTCATGTGCCTGAACAGCTTAGGCTCTCATGAAGACTTGTTTGTCCTTGACTTGTGTGTGAAATAAAGGAGAACAGAAAGAGAAATTCCCACATCACAGAAAAAAAGCATTTGTTATTGCTTGGTTTCATAATGTATCATCTAATCCCGTCTGTGATCCAACTTTGAACAGCTTTTTAAAATGTTTTGAAGAAACACAGCACTGAAGAAATGTGATTATTAGGCTTTTGCAAAACATTTGATCTATTTATGTTTTTGTTTTTTGTTTTTTTTAATCACAATATGCCCATAACAGAATGAAGTAGAACCTCATTAAATTTACATTTCTATGTTTGGGATTTTTCCACAGAAAAAAAATCTTGATTGAAATAAACTAACCAGTACTTTATAAAGAGAGGGAACATGTTTTGTTTTTCTCAATTGTGCAAAAAAAACCAAAAAAAAAAACCAAAAAAAAAAAAAAACAGAAATTAACGAATTATACATAGTTTTGTTTGAATATCCACTAATATGTAAAGCAGCTTGTCATAGCAGTTATCTATTTCTCCCAAAATGTAACAAATGTGAAAAGTCATTGCAATTTCTTGTTGGAAATAATATTCCTAATATTGTTAGAAATAATAACAATAATTATTATCATTAATAGGAGTAGTAGTAGTATTAAAGAAAAAACATTTCAAACCAACACATGAAAAAAAAACTGAAATGAAGTCAAAATATAAACTGTCAGAGAACATATTACAAACTTCAGTAATATACACAATGAAAATAGCTCTTTACATATATATTTATGAAGACAACTATTTAATACATCTGTAGAATTTTTATCAGCACAGCAGCACAGGCACATCAGAAACAGAAATAGTGGAATTTGTGTTTCTATTATTGTTTTACACAGCACAAACAGGACAAAAGGACAGATTTCACTCATTAATATACAAAAGCTTCTTTGTAAATGTTTCAGTGAGTATTTAAAATAGTGCCATCATATAATTTTGTCTCAATCATAATCAATTTAGAAAAGAGGCAACTTTTATGTATTTATTTTATTTTTTTTTTATGAAGTAAAAATGAAGACTTTGTATTTAAGACCATCCAGCTCTGTGTACCTCAGTGGTTTGACAGCCCATAGCAACTCCAAAGAATATATTAACAATGTTATCTTATTAATATAGCCTTAGAGCACACAATGATGGTTCATTGAACTATTTTATATTGAGGTGAATAGTTTTTAATTTGCGAAGAAGTTTTGCAGAGTAACTTGTACTTCCCCCTTTAGTCCAGCAGGGCGCGCTGTTGTAATTTAGATGGTGCTTTTTGGGGCTTTGTGATGTTATCAGCATGCAGCTGTGGGTTGGTAGGTGCTGCAGTCGGGACAGCAGCTGCATTAATCTGACTGCATCATGGACCGCTGTCATTAGATCAACTGCTCCTTCACAATAACAAATGAATCACTGGACGGTTAATATAATGGTGACGCTGATGATTTATGACAAAATGGCAAGAGATTTGAATACGCAGCCAAAATGTATTCTGTGACTTTACTTTTTTGCAAGGTTTTGATTAGATTCTATTTTCTACATAGTGAATAGGATTTTTTGATTTATTGATTTATTGACTTATTTTTTACATACATCACTCTAGAATAATACTCAACAACCAGAGGGCGATAAACTTTAAACAGGAGTGTTTATTTTACATCAGCAGACGTTATATGGGTGGTATTTAGACATTTCATTGTCTCTGCAACCGCGCAATGTGCGCTTTTTATATAATCAAATGATTTGTAGGCCATTTTTACGTTGATTTTAAATTGAAATCTATCAAGCTTTCCCTCTATCTATCCACCTGACCGTCTTTCTTCCTTTCTGTCTGATTATTTACAATTACCTGCATTTTGGTTTTCAATTTTAAATGATTAAGTCCTGCCCGTGTTAGGTGAATTGTGAATTGTGAATTGTAATTGTTGTCTGCAGATATTAATTTGTATTGCTGTATCTGCGTTTGCATTATTGGTCTATCCCTGTTGGAAATGGCTCAGTATTATTAGATCTTAGATAAATGAAATTACAGCTCAATGCGTTAACAAACTTGAGCCTACAAATGCAGGTAAACAGTTTTCAGACTCACATTTCAAACCTCTGTGTCAGCTCGCTGTCACACAGGGCCCTGTCAGGCCATCTGTCAAGAACTCAATAAATTTGTCAGTGAGAAAAAAAAAAGAAAGCTGAATCCAATAAATCATACCATAAACAAATCTACCCGTGGGTTGACAGTGCTGCATTATACTTTGGCGTAATCCTCCGGGAGTTGGGATTATCCTGCAGTATCATATTTTTTGGCTGTCTCGGTAAGGTAAGAAGGACCATGTGGCTCAGGCGGAATAAAAGCAGAAATATGTGAGTGGGAAGAGAGAGAGAGAAAGAGGCTGGGGGGGGGGGAGGTGACGTAAATATCCCCACTGTTTATCTTCCGTGTATCTGAATTTAAATTAGCTCAAATAACATTGTATCGTGTAAATAATGCTTACAAGAATTTACCCCTCAAAAAAAAGTAGAATATCAGATGGACCGATTTGTGAGTCCAAGTAAAAACTTCAAATCAAAGCGAGTTGTTAGATGCAGTCCATCCAGGGGACCTCGGGCCTGCAGGGCCCTGGGCGAATCTCAGAGCCTATTTGTTATTACAGCGGCGCACTTCCCGTTTGCTTGCTGTGTGAAATCCCATCATAACGATATTCATTCTTTTCAAAGTAGGAAAACATGAAAAGAAAAAAAGAAAACATTAAGACTAAAAAACGAAAGCAATAAAAATAAATAAACACCAAAACAGAGTGAATTAGAGAGGATGCATCTGAAATTCCCGACGTCCAAAGCCTGAATAAGGCTCAGTGTTGATCCGGCCAACGGAACCGTGTTCAGGCTCAAAGAAGAAGAAAAAGATCAAGCCACAATTTATTTTTTCCTGAATTCCTACAAAGTTTCTTTAGGATCAGTCGCGATTCGCTGCTGAACAATGCCAGTCTGTGTTTTTTTTTTATGCTGAAGTGCAGCTCGCCAGCAAACAAGTTAAAGGTGTCTGTTATGTGCGTTTCTATTTTTTTTTCCTCCCTCATTCGAGCTTTTAAAGAAAAGCATCATGGAGGGCTTAGCAACACTCATTAAAAGATCAAAGTGAGTTATCAAAGTCCTCTGGCCCTGCAATTTAGCGAGCCATGATGTCTTTGGTTTGCTGAGTTTCTCCTTTGAGGATGTGAAGTGTTGCCGCTTTCACTGAGGTATTTTATTTAAAATAAAATAATGAAAAATGTTCAGCTCAGACAAACCTGCCGGTTCTGTAAAAGAAATAAATAAATTATGTTACACTGTTACATCATCGCATCACATTTGAATCCGTTGTGTTTTTTACGCTTTAAGTTGATTTTGGTTTGGTTTTCTGTGATTTCGGTCAAACCTTTTTTGGAGTGAAATGAATGCATCATGTGTGCTTTACCGACAGCGTGATGCATGTGTAATTAAAAAAAAAAACTGCCAATATGTTCACTCCAATATTTCAGTTTGATTGACACATTTGTTTCATTTAGATTTAGGTAAGTAATTCAATTTATGAACTGTATTATATTTGGAATCGTTTCTGTTCATTAGTTGGCACTTTTTGAACCTAACATAAATGCGTGATGATGCATTTATTTAAATGCACCCAATCAGATCATCTCTGAACGATCATCGCAGGTATGGTGATGTGTAGATGTTTGTTTTTAACGCATTTTTTCTTCCCAAAATGATCCTTTTTTGGAGGGTGTGGGGGGGTAGTTCTACACTTTACCTCCACCCCAGCATTTACGCACAGTACAATGTATTTTCTTTGTAAAAACAATTTGCTCCTCTCTTTCATTTCTATTCTTCTTAATATGCACTCAGTTACTGTACACTGAGAAAACTAATCGAAATCCCAGCAGACACGCAGTGATCTGGCCTGCAGGAATGTGCATTGCCTTTGGAATGGCCCGTTGTAATAGTCTCTTACCTTTTCCGATGGACGCAACAGTTCTGGTGACTTTACAGTCAATTCTTTAACTTTAGGGGCCTTTTGCTTTCTGTGCTGCACACCTGCTGCAGCTCTTTTCCCTCCCTCGCCTCCTCCGTGAGGGAGGGCTTGTCATGTGCAGGCTCATTAAAAACACCGCGGGCTAAAAGTTGGCGGATTGATTTATTGAATGAATGTTTGATGTCCTTATTCACACGAGTGACCTGGCCAATAACTGCTGAATGAGCGGAGGGGTGGGGGGACGGGGGAGGGGAGGGCAGAGGCGGTGGGCAGGCTTCATATGTTTCTGAAAATGTATTGATTATATTATATTGATAGTGTCCAGCTCATAATGGCGCTCAGTGCTGAGATCATTCAGTATTAGTGTGAGGCGGAGGTAATTGACCCCACGCTGAGAGAAGCGCTGGAAACAGCAGGCAAAAAAAAAAAAAAAAAAAAAAAAGCTCCATGACTGATAGCTATTGTCTTTTAACAAAAACTATAATCATTTGAATATATATGGTGTATTTTTTATGTAGTTTAAACAAGTCTGGTAGTTGCAAAGTTGCAGTGTAAAAAAAAGACAGAAAGATAAGGAAAAGAGGGAAACTGAGAGTGTAAATAAAGTATCCAGTGTGGTGTTCTCTCTCTGATCGGCAGAGGGCAACGCCAACAATCTCTTCTGTGTTTCTCAAACTGGGCTACAGGTCATCGCCTTGATGCTTCACAAAGGACATCAAAACAAAAAGCAGAGGCCACTTTGGACTAAAGTTAGAAACTGAAGCTGTGCGCACACGTTTTTTTTTTACATTATTTTGCATTGAATTCCTTCATATATGTTATGCTCTTTTTTGCTTTATATTTATTTTCTTCTTTATCTTGTGGCAACATTTATAAAATAAATAGTTCATTTTCTCTGCTTATATTTCATGTATTATTATTATGCTTCTTATTTTTTCATTATTATTATTAAAGCTATTTAGATCATTATTATAATTACATAACAGCGTTGTGTTGTCTCCTGTGTTGGAGTCGGTATTATATAGGCTATGGCTTTGTTCTCTTTGCTCACCTGCATGTTTTTTTATGTTGTTGTTTTGTTTTGTCTTTTTCGTAATTGAAAATCAGACGGATTCCATATAAATTAGAATGAGCTGATCTCAACATCCGACAGATCTACAACTTTATGTTTCCTTAAAACATACAATTGTTCGATGTGTCCTTCCAGTCGTCTTATTTTGTCCTGTCTGAAGTTGGGCATTTGCTTTTGTGTGTGTGTGTGTGTGTGTTGAAGTAGTTGATAACAATCAGCCCCTCACGCAGCGTGACTTGGAAGCTGCGCACAATCCCATTAGCAGCCCTGTAATTTCACACAGACCGGCCTCAGTGCATCATACTCCTCCGCACCGTCCCAAACGTCTTGATCACACCCTGACAAAGAGATGAGCTCATTCCTTTTTTTTCAATTAATTTAATTTTATTTTTACTGCACATCGGCATTATATAATAATAATAATAATAATAATAATAATAATAATAATAATAATAATAATAATAATAATAATAATAATAATAATGAAGTTTTTATTTTTATTTGTGGTCCTGGTGTTGGAATTTTCAGTTCAGAGTAAATTTATTTTACTCTACACGAGAGTTCATTCCTCAAATCAAAGATTAAACTAAGTAGTCACTGATCCGTGATAATAAGAGATGATCGACACCTGCAGCAAAAATAAATAAATAAATAAATAAAAAAGTCGAATAAAAAAAAAATAGAGCAAGTCTGTATAATATCACCGTTGCTGTTATTTATTTTGTTATTGTTGTTGTTGTATCGGCAGGTTTCCCTGAGCAGCCTGGGCTGCCGGTGTGTCCATGTCCACCTCAGAGCTGGACAGGCCGCTGTTATCACCGCTGATCGCCAGGTGCATCAGCAGCTTCCACCAGAAACAATACACAAAAGAGCAGGGAGGAAAGCATGTGATGGTCCAGAGGACACGCAGATATCTGAATTTCATCTCACTGAGAGAAATGCACCAATTCATGACGACCAACCTATGGAAGGTTTTGATTTATATTAATTTATGATCACTTGTTTGTGTTGGTGGGTTTTTTTGTTTTTTTGCCTTTTAAATATTCTAAAGTCGCTTTTAGAGACAGATTACCCAGATTTAGCAGAAAAGATATGATGCAAAAAGCCTAAATTCAAGAACAACGTTATTATTAACGTCATTGTCATTATTTTTATTTTATTATTATTATTATTGTTGTTGTTGTTGTTGTTGTCAGCCTGGCTTCTGTGAAATATCACATTTCTCCTTGTAGTCTTGTGCTCTTTTCGGGTCGACTCCATGTGTGTGTTGTTATTGGACTGTACTCTGCTCCAATAGCATCCCAATGGCGGTGAATGGGGGGACTGAAAAAAGCGTAGCCATGCATGCAGGAGTGGGAGGATCCACTCGGCTCAATCTCGATCTCAGACTTTTTGCAGCGACAGGAGCACAAACCAACCAACCGTCTCTGTGACTTCCTAAGAGTTACTGCCGGGACATCTTATCCTCATAAAACCACCTATCTTTGGATTTGCTGTCAACTTTTTCTCACTATAATTTTTTGCCTTTTTTTTTTCGTGGTTAATCCCCCCCCCCCTCCTCCTTGACGCAAACAAAGTGTGTATTCCGTGAAGACATTTGGCAGCTTTGACTCCCAGCGGCGTGAGGACGGAGAAGATAAAGCTTCGGGTCCTCTGATCATAACAGGTGACTGTTCCGACCCAGTTTCCCACCTTTATTGTTTGCTTTCGGTTTGGCTCTGACACGCCGGGAATTAGTGTAGCCGGCTCTCTCACACCGCTTTTTACCTCTTAACTGTTGGCAACATCCAAGTCGATTTTTTTTTTCTTTATTCTTTTTTAATTTTTAATTTTGACATTTTTTTTTTTTTTGTCTGTGTGTGTACCTTCCCATATAGCTGAGTTGAGCTCATTTTCTAGCCTCCCGTGTTCGTCCTGCGGGCTGCTGTGTCACACGGAGCTCAGACGGTTTCTTCAACAGGTCGTCTCCCCCCGTCTTCCTCCTCCTCCTCCTCCTCCTCCTCCTCCTCCAGACAGACAGCTTTGTGTGCCGAGGATTTTCTTGTCAAGTCTGACCGTATTCTTATGGATATTGCAACAGGTCTGGTGTCACTGGAGCGCCTCTCCGCGGGAGAACAGTCCGAGACTTGCATCATGCTGGACGGCATAAAAATTGAAGATCACCCCCTGCGATCGGGACAGGCCACTCTCGGCGTCATGCTCGGTGAGTGTCCTTTTCCTTACTCTTTTTTTTTTTTTTTAATTTAACGCCACAAACATCTGTAAACCAGCCTGCTCGGCCAGCACTGATCAGAAACACTACTGTTCTGAACTGAGTGCCATAATTTTGCATGAATCCCGACTGCTGCATTGTTTCCTGATCTTTTTCCCCCGACCCCGATCATGCAAAATCACCAAAAGGTCACATTAATACGCTCAAATGGATAAACGACTAGAGGCGATGATCACAAAGGTGGTGTTATTTCCACGGTAGTGAGCAGCAGACACATCCTGCGCGGCTGCAGGCATCCAAAGGCCGGATGAGGGGGAGATAGTGTCAAATCCTCCCCTAAAATCTGCATTTTAAAATCTGATCAACGCCACAGCTAGTTGCTTTATTCGTGTGCGTGTGGCCCGCAGTTTGGAGTTTTGAATCAGACATTTCCAGCTCCTGGATGCGGGCCCTTTCTCCTCTCCTGGCGTGGCCCTAACCCTTGATGCGTTTTCCAGGGACTGAGTGTCACCATCCGTCCGTGTGTGAAGGATGCCAGCGTCCCATCTCCGACCGCTTCTTGATGCGAGTCAACGACTCCTCATGGCATGAGGAGTGTTTGCAGTGCACCGTGTGTCAACAGCCCCTCACCACCAGCTGTTACTTCAGAGAAAGGAAACTTTACTGCAAACACGACTACCAACAGTAAGCCTCTCCTCCTGCATTTCTTCACATTGCTTTGGTTGGTGTGTAGTGATTTTCTTTTTTCTTTTTTTCTTTTTTTTTTTTGAAGAATGAATGCAAGAAAGAAAGGGTATGGTCGCTTTGGTTGGCCTGAAGGCCTTGTGTACGTGTGTGTGTGCGCGCGCGTGTATGTGTGTTTACTTCACACTCATTCAGCTGCCGTGATGTCTGCATTTGGGTTTTTATTAGATTTAATCAAGTGAGTTTACACATTTATATATCTATATATCTACCGCCATGGAGAGGTGATACAAGTGAACCTGTTGTCATTGCTTGTTGGGCCGTAGTTTAACAATGATTGAAGTTTCCTGTAAAAATTATTCAAAACAGTGAGAGGCAACAGGAAGGAGAGCAGGGGCTTTAATTGCTATGTTGTTTTTTCTTATCTCTTTTTTATTTCCTTTCTTTCTTTTTTTTTTCCTTATTGGAAAGTTTGTATTATTATTTAAAAAACCGCTCCCATTGGCAGAAGGTGTCCACACATTCCTATTATTATTATTATTATTTTAATTATAATCGTCTGCTTGGCTTCATTGTTGTTATTGTGGCTCATCATATTTCCACCTTTGTGTGTGCGGAAGCTGCACGTTTCTAACAAAAGGGAATGTGGTCGGAGCAGGCGGGTCAAGATTCGCCTGTCTGTCTCTCCTCGTTGGCTCTGTCCGTCATGGAGCATCACATTCATGCAAAATTTGGGAAAGTCTGAACCCGAGCACAGCTGTTAGACTCACTTTGCGATCAGCCATTATCATTCATTTGTTCTTAAAATCAAAAATCACACACATCGATTCGCCATCAATATTGGATTTGTGATTTTTATGTATTTATTTATTTCATTCTCTGCGACTTTTGGGAGGAGCCTTTTTAAAATTGCATTATAGGCCCTTATTATTTCTCTTAATTTATATTTTTCGGCTGTTTTATTGGACATTATATGTTTGAACATATGAGTCATGACATCTATTTAACGCCTTAATGGAAAACAACGAGCACTTTTTTCTCCATAGGACTTCCGTTTAGCAGCAGGGTTTAACACGGTAATGTGCATTTACAAAAGAGAAATACCTCAAAGTTCATATATTTACGCACGCCTGATTTACACACACACACACACACACACACACACACTCACGAACGAAGGCAAATGCACACAATCACACACACACGTTACTAATTTAGAGTTAAATTGTCTCCTATTACTTATAAATGTATCAATCTATCTATTTATTTGAAAAAATTCTGTCATTTGTTATTAATTATAAAGCTCCAGCGCGATGACAAGAGCTGAATGCAGGTTGGTAATTTGAGAATTTTCCTTGCAAAATTCAAAGTAGCACAGCAAAAAATAAAAAATTTAAAAAATATAATAATTCAATAAATAAATAAATAAAAAACAAAAATCCAGCACTATAAATATTACTTCTACTGAAATGATACATGCATAAATTATAGATAGGCCTAAATAAGCTTATTATAGAAATTGGCCCCTAGTGCTTTTTCACTTATAGCGAATTACAATAAACCTTCATTATATAAATTTGGCCTATGACAAAAAGTATTAAGATAATAAAAAAAAAAAAAAAAATCATTCCAATGTCAGTGGTTGGGTTTTCTGATGAAAAGGTTTTTGGCATGACAGCCATTTTTCAGTGGAGGGAGATTAATGAGTAAATTGAATTAGTAAATTATCACATAAAAGCAACAGAGATGGTAGATGTAGTGAAGCAAATGTTGAGGCTAGGTATTGAAAGTGTTACAATGCTGAGGGTTGCTGTTTGGCCTGGGAGGACCCTGGGGTGCTCTGTGTTTCTCATCGCATGAGCGCTTTTCATGCTTGTCACTAAATTTTCAGCTTTTTGTGTCCGGCCTTTTTAACAATTCTACTTCGATTACTGGGACATTATGGCTCTCTGCTAGATACCTTGCAAGCCACAAAGAGTTACATCTATTGCCATGCGTGCCATTCATCCAGCTTTGTGACAGCAGTGTAGTCGGCTGATAACAATGGAAAATTCATAGCAGTAACTAGGGGATACCAGAGTCACGGCGTCACGGCTCAGAGGTGGCTGGAAGCTGAGACAGTCCGGCAGGGAGAGGGATCTCGTTCTCATGCCTCACTTAACAATGTTTATACATTTATTTGTTTTATCTGTTTTTTATTTGACAGAAGAGAACAGAGGCAAATGCACACACAGTCAGGATCTGTGTTACTTCCATATAATTCTCCTTTCTTGTTGTTTTGCTTCTGACATGCTTTTGAAGGGCCACATTCGACAATCTCCATTTTTTCTCTGCTACATTTAGTGAATGCTGTGGCAAGTCCGGTCACCCCAGCCAAACACAACAACCTGCTGGTCCTACTCCCACGCACTCTTACTCATCACATCTTATAATTCTCCCCCCTCCTTTAAACTAGCCGGAGACTTCCTCCGTCACACAGACATAAGTATTTTGTTATTAATTTTTTTCTTTTTCTGTTTATACCATTTGCATTGATGGGATACTTAAAGGTGTAATTGGCACCTTTTTGACTTTTATGACACCCATTTAAGATGCATTTGTCAGCCCACAAACTGCTTTGGGCTGTGAGGAGAGCCCTTAGCCTTACAGAGGTCTATGTGCCTAATTACATTCCTACAGCAACTGATTCATGCCCCGTAATCAGCTCTCACTAGCTATAATAAATCAAGGAATTGGCAAGGAGGCTTTTTGCACACCTTTGGAACAGGTTTAAGTGCAGACGGGGGAAAACAATTGTGTACTGTGTTATTAAAACTCCCACACGGTTCAACACATCTTGCCCCATATAGTGCAATTATATAGTAACAAGATTGGATTGTTTTCACCTTTATCCCACATTTGCCTATTTTTATGTCATGTAGCTGGTTTGTTTTTATCATCCTTGTTTTGATATGAATTGGAATTTTTGCAAATCTTCAGTTCAAGACTTAAGGTCCAAAAAATATCGTACAAGAAATGTTTCAAAGATGGGGAAATTAGATCAAATTGTATTTTAAAAGAGGACAAATTCTGGAAATATAGTCCAGTTTGTTTGGTGAGAATATTTTCAGAGCAAGTTTGATTTGATAAAAAGAAGAAAAAAAAAAAAAAAAAAAAAAAAAAAGGAAGGCAAGAAGGCAGAGCTGTCAGTTGGACGGGAGCCGTAGCCGTAGAGGAGAAACAAGCTTGAACGAGACGGGTGGTATGTAAAAGGTAGAGTGGAATTACACCACCCCGAGAGAGTTTGTTGTGCCCTGGTGTTTGGAGGTCAATTATACATCATTAGAAAGTGGGAGATCTTTTCCCCAGAGGGACCTTTTCCTCTAACCAAGCAGATGCTTTGAAAGCAGCCATGTAATAAGGCCTATCACTTGACTGAAGTGTTGGACGCCACCCCTGTAATGGAGTGCCTTGTTGGAAACTGCCATGGGCTCCTTCAACAAAACATAACATTAACTAACTATATTATACACCACGCTGCCTACTTTTTGGTCCTGCTGATGCATGAAAAAAAAAAAAACAAAAACAAAAGAAAAACTGAGCATCCACATTATTTTTCTCCCTTTATGCCCTATAAAGTTTTACTATTCAGGAAAAGGTTGTTTTAAACTTATCCAAACACACCACCAGGCAGATTTTTTTTTTTTTTTCCTCAAATTTTCAAATTCATGTGCCACAAGCAAAATGAAATTCAGGTCACGGCAGTATGAGTAGTACAAAAACAGAGCTGTGATGTGATGGGGCCATAAAAGCAGAGCTCCCACAACCTGTCTCACCTCCCCTGTATGCTGGACGATCCCCCGGTGTGCTGAGAGCTGCTTTTTAGAACTGTTTGGAGTGCCCTCCTGTGGAATTGTTGTTTTTTAATTAGCTCTGTTTGGGACGCTGCAGCAGTCTGAGTGTGTGTGTGTGTGTGTGTCTCCGATAGGTGCTGACGGCTGGGTTTCTGTGTTAGCACATCGAATGTGGCTGTGTTTGTGCGTATTTGTATTTGTATTTGTGTGTGTGTGTGTGTGGATGTTTTACACAAGGAACTCCCGCATGGCCTGGCACTTTGTGAACGCTCATACACACAAAAACAAAGAGCAGAAAAAAAAAAAATGGAAGTGCTTTGTGTTGTCAACTCAGCCACGTAGCTTTGCAGTTAATTAAATACGATCTTATGTCCTGCTGAAGTGTTTCTGAAGCAGCTCTGTAGGCTGATGTGTGGGTGTACATTCCTGTATGGAAAACTTTCAGCTACTCTCTTCTACTTTCTTTCTTCTTCTTCTTCTTCTTCTTTTTTTTATTTCTCCCTCAAAAGGACAAAAATGTGTCTTAAGGCACTGCTCGTGGGTAAATAAAAGAAGACACATCAAACATTAGAAACACTAAGTCAGATAATGTTGCTTCAGCTTGCTTGGATTTTTAGTGCTCGGCGAGGAGCTAGCTGTAGCTGGGTCCGTTCCTCTGTAAGGAAGTATTGGGTTTTATGTCAACATGGCTCGGCCTGTCCCAGCAGCATACTAAGATGCATCATCTGTCATCTCATGGTTTGCTAACTGCTCAAACCCCCCACTCAAATACAGTGAGTCCCATTAAAAGACCTGTTGCAATGCTATTTATTTGCATCACCAGTTCCAACATCTCGTAACATCCCCTGGTCTTTTTTCCCTAGCTCTGGTTCCTACAAATAGCTCTCGTAGTGATAAATATTTGATTCAAACATATTGTTTTACATGTTCTCTTGTATATGTGAATAGTGCTGTTATAAATTTTACGCCATCTACATCCATAAAAGCTTCAATAGTCGGCTGTTTGTATTCACCCTCAGTGTTTTCATGATGCTGGCTGTAAATCTGGAGAGAGAGGAGTAACACTATGGAATCAGGTGACTTTGCGAAGGTTTATTTTTGTTGAGGCACTTCCGCTGCGTGTTTTATTAAAATAGTTCGGGTTGGGATGTTTGCGTGCGTGTGTGTATGTTTTTGTGCGTAGCAGCAGTTGGAACACAAAACACTTTGCAGGACACTATGGGAAGCCACAGAGGCTCAGCTACGTTAATGCCCATCACCACTTTAGAAGCCAGACTGGTGGCTGGGGATGTGGAAAGAGGTCTCTGTGGCTTTGTGTAGGGGAGCTGTAGTGCAGGGGAGGAGCGGGATCTGCGGAGGGATCTGCCTGGTGTGCTCACATTACACTGGATGATAGTGGAGGGGTGCAGAGGAACTCAAGCATGCAATTTGTTGGTAGCCACAATTTAACCTCATCTCCTAAAGCCGGCTGTTAGGCAGCCAGTGGGACATGTCAGTCAATCGGGAATGCTAATCAGTGACGGTGGAGAGAAAGCGCTCGGCTCGGGAACGCAATGATTTTCATTACTGGCTCCAAGTCCTCAGGCCTTCAGGTTTATTTTCACAGCATGACAACTCTTCATAACAAAAAGGAAGGCAACCACAAACCATTAAATGCAATTTACAAATTAGATTTTGGCTAAATCTCTGAAATACTAAAACAGGCCACTTAAAGTAGCCAGCCGAGAAATACAAACACTCAGCAAATGTTTTCAATTTCAATTTGCTAGATTACATGTTTAAATTTTCAGAGACTGGATTTTTGCTGCGCCGCTGAAATTATTCATTTCAAATATCATTCACGACGTGTTGGTAAAAAGTGCAACATTTACTCATTTATTCCTGCTCATTTGCAGTATTTGTAATCCCATTCCAGATGCAGTGTGTTTGACTCCCTTTGCCTTCTGCAGTTTGGAAATGGCCCACACTTGTTTCTTCAAGCAGCCTGGGCAAACGTGCATGAGAAATTGAGGCATGGCCTCCGCTGCTGGCTCACAGTATCGCTGCTGGCCCCAACTGTGTATATGTGATCCCACTCTGGAATGTTTTTCCAACACGTAGGCTTTTCACAGATACACTAGAGAGGACTGGCATCATAGTGGCAAGTGCTGCATTCAGACTGTTGTGTGCCCAAGGCTTACTCTCACACTCACGTCACACATTCTAGCTCTACATGGGAATGGGCAGTGCAGTGTGTTTGTCTAAATACACCCAAGGTTTTGGTGAGGGTGTGGGCGCATGTGTATGGGTGTGTGTGTGTGTGTGTGTACAAGTGCGTCCCCTTTTTGCTTCTTTCTTTCTTTGTCTCTCATGTAAACTCTCTCCACTGCCTCACATCCACTTTCTATATTTTAGCAACACATTTCAGCACCTAATCTCAGCATTCAGATGCCACATTTGGTTGACTGAATTTCAGCTTTATGTATTTTTGTACAGATACTGCAAAACACATTTCTTTGTCTCCCCCCCCTTTTTTTTTTTTAACCCCTTTTAATCTTCATCAAATGAGATTAGCCTCCAAATACCGGTATTTCTGCCCAAAGTGACTGACAGAGATTTGCACTTTTATCATTAAGTGTGACACTAAGCTGGTCAGAGCTTTGTCTTGAATGGAGGGTCTGACGGAAACAGGGGCTCCTAATCCTTTTATTTGTGTCAGGCCCAGAAAGAGGGAAGAAAGGGGCCAGGGTGGGACAGGGCTGCAGAATGCCACGGCCCTTAGTCCCCTCCAGACCCGGCCTCCACAGCCAAGTGAGCATGAGACTCATCTTATGTGGTCTACGCACTCCAGCAAGCGCATGTACACTACAGCAGACACACCCATACATATATTTGTGCATCCATAACACAGTATGCTCAAATGTTTGCACAAACACACACACAGTCACAAACACGCTGTCATGGGCAAATACATACGTATATGCATAGAGATAGAGGTGGTGGTTTTTGTTGTTGTTGTTGTTGTTTGGGTTTTTTGGCCCCCCCCTCCAAATATGTACCTGGTCACAATCACAGCTGAGCATTCATCCATCTACGAGTTCATGAATTGCAGGAGCTGGAGGTTCAGTCTAGGATGAGATTAATAAAGTTTGCCGGTTCCCTGGTTGAGGTCCAGCACTAGGCTTTTGTCTGGAGCTCACATCGCGTTGTGGGGTTTCAGCTCCTTTTGTGTGTGCACCCTTGTGGTAATCCATCTCCAGCGGGAGTCCCCCGGGCCACTTTATTTACTCATTCAACTGTTTGGAAGTCTGTTAGACTGCAGATCAGATGCAGTGAGACCAATGTGATTACTTTAACCAGCACTTGCAGATTCCTGCCCAGCATCTTCTCTCACCCTGAGCTGTTGTGCTCTGCAGGTGGGAGGGAGGGTCCACACTGAGTCATCCCTCTCTGTCTGTCCTGTTTACCAGCCTGGTCTAAAGGCCTGTCCAATATTTTCTGTTATGAAAATTCCGCATTAGGTATTGAAACCTCCTGTGCCCACACACTGTAGAGCTGACTTGATCCTTTTATTATCCTTGTGTGTTTGAGTTCCTTTTTTTTTTTTTTTTTTTTTTTTCCCTTGCATCTCAAAAATACAAGTTCCAAAACTGGTAGCTCACAGAATTTTTGCATTTTTCAGGTCTCTTCCTCAGTAGATCATAATTTACCTCCATAGCAAGTGTGGTGTCACGGTGTAAAAACTAACATCTATGTTTTACTGCAAACAACGAGATGGATTTGGTTATCCATCCATCAACATAAACCCAAAGCTATGTATTTGGGGCTAACCCCCATGTTAAACCACTGCAGGCTGTCAGGCTCTCTGAATTTACTCTCCATCTCTTTCCCCTGGTGTGGCTGGGGAATATGGTTGAGATCAGCTGCCAGGGCCGCCATCTACAGCAAGAGCTCCCTAAACTGGCTGTTTAGAACCAGCCACTGATTGGTGATGGCTGTCTTGGCAGGCAAAATAACCCCCGTATGAAAACAGTGCAGATTGGGTTTCTATGCTTCTGACTCGCCCCCGTCCTCTTTGACCGGCCCCACCACGGCAAGCCAGTGTGATTTGTGCATGAGGTCTCGTGACCCATGGAAGCTTCAAAAAGCAGCAAGGGGAAATATTTGGATGATCCTGATGGGGGGAGTGGAGACGTGGGAGGGAGGCAGAGGAGATGCGAGGGTGGGAGTGGGGGCGGGGCGGGGTGGGGGGGGGGGGGCTTGGTGAGAGCGGGGCTGAGAGAGGCAGATGTGGAGAGTCTGAAGTACAACTGTGATGACAGGGGAGTGTGTGTGTGTGTGTGTGTGTGTGTGTGGAGAAGATGTCCACCCTTTCTCTTACTCTTACTCTCCACCCTGCCCCATTACCCCCACCCACCCAACCAAACAAATCTAGACACCCACCACCACTGTCACTTGGGAGACCGGCACTATGTTCCACATAAAAATGGTGGAGGTGGCAAAGAGCGGAGCAAAATGTGTACAGAGGGCTGGGAAGAGTTGCAATAGAAAAAGCATTTTATCATCAGGTACCATGCCATGATACTGCTCATCTGTACCCCACCCCCCTGCTGTACACCCTCGATCCCTTCTCCTCTCCCTTTACCTTTCCTCTGCAGGCTCGATATTAATATTTCCCAGAAAGCTGCTACAATACGTCTTCTTGGGAAATTCCACAGCTCCTGAACGCTGCAAAATGATCTGGTGTCTATGAAAGGGATGGATAGGGGGATAAAACATAAAGATTTTTCAAAGCGTTTTTTGTGCAAATGTGATTTCATAGTACTCTCTGGGTGGAAATTTCTATTTGGTTGCCTTGATAAGAAAAATGTGTTGCTGCAGGTGAAGATTGAGTTGTTTGCTCTATTCATCTAAATTTCCCCCTCTAGCCTATACTTTTGTTTGATTCAACCTCATGGCCTCATAGAACATTATTTATGCACAGAATCTGCCTCTGGTGCCAGCTCAGTGGAAACCCCATTGAACAGAAATAGCTCTAACAGGCTGAGGCTTAATGCAAAACCCAAACTCAGCAGTTAAAAAAGCAAAGCTGGAGTCTGAAGCAGCCTCAATCAGTCTTTGGCCTCTGAGCTTGTCGCTGCCTCCTCCTGAGAGTGGGTGGGTTGACTGACCCCCTGGGTGTCTGTCTGCCTTAACGTTAGCCCTGAAGGCCCAGCCTCACAGGAGAGCGCCATCCCAACCCCGGGTCGGAGTTGTGCACTGAAACCAGAGCTCCATCTCTGTGTTGTGATCCCAGCTGGAGAGACAGCTCTGGCTCTGAGCAGAGCCCTCTCGCAGCATGAAGCCGGGGTCACCAGTGGCCTCTCAACCCTCATCGTGCTTCTGCACAGCACCGACTGAGAACTCCGTTATTTATTGACCCCCATGTCTTCTGGTTCTTCTGAGACTCTGTCTCACAACAAATATCAGAGAACTGAAGTTTTGACGAGGTCATGTTATCAATTACATCTGGCTTGAGAGGTTAAATGTACTAAAATGTTAGTTCAGTCTGCACAATTCTCTGGATGAATGTTTCACATGAGTTGTACTGGCAGTAATATCACTTTGCCAGAGACAATACAACGAGGCCGTCATCTGTTATGTCTGTGTTGGGTAGTCCCACTCTTAAACTTTAATCTGTAAAGTAACCATTAAATCTGGACTCAGGAAAAATGTCACTTCGAGAGTTTGTGGTGTGAATGTGTCTTCATATTTTTTTTGTAGTTTCTTAATACAGCATGTTTATATCATGGTGTCTTATAGTTTCCAGCTTTACTTTGCATTCAGTTGGGTTTCTTTGCATTCCTCAGTGTGTAGTTGTGTGTGTTCGTAGCGTGCCCACTTGAGTGCGTGTAGCCGGTCTGTCACACGGCCAAGCATTGGACATGATGTTGGCAGGCGACACAATCTGTGGATTCTCCTCTCGGTCGTGCTGCTCTGGAGGCAAAAAGTGGTGCGTGCCACCCAAACCACCAGCCACCAAACCCCCCCCAGCCCGGCTCCTACCCCTCTCTATCATCAGCCAGGCGGCCTGCTCCCTGCTCTCCTTACTCTCCTTTTCCTGGGCCCCAGAGCCTGGGCTGTGGCCTGTGGATGAGTGCTACATCCTGGCTGTCAGCACAGGGGTTAGCTGGGGATTGGCCTGTGGTGGAAGTGCAGTATCAGGCCCTGTCTGTCAGCTCCTCGTTCCACTTCCTCCCGCCCCTCAGTGCAGGCTGCAGTCAGTGGCACAAACATACGCTGAGCTGTGACTGACTCAAATCTCTGGCTTGAAAATGAAAGGAACACCATCAGAATAGGCATATTCATAACCATGCCAACCAAAAGGGGCTGTTAAAAACCCTTAAGTGCTTGGGTGTTGTGTTTTTAAACAGACCCCGAAATATTTGACAGATGGTTTACTGTTTCACCCAGTATTTCATTTCAGGCACTTTTAACTGTCACTATTGGACTTTGAAAGAGCAACTACTCACCCGCAGTGTGTATTTGCATACAGTTTCAGCTCCCTTGCAACATTTTTTTTTTTTTTTTTTTTTTCAGAGAAAACCCATTCCCATTTTTCAGATTGATGAGTGTTGGCAAAATGTCACTCAAGTCAATTTTTATAAATCTTGCAGGTCATATATTTTCTGCCAAGCCTCTGAATTTGTGCACATACAGCGAGTTGTACCTTCTCTCTGTGCAAATCACATTAGTTGATACATGCAGGTACACACACGCTTACACACGCATGAACACACATCTGTAGTGCACATGGTCACAGGCAGGCCTCCACATGTTGGAGGATTTGCGACTATAATCAGATTAATTGGTCCATCTCTCCTTGGAAACATCACATATACACATGAAGGCCTCTGTTAGCTTTCAGCTGGATGATGCTTACACTAACCAGAAGCCAGGCAGCAGGCACAAGGTCGCCAGGGTCACAGCAGGCTCCCTGGCAAGAGCATCTCTTTATGGCTTCCATGTAAGAAAAATTATTACAGCACTTACAGCCTTGTTCTGTCTGACAGAGGAGGAATTTCTATGTGTTCCACTTGATAGCTCCGACTTACTTAAACTGCACTTTCTTTTAGTTAAATTTGACACAGAGGGGCTTTTTTCCCCACAGCATAAGCACAAGAGTTAGTATTGCTTGGCACAAGGGCTGGCCTCTTCAAAGACAGTGGCAAAACATGCTTGGCCTTTGCGACGAATGTTATAAGTACATTAACCATAATCCTTATTAACATTCTCCAAGCTGCATGCAGGTTCAGTCCCTCAGTATGCTGTGTATGTTTTTCTTGTTGCCCACAAGTATGTCTATGTGAGGGACTATCAACACACATGCTGCCATTCATGATGTTATTGGAGGTTATAGCCTCACCACAGCTTATTCATAGGAATTACTAATTCTCGCTGTCTCCTTTTCTCCTTTTCAAATGGCATAACCTCCTGTTAATGACTTCGACTTCTGTTTGCAAGCATTTCAATAGTAATCAGGCCGACATAAGGGTTATCACGACTGTTCATGCTGCTTCAGGGCAGTGATGTTCAATCACGAGCGCATCTGCCGTCGAATCACAGTGCAAAGAAAGATGAGACTGCCCTGGCTTTGTGGAAAGAAGATGGCCATCTTCTGTTGATAGTCACATGAGACATTTATTCTGCAAAACCCCCGACACATGTTTTGTTCATGCACCAAAGCCCTCTAGTGCTAATTTTTAGTGAAATACAATTGGCTGTGTGGGTAGAGAGAATGAGAAAAACGCACATTGCCATTTTTTATTTTAACCGTAATAATTGTTCCATTAAATTGTAGTTTAACTGCATGTTAATCATGGCAAGCATGACAGCAGATATCGCAATTGCTAGCCTACATATTTTTTACATCTCCTGTCACCAATAGGGGGCATTAGGAGCTGCTCCTATAGATTGTAGGGATTAAGGTTTGAAGACTTGATGGGAAAAGTTGTTGAGTGGAATGAGGAATTTGATTGACTAAGAATGACAATTTGATTAAAAATTCTATATTCACGTGAAGGGTTAGGGTTAGTAACTGCGAGTGAATGGAAACTAGTGGTAGTAGAGAAGTTGGAATATCAATAACTGTCTATCCTGTGGCTCCGAATAGAAAGTTAAAAGTGCTGAACGAGAGTAAGAGACTCACAGTTGAAGGAAAAAGAAAAGTGAAGGTTAGATGTTGAAGCAAAAAGTTCATAGCAATGGATAAATGGCTCAAACACTGGCAGTTCAACTGTGTGAAAAAGAAACATAAAAATGACCATTAAAGTGTTAAATAACTGCAATGGGTACATTTAGAAGATGAGTGGCAGTGGGGTACATGAGGACATCTGACACGGCCGTGTGAGTGTGTTGAATAAGAAAAGGTTGGAAACTCCTGATTTACAGAGCAGAAACCTGATATTTTTACAAGCATCAACTTCCCCCATAGATAAAAGTAGGAAAATGTGTGTGTGAATTCCGCAAAAGCGTGTCATTCATTTTATCCTCCTCTAAACAGCAAGAAGGATGTGGTTTACCAAACAGGAAAAATCAGTTACTGTTAAATAAACTGTCAATTGCAAAAAAAGACCAAATTCACCCTCATGTACTTCCTTGTAGTTGTCAATTTTCTGTCTGACAACTCGACATCATGTGGTAAAATTCTGTGCTGCTGGAAAGACCAGCAAAGCAAGCCATTGGAAATATATTTAGAGAATACTATTTCGAGCCGTGCTGTTTTTTTCACACATTCTGGCACTAATAAGCCCTGACACACCCCAAACAACCACCTCTCTCAGAGAGCGCATCGAGTGTGGAGCGGCGGTTCGGGGTACAGGGGAAGCCTGCGGTTCTGGAGCCAGAGAAGGAGTCATGCCCTGCTGTCCCACAGAGATGACAGGAAGATAAGAAAGAGAGGTGGCCTCTCCGCGCAAAAACATCCCACCAGGAACTAACCTAACCTGGGGGAGAGACGGATGGCTTCTGGACTCTTGTCAAGATCTTTCCTTTTTGGGAGAAAATACACAAGGCAAAATAAATAAATAAATAAAACGCATTTCTCAATTTTCATCAAAATGTGGAACCACAGTAGAACCAACAGATTTTTATGATGTTCATCATAAAATTCTGTATCAAACTCGTACTAAGACAGCATGATTCTCTGTGTCAACAAGTTTGGCTTTGTGATCTGGATTCTCTTAATCAACAACCAGAGGAATAAAGGAGAGAGGGAGGAGAAAAACTAAGTGTAAGCGACAGGCTCTTGGCAGACATAGCCCCTGCTGTTACAACTTAAAAAAAAAAAAAAAATGCTTATAGTTTGCAATATTTGAGAAGGCGAAGTGAAAAGGTAGCCATTTTTCCTGGGCAATGCATAATGAGGGAACCATAGGGAAGGAGAAACAGTGAGAGGTTTTCTGGGAGCGGCACTAACACAGGGATCAGCAGCATTAAAAGAGATTTACACCCTCTGCGCTTAAACAGTTTTCTTTTGCTCAATGGCTCCTCTTTTACAGATATTTCAAGGAAGTAATAAACTGCACCAACAAGCGTTCGAGTGGCTTTGAAACATCCCTCATGGGCAACAGAGCTCCATCACTTCCATCACAGTGCCTTGGCCCTGCATCATTATTTCCATAGTTCTCTCTAAACAACATTTGGCCTCGTCTGGATATTATGATCATCTTGTTGTTGTTTATAACAAAGAAATGTTGTGTAACTAACTATAATACCTGAAGCATTATGTTCTCCCCATGGGTGAGTCGGTTAAACATTTATCTGGTTGTGAGAGGCGCTTTTGCCGTGTGGTTTCGGCCCTACAGACTGTTTTTCCTGACGATTAAGTTCTTTTGAAGCTGTCTGCATGGTCCAGAATGAGGCCCTGCACAGTGTAAGATGTCATACTCCCACTGTGCTGACCAACATGCTCTCTGGGCCTTGATGTTCCCATAACATTTAATGGTGCTTTGGCAAATGTTAATGGAAACTCTTACATTGCCTAGCAATCACATTAAGTTCCTTCTGCCTGGTTAGCCTTTATTTTTACTTACCATAATTATTCGTTTGCGACTTTGATATATTTAACTATGAACTCTGAGAGAGAAGAGTGGAAAAAATATGCATTATCTGCTAATTATTAAGATTAAGGGTGGGATAAATAAACCAGAACTAAAGGGAACATTTGTCTTGAGTAAGACACGGTTCCCCGTGTTCTGCTACCCCTCAGCAGTGATTTTTGTCATCCCGTTCTCGATGGCAGAATATCACAGATTGTCCGTTTTGGATTTGGAACTTGGTGGGGTACACCAGGAGTGGAGGTGGAGGAGGAGGAGGAGGAGGAGATGGCATAGGTCATGCTACAGCACGTTCATGTCTCGGTGTGGGATGAGGAAACATCTCCATCATGGGTTCAAGAAGGAACAGCCTGCTTCTGATTAGTCACTCTGATCTGCAGTGATAAACAATTCCTGTGGTCTCTTGCTCGCAGAGACATCACTGGCAACTGAGAGTTTGCGGGTGGTTTTTCTGTTTGTAAGTAGGCTGAGACCTGCAGGAGTTTAAAAATCTTTCCAAAATATGAAATCGAAATAGTCGGCATTTTACTGTTAAATAGCATGAATTTTGATTCGTCTGGTCAAATATGGGTATCGGTTTTACTTGTACAAGCTTGAATTGGATTAATGTGATTTTGTCATGGTGAAAAATGACATCAGCGTTGTAATTTGCAATCCAAAACATTCTTGGATTGGCTTTGTGGTTATTTTATTGACTTGACTAAGATGTCACATATTAAGGTAAAATAGATAAAAAGGCACTCATGATGTCTTCATGCCAAATATACAACCCACAACAAGCTGAAGCCATAACCAGAGGGTGATGACGGACCTTTCCAACATTTCACCAAGCTTATCCGTTGTCCTGCTGGTAACTGGCAAGTCTATCTGTTGTTGAACTTCGATGCCTGGCATCGAACCTCAGGTGATAAAAATGTCTTCAGAAGGTAAGTGTTTATGGTGAGGATCCATAAGGTTAGCAGGATCAAAGCTCTGTTGAAAGGACATTAAGCGAAGGAACAGGGATAATAAACAAAACAGGCAGTTAGTCATACAATGAGATTTATAACACGGAGAAACCACGTCAGGGAGAGGCAGGTTTCTGTACTTCGCTGTAAAAAACAGCCCCTAATTCCCCCCCCCCCCTCCCCTTTTGGGAAAAGAAACAGGTCTGTTAAGTAAAAAGAACAATAGCAGGGAGGGAGAGAGTGAAGTATTTCTGGTTCTACACTACAACTACACTCTAGGTCTTTGTTTTGACACTTAATGTAGCACTGCTACATTAAGTGTCAAAACAAAGACTGATTGGACTGAGCTGAAAGACTGAGCTGATTGGAGAAAAATTTCTTTTTTTTTTTTCTTTTATTTTCTCAATGAATTTCTGGGTTTGGGGTGGCTCAGCAGTCCTTCTGTCTGTCTGACAAGGACAAATATTTCAGCAACAGACATGAGTCTTGTGTGCGACAGTCTGGTTTCTCTCTGGCGCTTATCGGTCGGGAATGGCTGATTGGCTTGACTGTTACCCGGGTATGTTCACAAATGGCCATAAATCTTCCAAACACAGCCCACAGGCCAGCACCAGATTACACCAGGGGTGAAATTTATAGATCATTTAGCAGTTTTTGACCTGAGGGAACTTAATTTTTTATTTTATTTTTTTTGTATTATTATTTTTTTTGTTTGGTGTTCTAGTGAATACACATGCAAATCAGGACGGTACACTCCTGCAGGAGTGGGAGTGGTGTACTGCCCGGGCCTGCCGTTCCCGTCCTGTCCAGCCATTTGCTTCAGGCTACAGCTGTAAGTGGGAATTATTACTGGCGCGATAAATATGGAGATAAGCTGGTGCTTGCCTGCAAGATGTATGAGGTGTCTGAACAGTGCAAGAGGTGCACCTGACCTGGAAATGAATGGTGTGAAGGTACAAGTGCAGCACATGAACCTACTTTTTCATCTGGCCCCTGTCTTGGTGAGCATAACGCCCCAGATGAAACAGATATTACAGGGTTTGTTAGATCATCCGCTGCTTTCCTTAAAATCTCCACTTCGTATATTCTAGTTGGAAAGTTATGAGTAACATTATATCAAATTATTGGTATGGAGAGGGGGTCGGGGGTGGTTTGAACATTTTGTTCAAACGTTTCACTTCTTGTAGATGTTATTAATATTTTATTTGGATCCTCCCCTTGGCTTAAAAAAAACCCTGCAATACTCTCCCTGTAATAACATTAGTATGTTAATGGGATAGTAATAATTTTCATTATTGTCGTTTAATTCTTTTTCTCATAATTAATCTGCAAAGGAACATTGAAATAAAATCTAAATATGTGGTGATGAAAAAAAACTGAAGGCCCTCCCCTTCTCTTCCAAAAGAGAGTTAAAAAAAAAAATTCTTCCTTCAGCAAAAAATTGAATACCTACCTAACAAAAACCTCCCTTCTGCTAATTTTCAGTCAGTCCCTAAGTATTGAATTAGTTTACTTAAAAGAATGTGAACATTTAGTATCTTAGCTGCCATAAATGCAGATAAAATTCAGAGGTCATGTCTAATAAGTTATCTGTCTGATTTATGGACAAACACACAATCACAGGACTGAGCTTTTTCCTTAGATTAGGTTGCTGCCTCACTAAGGTGTGTGGGAGAAACATTCCTCTCGCTCGGTATGTTAATTCACAGCTCTAGGCTCTGTACCAGCCTTCGTTCTTTGAAGTTCCTCTCTGCCCTGTCTTCTCCCAAGCAAGTGAACTTGTGGCCGCTCAGCATTTTTATTTATTAGACAATCCCTCACATGTAAAAGATGATAAGGTTGACATGTTACATGCATCTGCCACTTTCGTGCTTTAAGGAGAGCATTTTGTTTAACACCCCAACAAATTTGTGCTTTAAATTTGATGACAGTTTACATGCCAAAGGAGTTTGCTCATTGGATGCCTGCCAAGGTGCTAAAAAGAGTCCAGACCAGATCATTTTGAGTTTACAAACAGTGTCAGTGAAGCAAAGAACTTGAGGATTATTTTATATTTTCCCATTGCCAACTACTCTATTCTATTCTTTTAGTGACGTACAAATCTCCTAAATTCATTTGATTCATTTTAAAACTTGTGGGTTGTGTGTTTCAATATTCGTTCACCTCTCATCTGTTAATATTGCTTTTTCCAGTTTCCTTTCTGAAAGTCACTACTAAGAATCATTGTCAGGCACACGGTTAATGTCCAAAAAGGTCACCTGCTGTTATGATTGAAGTGAGCACTGGTGGTTTGACCCACCGCACAAAGAGTTGTAGGTGGCCGGTCAGCTTGTCAGTCAGGTTGGGTGGTTTTTTAATCATTTCATCTTTGCTGGGGGGCTCTCCTGAGACCCCTGCAACGTTTAGCAGTCTGCAGCTCAGGACCCCGGGGCTCGTCTAAGCCCTGCCTGTATCCGAGCTGCCATTATTAGCTCTGCTCTCCAGAGCACGCCGCTCATCTCTCCCCTGAGAGAGCTGCTGAGAAATGAAGCGCGTTGGCTGGGCGCAGCAGCGGAGGGCCAATAGCCCGACATGGAACAGTAATTACTCCATTGATATTCCTCACACAATAACACTGTCATCTCTAATTTGCATAACCTTGCTCGGCTCGCCACAGCAGATGAATGCATGTGATCTTGTCAAGAGGCAGCAGGAGCTTAGATGGCATATGAGTGGAGGGGTTTTTCACCTCCTTCCAGGTGCCAGCTTTATTTCAAACACATTGGATAAACTGTTTGATTATGATTAAGTTAGTTGGATGAAAGCAGAAACCACCTTTCTGCAGTCCTGTATATACACAGGCTCAGCTGTCTTTGTGGTATTAGAACATAAACAACAAAATTTAGAGAGGAGGCTGTGATGTTTCAGGTTTGCAACTGTGTATGTGCACGTGTGAGTCTGCCTGAGAGAATGAGAGTGTGTTGAGGGGGTGGGGTGTCAGTGGATGTCATAGGGCCCTGTCTCAGTCCTTGGTTAATGGCCATTGGTCATAGGCTGTCTCTTCCTTTATTTCTTTTGCTCTCCTGCTCTATCCTCCCAGGTCTCCCACTGGAGCGGCGCCCTCAGGCACTGCATCATTTATTGCTGTCAGGAGTCACAAGGGAGGGGAGGGGGAGGAGAGGAGGGGTGAAGTACAGGAGGAGGGAAGACAGGGAGAAGATGTGCTGCAGAGAGAAGCCAATGGAGGCGATGAGGAGAGGCAGGCACACTAGACTGTCAAATCTCAGTCGTTGAATATTTAATGGAGCCTGGAGTGTTTATTTAGTTAGCCTGTCGATTTTTACCGCTCTGTCAATAGCGGCTCCCGTGTAGCCTGCTGATGATCTTTAGTGTCTCTTCCCCCAGGAGAGGCCAGGCACTAAATGCAATTATGGATTTTCCTGCACCGCAATGTGTTTGATATTTTTACTGATCTAATTTGCAATCTGGTAGTTTATTGTTTGGCATTTTAGTGGCGCTCAAGTGGCGAGGCAAATTTGATTTCCCCTCATAATTCTTTATAACTTCATTAATGCTGTTAGCACATTGGCACAGATCTTAAATAAAGCTAGAGAATCATCCCATGGATGAATGCATTCCTCATTTTATTGTCTCCATGCCCCATTCTTTTTACTGATTCTGCTTCTAATTAAAAATCATCCTAGTGGTGTACTGTCTTTGTGAAATATGAAATCATAATCCGATTTGAATGGCTCCCTTCACAGAGGCATGCATATTCAACCATACGCCCAGATCTGTTGTGGCAGAGCAAAACAGAATCAAAACAACTTTCTTTCAGTGGCACTCGCCATCTTCCGAGACAAATGAGGGTATTAGCAACAGAGCAACAAAAGTAACAGAGGCAAAATAATGTGGCTGATTGTCTCGGAGAGACGGCGAGGTTCTGTGTTTCTGCAGAGCCGTAGGATTTCAAGCCCTATGACGGATGTGTTAGTTAGAGGGGCAGCATTAGCCGTAATGCTGTTAGCATGTAGCCGTGTGAGTGATGTGCTAGTTAGATGCCCAGCAGTAGAGCTAATGGTGTTAGCGTGTTGAGCCTTTAGAGGGATGCAATCGGTTAGGCTGTGATGGATGAGTGTCGTGCTGCAGAGGCCTGCAAGCCTCCTCATTCGCCATGCTGTCAGCTTCTTAAGTGGACGTGCACAATTAGTGCTGTAATCAGAGACTGCCTAATCTGATGGTAGGCTTAGCATTCAGTAGGAAAAATGGCTCATCTAGCTGGTGGTGAGTGAATGATGAGTGCTATAAAAAGAAGATACAAAGCAGTGTAAGAGAGAAGGGGCTGATACACATCTCTCTGAACCATTCAGTATTCCTGCAAACGTACAGTAAGTAGTACACGATGCTGAAACTTGATCTTGGGAGCATTGACGGGAGAAGCGTTTTATCCCACAACACTATTTCCTCTCTGTTTCACACAGAAATAAAAGTATCCTGGAAAAGGATTGAATCATCTGTCATCACCTTGGCTCTTGGCTGACGAATGACTGAATGACAGACGGACGATGTCATATGTCAGAAGGCAAAGCGCACATTCCACTTCAGCAGTAATGAACAGGGCACGTTGCACACTCAGACGCAGTCATACGGGACGGGACATCCAAACGCATCACTAAGTTTCCAAAACAAACAAAGGAAATATCAAAGGCAGGGGAAGTATTATGCCTCTCTACTTGAAACCAACAAAACCTGTTCTCACTTGGCTATGTGCTGTGCAGAGACACATAGCTGTCTTCCCTGGTTATCAACGCCATTTGGCTGTTGCTGTTATGAGGAGAACCGCAAATTATCTTATGATATTTTTCGACTCATTTATCTTGCCTGGTTCTGGTGTTTAATTGACATCTTTAAGGGACTTGATAATAAAATTTTGACTTGATCAATCAATTTATGAATTAACTTTTATGTTTTTCCAAATGATGTACCAATGAAGTGTTGGAATCAATATATGAGTGCTTTGATGATTTATTTGTTTGGCACATTTGAATGAGAGGATTGGACTGATATTTGAATGTTGCAGTATGGTTTAAGTAGGTCGAGATATTATAAATGCAATGCACTTATCTTGTTACAGCAAATCAGATTTATTTACGACGAGAAAGTGCTTAAAAACCCTCTGAAGATGCTGCATGCTCATTAAACTCTGCTATAATGCTGTCTCTATTAGCCATAAATTATGAGACTCTTATTTCAGACCTGAACTATTTGTGATGATTCACTCAGAAAAGATCTTCATGAAACTCCCTGTATCGTCGCCATATGTGCTTTTCCTACACGACGAGAAACATGTTGTTTTTATTTGTAGTAATTCTCTCAGTCGCTGCAGCTAAATCCCAGTTTCAGCATGTACTTAATAATTTGCGAAGATGCTCCTGACAGCAGAGATTCCCTCTAATTGAGGACTGTCATCAGATCAGCTGCAGCTCTCGTTCCGAACCCGATTGCATCATTTGTGGTTTTAGAAGAACGCGGACGCTCTCGGCTAAATCTTAATTATATGAGCAGAGATGAGAGATGATTGTAGTCCGGCCATATAAAATTCATTGTCCTTATCAGCTGATATGAGAGGGGGAGCGAGGCTGAGGAGGATTTCTCTTGGAGCAGGAAATGTCATTTCTCCATAATAGTTTATGATTCATTCCTCCACCTTTGACTAAATAATGAGGGATGACAATTACAGCAGGCCATGGGAGGAGGAATCAAAGGGCTGAGATTCCCCACGGCAGAGTCGGGCCTGTCTGAGAGCACTCCCAGCAAACTGGATCCAGATGTCGAGGTCTGTGCTGCCATAGGCTGCTGCTGCCGCTGCCACAGCCTCACAACAGGGTCTTTCTGCCAGCCAGCAGCTAGCCAGCCAGTCTCTCAGCCTCCATGGCTGCAAATATGACAGGAGACTCTCCCAGTGAGAGCCTGGGACAGAGGCCCCTGCTCCAAATAAAAGAATTCCAGCTCGCGACCCTTGCGGAGCCAAGGGCTGCAAAGTATCATTTCTTTGCATGCTGTGATTTATCTAACCCTTGGTTTGTGTCTCTATCCCCTCTTTGTCTTCACTCTTCCAGTGGTGTGTGTCTGTTCCTGCCCACTGTGGATGTGGGCTGGCTGGTGAAGGCAGAACAAAGTTATGTGTGTGAATAGGCTTTTAGTATGTGTAATAAAATTGCAGATTGACATGACTTTGTTGCCAACACTTATAAAATTGATGGATTCAGTTGTGCTTCAATTATCATCCAACTTTTTCCTTGTAAAAGAAGAAGAAGAAGAAGAAGGAACATGGCCCATAAATTGTGAGTGAATTGATGTGTCTGTTGGTGGAGGGCGGGGGGCACAGTCAAGGGGGTCGGGCG
The DNA here is from genome assembly GCF_900963305.1 of Echeneis naucrates. Taxonomy (NCBI): domain Eukaryota; kingdom Metazoa; phylum Chordata; class Actinopteri; order Carangiformes; family Echeneidae; genus Echeneis; species Echeneis naucrates. The sequence goes on along the minus strand of NC_042519.1, from coordinate 7,028,412 downwards.
TTGTCAGTCAGCGCAGCGGCTGAATCAATGGTCTGGTGTAGCAGAGAAAAGACCAGCAGAGCGCTATTGATATGTTTAACAAATTAGCCCTGATGACGGCAGGTGTGATTGTGAGCACGGCTCTGGGGTCAGCTCGTCATATGGTGGCTAACAGACACGATATTGCTGCGTGTCCTGATCTCTCCATTCCCTCACAATGGCATTAGGGGCACCCCAGGGAAATAAAGAGTCCCACTCCCCTGTCCCCAGTGCTCTTCAAATTAACTCCCCAGAAGGTTAAGCTCCCTGATTCATAATTATTCAAGCCCACCACCACCACCACCACCACCAACAGCAGCCCTCTCCACATCCACTCCGCTTCCCAACCCCGCTCCCTCTCGCCTCTCTTTCTGGCCCTTCTCCTGAGTGGCACTTGGCTTTTTGTGGGAAAGCCCAGGAATTAGATTAGCTAAGCCTGACCTGCGAACATACAGCCAGATGATGGGAGCAGGATTGGACTTGATCTCTGCCTGTCTAGCTGTCTCTCTATTCAATCTAGCTGTCTGTCTCTCATATGGTCTGTTATTGCTTGTGAGCGTCCCTATGGATAAGACATTTTCAGCCAGAGCTATTCAGCAATTGCATATATGGCTCTCAGAGGAGCGGCCAGTGTCAAGGGTACATCTCACTTGCGTGGACATGATTTGAATGATATGAGGTGTGAATGGCCTCCAGTTGTCCCTCTGTGGGCTTGTGACAGTCTCAGTGCTGGTCTGCTCATTAAATAAGTGTCAGCATCAAACGAAGCATGGTGAGGACAGTCTTCCCACAAACTATAAATGCAAAAACACTCTCCTGCACTTGCATGATATATATATATATATATTTTTTTTTTTTTTTTTTTCTATATCTAAATTCTTAAGAGGAATTTGTGTGCTCAACTGCTCTTAAAAGCCTTTTAATTTCCAATGAAATGCGCCATGATTATCCATGGTTTTGCAAGAATTTGCTTTTTTCAGAGTCAGAGCTTACTCAGACTTCACTGGAAATCAAAATTCACCGGAGTTGAGAGAAAAGCGTAAATGCTGAGGGGTTGTGGTGAAGACAATTTAGGATACAAGTGTCAATTAAATCCAAGAGTTACACACACTTTGCTGGGATGAGGAGTGTGAGAGCGACTCCCAAATCACCATAAAAACTTTTAAGCACATTGGTTTAATTGTGAGTTGCTGGAAGTGGGAAGACTACTACTGGGCCCATGAGGAGTCAACTGTTAATAGTTGTCATACTTCTCAATCAGTCTGGATCTTCTGCGGAGGATCCACCAGCCTTTGAAGTCAATTGGGTTCCTCTGGAGGACGGGTTAATGTAATGAGGGACCGCTCTTACTGAGGGCCAAGCTCCTTCCTCTACAATCACATAATTAATCTCCTGATTCTACCACTCACCGTGTCATGACAGATGTGTTTGTGTTTGGTGCATAATGGTGAAGCATTCTGCTCTCTCCACATGCTTCTGTTTTGGAAAATGGCTATAAAGCCCCATTCCTTTACAGCCTACAGAGGGTTACATACAAAACAACACTCCCTTTGGGCCCCATTAGGAGACAAAGAGAAACACACACTTCTCAAGCAGGTATCCTAATAATATGTCGGCAATTTAGATAATGACTGGGAGTGAGATAAACTGAAGTGTGTATTACAGGTAATTGGATCTGCAGTGTGTTGGCTACCTAAGCATCTATGGGGATGTGTATTGCGAGTTTACCACAGGCATTAGGAGATGGACTGTCAATGATAAGTATTGTAAGGCCTTCAAGCACATGCAGTAATAATGGCTGATTTGAGATATTTCATGCGCCCACACCCACGGACATCATCAGAACCCAAAGCGAATCAGAACTGGCTTCGGATATCTGTCTTTGGACAAGGCGGACTTTAAATCATTTCTCTTCAGATCCCCAGCTCTCGCGAGCACGTCCAGTTAGTCACAGGATGACAAATACAACACCGAGGGCTGTCAGAATGATCAAGTTGAGGGAGGGGTTTTTTTTTTTCTTCTTCTTTTTTTCTCCAAGGTGAAGCCTAGAAAAGTTGGAGCCATAATGAGAGTTGTCAAGCCTGGGAGGTGAAGCTCGGTGTATAGCAGGTGGTGGGAGCAACGGAAAGGATGCCTTTGGGGACCTGGAGGGCTGGGTCTCCTTGGCCTTTAAAGAGATTACCTTGGCAGTGTAAGGAGAAGATCTACCCGGAGGATTTAGTGAGAGATAAACCAAGCAGCCCATTACCAATACTACAGAGGACCCTCACAAGCTTCATTAATAATCTGATGATGAATCACGACTTTAATTGGACCTTTATGGCTGTTACCTAATCCCTAGTCCCATTTTCTCAACTCCATTCGTAATGGTTTGATAGTTAGTTTTTATTTCTCACAATAATAATTTTTTTTAATTGATTACGTTTTTGTTACTTATTTCATGAAGGATGGGTTCGATAACGAGTTTGTGATCGTGGCTATTGTTACAGCGCTTTCACTCCTTTCTTTGACAGTTGTTCATTTGCAGTCATTCTTTAGATATATCCATATGGTTCAAAGTGCTCCCTGTTTTAAGACTACACACAGGGTCAGATTTCTCCCACTCTTAATTAGATGAGGGATGGTCTAATTAAATCAAATTCATTATCCTCAGCTATAGAAATCAAGAGGCTCTATTGGAAATAAGGTTAGGTTCTCCCTCATCCATCATGCCCTAACTAACCAATTTACAGGCCAGCCTTTTGCATGAGGCATTATTACCTTGTCATAAACTGTTACCTTTAAAATCCTCGAATCAAGCCGTGATATGCTAAGCTTTTATCACATTAGCTTGTGCTACTGTGTCAGCCTCTTTCGGCCTAAGATAAAGTAGGCTCCCGAATAATTATGTTAGCCACATAAGGTGGAGACAGCACAAACGACTGCTATTTAAAGCTGGCTGATAATTCTGTATAATTAAGACATAGTACAGTTCCTCTCACAGAAGAGGAATGGAGGCGTTTTTCTTTTGTGAAACAACAGAAAAACAGACCAAAAGGCAGTGTTTGTGAGACCAAAGAGGCTCCGCAACCTGAGCAGAATCGCATTTCTCTGCGAAAAGTTCCACCTCAGTCATGAACTATAACTATACACTAGGCCAAGCTCGCTCTTGTTCCTGAAACTGTGAGTCACTTTGCATCCATTGTCTAGGAAACACAAAAAGCTGCCGGCCTGATTATTCTGAATTCAGCTGATATATCTGAGGCGACGAGTCATTCATCATATGACTCGTCTTTGATATTACTGATGCCGAAGCTGATTAAAATGCTCTGTTTTAATAAACTGTCGCAGCAGTGTCTCACAGTTTGGATCTTTGCATATTTATATCTGATCTTGGCAGTTTTCGCATGTGAATAGGATGGTAAAGATGTTTGAGTGCTGTTACTTCAAATTTATAACAGTCCACCGTAGGGCCACAAGCCCTTTAAATGCCACTCGGTGTTGGAGCCATATTCTGAAACACATGAGTCCTGTCCTCTGATCTGTGTTGGAAAGTGAATTAGTAAGCTCCATTCTAAAGCCAGTGATAGCAATGGGCTGAGAGCAGTGATTTGTTGGCAGTGTATATTACAGCCCACGGTCAGACAAGGAGGGATCAGAAAAGTGTGTGTGTGTGTGTGTGTGTGTGAGGGATAGGACAGGGGGCGTTATCACTCAGTGTTTACTCACAGTAAATTGAGTTGAAATAATAGTCTTTCTCTGAGGCCAAACAATGGAGCAGGCTGCAGGCCGAGGGCCCAGGCTGGTGCAGCGCCGGCCTGCTCCACTTCAAAATGAAAGACTGAGCCTGGGGCCATGGGGAGGAGGCACGGCGGGAGGGGAGGGGGGGCCTTTATGTGGACAGCTACACCAGTTGCGGAGCTGACACCCCTCTGACAGGCACCTGGGTAGGACAACGGGGAGAGAGGAGCATGGAGCTGGGAGGTGGGGGGGTGGCGAGGTTACTGGGGGTGGAGTGATGAGGCCTCGGGGCTCTGTCATTAGGTTGGTGGTGGAAAGGAAGATGACTGCCCTGAGGACAGCGCAGCGACAGGGCCCCGCGGGACAGAGACCGCAACCTCTCATCCCCCTGGGTCTGCACGGGTACTGGTGGGACGTGTCAGTCTGTTAGCCCCCCCTCACTTCAACACGCTCAAATAACCTCTGGCTATGGGTGAGCTCCAGGAGTCCAAACTGCAGAGAGAGACAGAGAGCGTGTTTGTGTGTGTGTGTGGAAGCAACAGAGAGGCAGAGCCTGAAAGAGAGAGGCGTAGAGAGCATATCCATGTCGAGCATGGACCCTCCTTTGCCATTGTTTCTGCGTGTGTGCGCTTCAGCTGCACCTCAGCTCTGCCTCTTCCCCTTCATTTATCATTCTGCAGCATAAAGTGCTGCCACTGCATTATAGAAACAGCTGCTTTTTTCAGACATCCAGAGAGAATGGGTTGCTCCCCAGCACACAAAGACACTCCTGGACCTAAAGAGAGTGTAAAATTGGTGGGTGAATGCAAACCTTTTCCCTTGCTGAGAGGGCTGACCATGGGTGTCACTGTGGCGGCAGACATTGTCATTCCAACTGAAGACAAATAAGGATCCATATCGGCCCAGTCGTGTGTACAATGAGTAGCAGGGGCACCAGTGAGATCGGCCTTGTTCACAGTCAAATATGCATAACTACAGCTGCTGTCGGATCACGCTCTCTTGAGAATTCATGAGGTCGTTCAACCAGGCCCCGAATGTATGAATCGGCCGAGTCGAGGCACCTGTATCTCTCTGCGCTTCGCTACAATGCAGTGTCAATTCATTGAATCCTGAGCTTGTGCAAAGGGAAAACAAACAATGTCAGTGCTCTTGTAGGGGTCATAATGCAGTCACTGAAGGACAGCAGTAAGACCACTGAGCTGCCGTGAAGTCGGCAACGCGGGGCCTGGTGATATTCGGTTGGTTTGAGGTGAAACTAGACGTGCCGTGCCATGCTTCTCCATTGCATTCTGCCTTAGGGGCTCCACATGGAGAAAAGGGAATTTTGTCGAACCTGTTCTTTTCCAGCTGGAGAGATGAGATTTTACACTCCGCCAAACACATGACAGAGAAACACTCAGTGTGTGTGTGGCTGTGTGGGAAAGACAAGGGTAAGTAAAGAGAGAACGAGCAGAGAAGGCATCAGACAAACTCCTCTGCCAGACCTCCTGGGGCAAAATGCATGCTTGAATACTTTAGGACATGAACAAAATAGTTTCACAGTAACATTAGCTAGTACCACAGAGAGAGAATTTTCCCTTTCAAGATTAAAGACAAACATGCACATACACAACGCAGGTTGCAGCAAGTCCAGACAATTCATTTATTGTTCTCTCAGAGATATTTGTCCCCAGTGTGGAATGTATATCCCAGATAACAATGATGTAATTAGGCACAGAAATGTTGTGGACTTCAAGGGGTTTCTCCAGCTAAATGTTGTTGTACATATTTCAGATAGAAGAATGAGCACCTGTTAATGCAAGATATCAATGACCATCAGAAATATAGATGCAGAGAGTAAATTATTGTGATTCTTTTTTTTTTTGACAAGTAGCTGCATTCATTACTCTAGCAAAGGGAACAATATTTAAAGAATATTCAACATTTAAAGCAAATAAGATGTAAAACAAAGTTTGCTTAAACTATGAAGAATAAATAATTCAGTATAGAATTCAAAATATATTTAATTTGAATGTTTAGTTTTTGAAGTCTATTATTTGATTTTTAGCAGCATTTCGCTGTATTTAGGTTAATATGTGGATGTAGAATAATAAGTAATTGTAAGTGTAGAGGAGTTTCCCCTCTGGTGTAGAGGTGACATTAAATGGAAAAAGTTCAAGCACCTTAAAGTGACTAAAATGAAGTGAATTAATTTAGTTCCACCTCTCGCCGTTTGTGGCCGACACTAAATTGGCACAGATCTTCAACTGTGCTTCAGACTTAACAATTATTGGTCTTGTATCTGTGAATATTTGCAAATAAGAAAATGGAAGCCGTATTTGTGCAGCAACTGAATATGAATGAGTGTCTCATTCTAAATTGCTAAATATTGGACATGTGTAATTGGATCATTGTAGCCTACATATATTTGCTGTGTGTGTCCTGGCAGAGCTGAAATAAATGTTGCTAGCTGTATTATACAACAAACCTCAATCTCTCTAACTAAGAGATGTGTGGAGCATCTGACATTTTGGTGAATGCATTTTGATTCTTCGGTAGGGCCGGAGAGCTTCTTCTTCTTTCTTTCTTTCTTTTTTTTTCTCTCGTTTAACATGAATTCATCACTTTTATGTTTGACTCCCTCAGCCAGATACTCTTAAATCAAACCAATTGGGAAAGAATGCATTAAGAAAATAATAATGACGATTCAAAATTACTTTTCCCTCCCTGTCGACCCTCAGCCCCCTGGAATTTGTAGGTGGTCTCAATAATGTGGCTGACGGTCTTTAGTGAAACAGCAGGTTTAAGGTTTGCTCTGCGGTGTATGTGCGCCCCTCTGTCTGTTTGACACATTCCAACACTGCACCCCTCTCCAAGGCTCCTAACTACCAGGCAGTCGCCATGGTTACAGCCATACATCCATGCCAGCCCTTCACACTCAAAGACATATTTGTTTGGCTAGTGTAGCTACGTTCCCGACAAAAAAACACAGCTTTTTAGCATAACACCTGCTAATCTTGGGATTTAGCTCTTTGAAGAGGATTGCTGATCAGAAATTCAAATATATTATTTGAATGCTAATCTGAATGTTAATCCCTGGCCTCCGGGTCTTAAAGCATCCTGTCATTCAATAACAATGTTTATTTTTCATCTGCCCCCCCCCCCCTTTTTTTTTTTCATTTTCTCTCACCCCTTCTTCTTCCAGCCCTTATTATATCTGTGATCTATTCCCTCAAGCATAATATAGGTGGAGTCATCTTTTAAAGTGTGTGCCAATTTTAGGAGCATTGATGATTTGGATGCTCCTTGAGAGACATTATCTGCGGCTGCAATGAGAATTTTAGTTGACGGTTAAGGTTTCATGCGCTGAAATATGATACATTTCTAAGAGACTGTGGTTTTCAGGATCTAGTCAGAATTACCTTTTAATAATAATAAAAAAAAAAGAAAGAAAGAAAGAAATTTCTCTTTAGAGGACAAATATTGTGATGTCGTGAAAAAAGACACTATGATGCACACTTGCTTTCTTTTAGTTTATTTTATTCTGTTCACCTTGTGTTACCCCCCCAGGCTCCCCCACACTTCTGGGGAGGCAACATTTTGTTTTTTGACATTATTTTCATATCTATATTGTCTGTTTTTTCTGGATGTTATCTGCAGGGCGATCTATCTGTGTATCCCTGTGGCTGTGCGCTAGCAACTACAGGAGATGAGTGGGTGGCTGATCTGTGTGGTTTAAACAAATAAATGCCAAGAAAAAAAGCACTATAAGATAATGAAAGAGAGACCAGACCAAAACATTTACATCCTTATCAAAACTACTGCTGCTTATTGACATATTTGAGTCATGAATGTGGTGTACGTTACTCAGTAATTGTCACATTTCCCCATCCAGTCTACAGACCTTCATCGTATTCTGCTCTCTTTTCATGTCTGCTCTGATAGCTCTGACTTTTGTCTTGGTGAAGACAGAAAGTTTCAAGGGCAGCAGGATCAAAAACACATGAATCCCGATCATGTGAACAACAACTAATTCCTGGTTGCCTCACATTCTCTCCCTCCAAAGTAATTTTGGGCTTAGGTTGAATCTCTGGTAAGTAAACAGGGCCCCCCTCATGCAACCTGCTTCTACCACAATGATCACCAGATCATCTCTGTCCATTAAAGCCCGGGCAAACACTACTTCACACCAATATACTAAAGATGGGAGGGGTGGGAGGGGACACAATCTTTCCCCAGACTGTCTCTCTTTCTCCCTTTCTGCCTATTAATCCAGTATCTTTCAGGCCTGGTAAACTCCTCAAGATGGACATTGCTTGGTTCAGGGTGGAAAGGGGTCAAGCTCCATTGGCCTCTGCACAGAGCTGTGGAATTTTTCATTAGTGCACAGCTGGGTCACAAGTGGCTCCAAAGCCGTCTTAATATTGTGTAGGCCCACAGATTAGAAGCGGAGAAAAGAAGCCAAAGCGTGATGCTCTCCACCAGACGCTGTCTTTGCATATTTGCAGACTTGTGCTTTAGAACACCTCATATTACTGTTTGTTTTATTTCTTAGACCCAGAACCTCTGGGTCAATAGTAATTATAAAGCCCTCCAATCCAAATGTTGTTTTTTAACCATTCCAGGACTGCATCTGTAAGATGAGTCCATTTATTTTCTTACATTAAAGAAAGTAAAGTATCTGAACACTGGTCAAACCCTCTTGCACGTACGACTTATTGCTGTATGACTGGACATTATAGTTTTTTGTTTTTATTCCCCCAGAAGTGATACAACTGCAGTGACTTGTAGTGAATATCTGAGTCAAAGTCCGTCATCAAAAAAAAAAAAAAAAAGAAATAAACCTGTGTATCTGTGGGCAGTTATAGCCAGCTATAGCTGTATAACATGTGATAGCCATTACACTTATTGTAGCCATCACTCTCTTTCAGAAGCGGCAATCACTCGGGGTGGTTCGTAGAGCGGGCCAAGCCCTTTAATAGCAGGCTCTGCTCCACCTCACACATATTAACTTGGAAGGGTCGGACAAACAGACACCCGTGGAATTATTATTAGAATATAGAAAATGGGTGCACCTATTTTTAATGGGTGCAACTCAGACCTTGGTTCTTTGCTTTTAATGGGGCGCATGTTGTAAACATGTCACATTTCCAGCAGTGATGGTCCTCACAGCTTGCAGCTTACAGCTTACTGAAGGAACGAAAGTCAGAGGAAAGCACTTTATAGTGGCTTTGTAACTCACAACCTCCTAATTTATTTGTCCAAGGATCAACATGGCTTTGGGAGCAGGTGAAAAAAAGAAAAAGTGCAGGCAAAAAAACAACAACAAAAAAAACAGACATCTTTACAATCATAATTTCCTTGCTGATGTTTTTGCACAATGTCTGCAACCACATTATTTGTACTGAGCTCTAAAAACTGAGTCTAAATGTGATGTTGCACTCATTTTACATACTCAGAAACACCAGCTGTCCAAACAGCATCATGTGTGCCTGCCTGCTTACTCTTGTATTTAGATGTGTACTTAGCCTCCTCCGCTGCCCAATGCACTGTCCTTTTCACTCCATGAGCTTTGTTCTACCTGTGTGGCTGGGGAGGAGGGTGAGGGGGGATTATTTCCATGCTGTTTCCCCAGTGACTCATTAGCAGATACATGTAGAGGAGAAGCAATGAGTTGCTTGATGCGGCAAGATAATTCTCAGCATACGGCTGTTGTTTTTAGAGCGCTGCATTTAGCTGAATGTAGCACTGACCATGAGACACATTTACTCCATGGAAGACATTTGCAGTCCGAACATCACATTCATCCTTAACTCTGTCTCCAGTGTGGAGTAATCTGTGAAACCCCTGGAATGAGATCATTTGAATAAGGACTTAAGGGTTAGGATTTCTTTGTGCAGCTGTGCAGTGCAGCGTTATGTACAAATATGACTGGGATGTCTGTCTGGCCGGGGACTGGAATTAGGAGCTGCACATTCCAGCACAGAGGAACTCACGCTGCCGTAGAAATGAAGTGGCCATATTTATTTTCACAATAGCAGACGTGTGGGATAGATGATCTGGGAAACACTTCGCTGCAGATTAACTGTAACCGGCATCTTTTTATAGATTCACTATAGCTCCTGCTCAGCAGCTATTACTAAGTGCGCTCCCTCTGAGATGCAGGGCAGGTGCACACGCATACACTAAACACGTCCGACACGTTTCGGCTATTACCTTCGCCATGCCAAGAGCAATCAGCTCGTCTCCTTCCTCCCCTGTGAGCTCGCAGGCAGTCGGTGCTGCACTTCAGTGCGGGGAACAAGCAGAACCCTGTGGCCAGAGCTGTGTGATGAAGAAGACACCTTTGGGCCATTAGTGGTGTACACATCTCCTGTTAATGTGTTTTACTTTTACCTGCTGGGAGTTTAATTAAAAAACAAAGAGCCTCAATTTAAAGGCCATTATTATGCTAATGTGGTAAGCACGAGATGGTGATTAAGCAGCTTTTAGAGCTGACTGGAGCTGGCCCTTGGGAGCAGAAGGATGGCACTTTTTATTTGGCTTCATTACTCTCCATGAATCTATGCTCCAAAGAGAAATGCTGATACTATGAAACAAGGTCAGCTACTGAGATCATTTATGAACACAGTATCATCACTACCACTTTTTTGCACTTTACTACTCATGCCAACTGCTGAAATGCTGAAAGTTTGTTTTAACCTTCTCATGGAGGAAGGATGTGAAAGGATGTGCCTTAGCTGCATTCATTTAAATATGCAAAGCCACTGTTTTAAAGTGCAACTTTCTTTCAGGCTCTGCTTTTATCTTCAGCCCCTCTGCAAGCAATCAAACACTCCAATTAGCCGAATACAGGGCGCTATTTTTAGGCCGGTGTGCTCAACATGTAGCGTCTGCTGCATCCAGAGGACATCAGCACTGTACATAACAAAGCAATTTTCACAATGTCGATGCAGAGTTGAAAAGGTTTGCCTTCGTTCATCCAAAACATCTGGGCATCAAATGTTTTCCTCTTTGACCAAAGCTCTTGATACTCTTGCTAAGAACCAATTTTCACACACGAAGGCGTGTCTCGTGTGGCGCCCAACAGTTGGGAGACCTCTGGTGCCTCTGTGAGACAGAGCCATTTGTTGTCAATCCAGACAACAAACAGAGCAAGAATCTTTCTGAATATCTGGGGAGAAAAAAAGAGCAGTTCATTAAATACAGGCACGTCATTAAAAAACAGTAGTACTTACAGTAGTTACTGTAGGACAGTAATACTTTTACGGCAGGTTTGATGACAAGGTCAAATGAGATCAGGATAAATATCTAGCCTTTTCCAGCAGTCAGTCAGCTCCTCTAAATCTTACATGTTTTAACATGTTTGTTTGATCTCTGCAAAGACTAAACTGTAAAAACAACAAGATGTGGTTTTACGAGAAGCTTATGTGCCAAACAATTTTTGGTTACATAGGTAATATTAGTGATGCTGACTGGGAGAGAGCTGTTTCCACCATCCCAGTATTTTGATAAGCTAAGATAATCAACTGATTTTATATTTGCCAAACAAGGCTGAAATGGTTTTACATCACTGTCCGACCAATAAGACAGTACTTTTGATCTTCTCGTCTAACTCTCAGCATGACAGTGCATTTCCAAGAATGTGGAAACATTTTCTGCATCTTTCACGTGTGATTTAGAAGCAAAGAAACATTCGAAATTCCAGTTTGATCCCAGATGTAGCAAAATTCCGAGATGTATGCAGTGGGCGGAAAAAAGGAAAAGAAAAAAGAAATTGGAGCCACAGAGGTTGCACAGCTCACCGATGGCTCCACATGCCCTTCCTCCTGTCCGGAGGCCCTGGTCTGACCTGCCTCTCAGGCCTCATCTCTCACCTCAGCAATGATTGGCATGGCCGCAGGTTTCCTGCCCAAACACGAGAGCCTATCTTCAAAGTAATAGTTTACAGCTGCTGTCTGGATAATCCTCATCCCCTCTGTCTTTGAAGGGATGTGGTGACATAATAGCCCAGGCTATTCTTCCCTAAATTGTTATGGTATTTCTCCAAGTGTTGTTCAATAGCAAAAGGGGAGTAGGTGAGACTGTTGCACGTGTTGCTAAATGTAGCATGATTATCAAGAGCCATAAGCAGCTCCATAGTCCCCCTCACACACACATCCCGCCCCACCCCATCCCCCGTCTCTCTTATTCTTCTTGCCTTCTTTTATCCTCCCCAGTCCTCCTGATGCTTATCACTGCGGCAGAAGCATTAAATGTAATGTCTGTAGAAGGGAAATCATTGGCAACATGTGGTGAGAGCTTAAGATGTTGTCACACTTTAAGTTGCTTATAATCTCTTCAAAGGGAGAGTGCAGTTCTCCAAAGTGCCTGAGAAAAAAAACGAGATGGGGGGTGAAGAAGAGCAGCAGTGAGGGCGAAGTCTCTCAGCTGCACTTGGCTCGGCTGAAGTGTTCATCAGAAAAATAACTGTCGGTCCCTGTTGGCTTCTGTCTTCTTCATGGACCCCTTTCTTTTTTTCCCCCTTTTTCTTTTTTTTGCATTTGCTAAAAACACAGCTTGTAGTGTTACAAGCCTCAGCAGAGTGATAATCTGTTTCGAGGGATGACCATAGATAACGTCAGAAAAGACAGACAAGGGATTACAGGTATGTGGACACAGGATTAAAACGAGGGACGTAATGATTCCTGTGGGAGGGAGGTATGTGCTGAGATGGGCCCTTTTTTTCATTTATGAGCCCGGTTCTGGGGAGGCCTGGGTAAATATTGACAGTCCTCTCTGCTTGAGATGCAGCATTGATCCACATGGGAGGGTCTCATCACTTGATCTGTGCGCTCAGGTGTGGGAGGAGGGAACGGGAGAGCAGGAACACGGCTTGTCAAGCTGGTGGTCCTCTTTGTGGTGTCTTTTATAAACAGGCTAGCTTAAAGGTGCTGATTGGCCTCTGCAACACTGGGAGTTGTGTTACCAAAGCAGCAGAACGCCCAAAAAGTGGATTCTAGGTGGCTACAGTTAGTCTAATGGGTCCCTGGGATCAAGTAGAGGCAGAAAGTGGTAAATGATCACCTAAATCACTTTACGTCTGATTCCGGTTGCACCTACAGCTTCTTTGATATCTGTAATGTCCCAGCAAAGCTGTGTGATCTCCTCTGCAGCTAATGCTATCAGCAACCCCTGTTGATTTGCTTTTCTGGATATAAAATCATCATTTACATCCTGTCCTCTGTCGTCCGTTGGCATGCTGGCCTACTGGTCCACTGGCCTGGTCATCAAACCACTAATCAGGTAATGTTGGGGAGGTTGAATGGCGTGCCTCCCCCTGGTCAACCTTCACTGCTCACACAGTGGTGTTGTTTTAAAGAGCATTCTTTAGCAGCTGAACTTGGAAAGGTATTAAAGTGGGATTAGGCTCCTCCACAATCCACTGCTTGTGTCATTCAGGGAGTTTGTGTTCTCCTCTCCCCACAGCCACCTCCCCACTCCTCCTCTGTTTGATTGTGGCTAGCCGCAGGAGTGGGACTGGCTGTGCCTTTCAAAGGAGAGGGGTAGGGTTAAATCCCTAGTCCACTGCTCCCTGCTAATTCTCCTTGTTCCTTAGAGAGGGATTTACTTCTGCTGCCAGCTTCTCAAAGGCCTTCTCTGCCCATCCGAAAAGTCGCCGTTGCCTTCCTGTGGAGGTGTGGTTGCCATAGAAGGGGCGTCACGCATGGCTATTCCATCTGAACCCCGCTGAGAATGGGGACCGGGGACTGAAAACAGGCAGAAAGTCCGGATTAGACCTCAGGACAAAGCAGGACAGGAAGATTCCAGAAGGGACGAATAGGAATTACAGCAGCAAAAATAATGCAAAGTGACAGAGAGGGGAAATAGAAAAATAATGGCTTACAAGATTAGACTCGGCAAGGAGAAAGAAGAAAGGAAAGAGGGCTGAATGAGAATGTTTTCATCTAGATGAGAAGATTTGAGAGAGCGGTCGTAGGTGAATGCAGAGTCTTGGACGTATCAAAACCGTGCTAACAAGTAATTTCCTCAACTTTTTTTGCTCTCTTTCTCAGCTTAAGCCAGCAATCATTAGCTAAACATTAGAGTTAGAGCTGGGAACTTGTCTTGACAGATTCATCACCTCCTTTCCCTGATCCCAGCATGTAACATGCTAATCCTCCTAAAAACTAGAAACAACTGCCTAAATATTCAGTTTATCTTTCCAGACTTCAGACAGTGTGAGATTTCCTTCTTTTAATTTTCTTTCTTTTTTAAATAAGTGTTACTCTTTTAATTCTCGGCGACCTAACTCAGAGATTTGTTTGGAAGATAGATCCAGGTTGGCAGGTCACTTAAACGAGATCCCTGCTTGTTTGAGAAACATGCCAAAATTTCTTTTAGAAGGGATTATCCTTGAGGTTTTTCCATAGTTGAATAATAATCTCCTTAACTTATTGTAATAAATGAAAGATTAAAGGATTTTATGAACCCTTAGAGTGCTAGCTCTGATATCTCCGTTGTTTAGCAGCTTCACGATGGTTAAAAAGAAAATAAGCATCCATGTTCTGAATCAGATACTGGTTATGATTTTGATTATAATGAATGAAATTAGCAAAATAACCTATTAATTGTTAGTGGTGTAATTAAAATAGTGTAAAATTTAGCCCCCTTGATGCTGCTCCAATGAGCAATATTGCAGTAATTATTTTCAAAAGCTGCATAGACAACAGAAAACCACACTGTCTTGTTTCCAGCATGCATACAGCTGCTCACACACATGCACTTACATGTGTGAAGTAGACTCGTGCGCACACACACCATATCACTACTCAATCAGCACCTATAACAGCATTACCATAACAAAACCATCCTTTGGTTTCCCTCCTCTCATATTTACACATTATATTCATCCCTATCGCTCATCCCTGTCCCCAACCAGCAGATGATGTCAATTGCTCCTCTCGCTGCCTCCCTGCCCTGCACAATGAAATAGATGTTCACCACAAATAGATAGGCGGCTGCCAGCTGTCTTCCAGACCAGGGCAAACAAAGAGGCCGCTAATAAATCCAGCTTTACGGCTGGACAAGATCAACCACACTCGCTGCCTCCTTGCTCCATTTAATGTGGCTACTTCTGAACAACAGAGAACGAATTAAATGCCTCTCAGTCACCAATAAAACAATGCAAACATCTTCCTGAAAGGATATAAAAGAAGATGGAGGTGTTGTCCAGGAAATGGTGATAGAGGCAGTGTTACAGCATAGAGGCATGATATTAGACAGTAAGATGAGATATGAACAGACTAGAGGGCGGCCCAGTAGTCAGCAATGAATCATAGTCTCTGATATTCTGATATGTTATCTGATGCATAGAGAGCATCGTGGATATGAAAGAAATGTGTAAATTGTCCGCAAAGGCTTGATTGGGATCGGTTTTCACTGGTCACTACACTAGAATGGGACCCAGCCTGCTTTTTTTTTTTTTTTTTTTTTTTTTTGGTGGGGGTGGGGGGGGGGGTTCGGTGGCCATGACTGAGCTCACTTGGAGCGACATGGATGGGGCCCACCCTAGAAATTTTAACAGATGAGCTGCTGCCAAAGGAGTCACCTCTTGGCTTCCCACTGGATCCGTCAGCCAATTTCACTCTTAGTCAAAAGCCCTCGATGGTCAGCTGAAGTACGAGGCCAAAATAAAGCCACACACCTTGCCAAAGAAAAGCACTAAAAGTGAGACAGCTTCACTTTTCATTCGCAAGAGAAATGCATCGTAATAAGAGCGCAAGTGTGGAAGACATCTGATTTCAGTTAGCTGTGCAGCATTATAGATTTAAAGTTTGCCAGCTGTTAGACACTGGTCATACCAGACCAAGTAAGGCTTTATCAGCTAAACCCCCTTAGTGTGCTGGATTGACCAAGGGAGCACTCAATTTGTCATGAACGAAATTCATACATAAAATAATCAACGCTTTATCTTGTCACACAAGATGATGCTGTAAATCAGCTTGCTTAAAGTAGTTTTTTTTTTCTTATTTTGCAGGTTGTTTGCGACCAAGTGCAGCGGCTGCATGGAGAAAATCGCCCCCACGGAATTTGTGATGCGTGCGCTGGAGTGCGTCTACCACTTAAACTGCTTCTGCTGCTGCGTGTGCGACCGCCAGCTGAGGAAGGGCGATGAGTTTGTCCTGAAGGAGGGTCAGCTGCTGTGCAAGAT
The DNA here is from genome assembly GCF_900963305.1 of Echeneis naucrates. Classification (NCBI taxonomy): domain Eukaryota; kingdom Metazoa; phylum Chordata; class Actinopteri; order Carangiformes; family Echeneidae; genus Echeneis; species Echeneis naucrates. Next base: position 7,012,502 of record NC_042519.1, on the reverse strand, counting down.
CGACTATGAGAGGGAGAAGGACTTGCTCAGCTCTGTCAGCCCAGATGACTCAGACTCAGGTGAGCCCCCCTGCACCCTGTCACACCAGAGTGGGAGCAACACTGTGGTGCTATCATCGTATGGCACTGGGGTGTCGTATTCTGTATGCTCTGCTCCATCACAGTGGTAGCCAATGCAGATATCCGACGTGATGGAGCTAAACTGAATCTTACTGGTTGTTACTATACATTGAAAGAAACAACTGGTATTCATTTGCCCTTAAACTAGCTGCTGGAGATTCTTCAGAGATGCTGCATGCAGTCCAGGCTGTAAAATGTTCCAACTCAGCTCCATCTGCAGCTTTTCAATGGCTGACTTTGTAGCATTCTAATACAAGCATGGAGCGGAGGTTTATGGTACAGTAGGAAGTGGAAACAGGACGAAGCCAAGCCACCCCGTATTAATGGCTCTCCGTGCATGGGCAGGATCTGGTTCTGGAATGAATTAAATCACTGTATCATGGTGAGTGACAGAGGGATTTGGGGCCTTTCGAGAGAAAGCCTGTGCCTCCACTCTTATCAGCTCTAGTGTTCCTCGCCTATAGCCTCCACACACAATGAGGCATCTCGCCAAGCCTCACTGTTCACTACCATCTGGCTCACATTTAGACATGCACAAAAGCGGGGAATTTGTCAAATACATCTGTGCCTGTGTCAACTTTTGTCAACTTGTGGGAATATTTGCTCTGCGTCTTCCTCATTCAGTTGTGTCCCAGTGTATCGCGCAGGCATGTCTTTTGTGTGCGTCTCCAAATTTCAAGATGGAGAAAATGTTGACGTGAGCAGAGGTTAACCTCGGCATGTGGCAGACGAAATGTAGGTTTTCAGCGCAGAAATGTAGATACATATCAGAACCAGATGATACGAGACACCGAGCCATCCCGTGTCTGCCTCTCGTGGCAGCCTGCGGATCCCAAAATCATTAGGGTTTGTTAACAGCACTGCTGCTTCTGATTTGAAAGCACTTGACATCCTCACATGGAGTGATAATTGACAATTTCTTTACGCACTGACTTATTTTTCATGTGACGTTAACATAGCTTTGTGGTCTCTGTGGCGTTTGTGGAAGGCAATATTGAAATCCATGAATTTAACCAACAGTTTACTTTGAGTGGCACATACCACTGCCTGTCATATGATATTTTTCCCGCCAAAGCCTTCAGTGAAGTTAAACCATACTAGAAATGGTGAAAAGTGAAATCAGGCTAATTATAATTCATTAATTTGCCACCGATGCTTTCCATATTTGGTAAACAAGTTTATTTCCACACACATTTTAGCACAAAATATTTATGATCATTACAAAAAAATTTGAGAATTCCTCTAAGTGAAATGAATAGCTCTGGGAGAGTATTGAATGTGTATTTATTGTTTGTGATGACTGCAAACAGCTTGCTGATTTTAATCTAAAAAATAAACCTTCAAACATATCTCAGAAATCTAATAAAACCAAGTTATTATTTTGTTTTAATGCCACATCGTAAGCTAGAAGCATAAACATTGCACCAATATTACTACCCAAAACTGTAATATCCTGCTGCTGCGGCTGCTAGTAAAAATCTAACAATCCATATATATTTTGTCATTATTTTAAGGTCTAAAACCCAGCAAAAATTTCATTTTCTTGCTCTGTCATGGGAGATGCATTTCTCATATGCACTCATGTTGGCTTTTTTGTGTTGTGCTTGATGGAGTGGTCTTATCGGAGACTGATTTAGTGTAACTCAGACAAAGCTGAGAGCAATAAATTACAAAGTGATGCAGTGTCCAGTTCGGTGACAAATGTGCATATTTCATTGTGCTCTCCAAGCAAGAGCCATAGACTCCTGTAAGTCTAATCGTACATGTGGCCCTTTCCTTTTGTAATAGATTGATAACAATGTATCAAAAACACATGTGTCTCCTTTGATTATACACTTGTGGTGTGTGAATCTGCTGGAATGGGGAAAAGCGAAAATATATTTATCAGTGGACTGTCACTGACAAAAGGGTGTAGTCAGTTCAAGTTCGTGTTGCTGATACAGAGAAATGACTCTCCCTCTCTGCAGAGAAAAGTGACGATGAGGAGTTGGACATCAAGCCGGAGAAAGGCATAGGAGGCCAGGGGAAGGGAGATGATGGGAAGGATCCCCGGAGGCCCAAAAGACCACGAACCATCCTGACCACTCAGCAGAGACGGGCCTTCAAGGCCTCCTTTGAGGTGTCCTCAAAACCCTGCAGGAAGGTAAGTCTATCTCTGAAGAAGTGAGGAACATTTAGCAACTCTTTCTTGTGATATAGTCTCTGGTCTGCATTTGGAGTAATGAACACATGGAGATTTAGATGCCGACCACGAGCCCTACAGTAGTTCCACAAATAAAGTTCTCAAATTAAAAAAATCTCCCCCACCTCAGAGCTTGGCTTTGAAGTGGCGAGCAGCATTCTGTTCTGTGTTAACTGAGGCAGGCTGTTGTAACGCAGTCCGTCTGCACCTAATGTCATACTGAGATAGGAGAACTGCCTCCATAGCCCTGGCCCTAAAAACAGCCGCTGCACCCGGTCCAAAGCTTTGAAGAGGCAATAACCAAGACGTCCAAAAAAGACCACTGCATTCATTCAACGTTTACTGAAATGAAAGAGCCGACATGCCTGTTGGGAAATGCGGCAGATACCATGTATAAGAGGAACAAAATCGTAGTTATGGGAGTCATGACTTGTTTCATTTTCTTGCATGATGCTGGAAATCTTTTGTGATCATGTGTTCAGGTGAGGGAGACGCTGGCCGCAGAGACGGGACTGAGCGTTCGGGTTGTTCAGGTGTGGTTTCAGAACCAAAGAGCTAAGGTGAGAGCCGCAAGCACAGGATGGATTAGAGTTTGTGTCCACATACAACAGCCTTGTTCCATCTTAAAGAGTTCTGTTAATAAATCACTACAACTATGTGTGTTAAATCTATCACTGCATTCCTTTTACAAATGCAAAAAAAAAAAAAAAAAGAAAAAGAGCAAGGAGTTGCAACTATAGCTCACTCTTACATTAAAAGTCTAAACCCTCCCCTTTTCTGATTATTATCTTGTGAAAACCTTTGATACTTGACAATGAAGTGCACTCAGATACAGATTTTACACAGTTCATTTGAGGGTGAACAGCGAGGAGCATCCTTTTTAAATTAAAGAGTGCATGTTAGTTTTGGGAGTTCCTCACAACTTTGACTCCTTCGTTTCAGATGAAGAAGTTGGCAAGAAGACAGCAGCAACAACAAGAACAACAGAATTCTCAGAGACTTGGCCAAGGTACGATATTGTCCATACCCAACAGACACAATGGAGGCCGTCCGCTCAAAGCTTTTTCTTTAGCTGCATATTTAGTGCTATTTCACATATTTATCATTGACATTTATCTGCATTTTAAAGGCCCTTTTTTACTCAAACTTTTAGTATTCTTCTTTCACCTGGAAGAGCAGAATGATGTATGTGCAGAGTTGACACCGGAGGGCTGTTTTCACATTTATCTGCTGAAGGGTTGGGGGTGGCTGAAATCTCATTTTAACACGTGGCTAACTTTGGTATATCACACCTAAAAACCATTGAATCACTGTCAATATTGAGCCAGATTCTGGATTTTTCAATGAGGAAAAACCTAGCACAACAGATATTTCATTTTTAAAATAATAAAATTTCCGTGACCCGGAAATGGATAATTCGATAAGTTAAAAAGGTTAAAAACATGTGATGGGGCTCTTTAAATTTTCTTGCTGCTATACTGTGGTTTTAAATGTTGACACCCTGCTAGTTAGAGGCTGTAGGTGGGGACTTGTTTCTGGAGAGCGCTAAATAGGAATAGTTGTAGTAACGCACTGAATGAGAAAATATTTCCATCTTCTCTTGTGTATGGAAATTACAAATACAACGTTGTGTAAACAAGAAGGTTTCAGATCACAAAAGAAAGCTGGAAATTCTCTCTGGCAGCCAAACAAAATGAACGGCAGACATCACTGATTCAGTGGCTTCCAGTGATGAAACCACAAGAGCTTTGTGTCCATCGCACCAATCAGTTAGCCAAGAACAGTGTTTGTGAAGGGAATTGTGGGAGAAGCCAAAGGAAAGACTACTGTAGGTTTCCATGGAAATACTACCAGGCGAGCGAGCCAGGTTATTGTTGCTATTTCGCAAACACTGGACTCCTCTCATTTTTATCACATTTTTCAGATCTGCAGAACTGTTAAGTCAGATTCAGGTGAGCTTGTGAAATCCCCAGGTATTAAAGGGAGTTTACAAGGGAGAAACACACTTCTATTGTCAGCTCTCTCCTTATCGGCGGTTTTCCCCCTTCATTCCCTCATTTCTGTGCGAACCCATTATGCTTGGTGGCTGCAACATTCTGCAGATTCATCCTTGGTTTTTTCTTTTGGTTTTTATTGCATTTTCTGTGATGCTTTTTTCAGAGGTGATGTCCAATCGGATGGAAGGGATGATGAACTCCTTCACACCGCTGGCTCCGCCGCAGCAGCAGCTGGTCGCCATGGATCAGAACAGTTACAGCACAGACCCGTTCCAACAGGGGCTCACCCCCCCACAGATGCCCGGGGACCACATGAACCCATATGGTGAGCATCCACCAGTCCCCACCCCCCCACCAACCCCCACCCCCATCCCTCCAAGTCATTCCCCAAAACACCCAGTCTTGCTCTCAAAACACACACATGCCTTGTCCCTTGATCAACCTCACAGTTCCCAGTGCTGAACATGTGCTCAGGCCGCAGAGACGTACGAGCAGTTTCTCCTCCCTCGTGAGATAACACAAGCGTCCTCATAAGCGTTGGGGTTTTGAAACTCATTTTCAAATCTGTTTAATATGGTTTTCACTCTCCGCCTCCAGTTCTGAGACCTGCCCCGTTACTAATGATATTTTCCAATGTTGGTAAAAACATGTGGTCAAAGCAGGCGGAGTGCTTGTGTGAGCTAATGAATCTGAATGGGTAAAATAACAAGTCTCAGATTTCTGCATGATGCGAGGAAGAATTAAAATGCAAACACGGAAGGAGAGAAAATATCAGTCAATCAAGCGTTAGTTCACAGGATGTAACTGGAATAACACATTTCAGAGTGATGTCCTCAACAAGCCCCAGAGGGACCATTTCCTGAAGTTCATAACTTCCTTATAATTTGCCTCCATTTAGTTCTTCTTGGTAGTGAGAAACTAAATCCCCAGTCTCATCACTCTCCTTTGGTTTGGGGAAAAGAACAATATTGGCAAGGCATTAAAAGATATGTCTCAAAACACTGTCCCCATTTTGTGCAACACTATCATTAAGATCCAGAGTGTAATAAAGTTAACTATTCCCTCTAGAGAAATAACATGTTGAGGTTTTATGAAAGGCGTAAACAGTTGCTATTAACCAGATCTTTTCAGAAGATGCCCCTTGTTTACATGCTCCCTCACAGACGCCAATTGTCCCAGTGAGGGCAGCAAAAAGTGAGCTTTGATGATATCTAACAAAACAGTTCTCACAATTGTGATGACACACAACAGCAATTTCTCAAAGTGACTATAAGTAATTATAATTTCCCAATGCAGCTATAAATCTCAAATACAAGATTGCACAGATTTCATAGTCAGGTCGGTTGGTTTTTAAATGACGCCTCTGCCACCGGATCCTGACGGCTATCTCTGTAATTGTCTCTCTGCAGGCAATGATTCTGCATTCCATGACATAGACAGTGACACGTCTTTAACCAGCCTCAGTGACTGCTTCATGGCGTCGTCAGAAGTCAACTCCATGCAGGCCCGCGTGGGGAACCCCATCGACCGCCTCTATTCCATGCAGAACTCTTATTTTGCATCATGAAAGAAAGGAGCGAAGAACATCAGCACAGAATAAACTGCCCATCTCAACCTGAAGTGCGATGGCCAGGGGTTTCTACAATAACACGGACACGACAGAAGAAACACCTCCTTGAAGTAGCTCCTGGTTACGTGCAGAAGCTTACTCAAAGATAGTAAAACCACTTGTTGTAGGACAGTGAACATTCCTGGGGAAAAAGGCTTAAATATTGTTAGAGATTATTTGGTCTGATTGCGTATCTGTCACAGGAGATATTCCTCTTTTCTTGTTCACTTAAAGAGAAACAAGTAGATATTGAAGCCACTGATTACACACTCTCAAACCAAATAACAGTGAATTTATACAGTGCATGATCAATTGTAAACTAAACTTTTTGTAAGCCCCGCCCCCCCTCCCGGTTAAGATGTGGTGTTTGAACTGTTTCTTCTTCACACTACATGGATTTCCATGTTCACCGTTAGCATTTTGATCACTTTCAATAGGTTTAGATATTGTGTTAATAGTAAATAGGTGCAGCATGTCTGCAAGAGTGGCTGTACATTTGTGTATGTATGAGAGTTTGTGGTGAGAAAGAATTGTTTAGAGGAGAAAAAAGTGGAGAATTGTGGTGGACAAGTAGGATCAGTGAAGTGTAAATACTTTCCCCAGGCAAATTGGATGTGCATGTTAAAAATGGAGAGCATTCTATTTATTTAACTATAACAGGCTCTTGAAGGTACATATTAAAACTGAAAAAGCTTTATTTAAAAAGGAGAGCAATTTTTTTGTTTTGTTTTGTTGAGCAATTAGTGAGTTAATGGGTGTCACAACTCATCTGTAAGCCTTTTTAATATGAAGATTAACCCTTTTGTTTTTGTTTTTGTTTGTTTTTTTTTCTTCAGCCAAGCTGTAAATGAGCAATGTTGCTATTTATTTCGTACAGACCATAAACCTTTTGTTGTCATTGTCACATGTGCATTCTCAAAATGTTAAAGTTGCTAACTGACCAAAGTTTACTGGTTTGATGAATAAACAATGTCTTTCTCCTGATAACATTAAATAAATGCCATTCAATGATCATTCACATGGTGACGTTTCACCCGTCACCTTCTTCAGTTCTCGGCCATAAACAACAATGATCAACTCACTTCGCGCTAGAATCTGAGTCTGTCATTTTCACCGACACCAAACTAGAGGCAACATACCTTTTCACATCTTTGTACTAGAGAGCATATTAGCGTGCCTCTGTCGGTGTGGAACATTGCTAAAGTACAGCCCGTCAGAACTGTTTGCTTGGACGCACACAGTTTGTCTTAGAAACAAGTGCATCCTTGTGATCCATCTAAGTTGGGTATTGTTTGATTTCAGCAGGTCAACCAATAATTGTCAGAGAATTCTGATTGTTCCAATAAACTATGGCCTGTATGTAAGAGTAAGAGGACAAGGAGGAGAAAAACATGTGCATGAAGTGAAACTGAGGTCGAGGAAGGAGTTCAGGTGACATACCAGTACAGTTGCAGGAGCTCGCCCCACCTATAGCCTCAGGGCTTATCGGGCGGTTTTTTGAAACTACCATCTGGGTACTCCTTCATTTGCCTGACAGCTTCTAAATGCGGCCAGGCATGCTCTTATGTGACTAGGCAGATATTTGTTTGTGATGTTCAGCATAACGATGACTCAATTTAACGTCATACTCATCGTTTAATAATCCTGGCTGTTATTCCTGAGCTGTAGGAACATTGTCAGTTGTCAAATCTGTGAGGGTTAGCGTATGAGCACAGTGCTGAAGACCTCGCACTATATAAATATATATATATATATATATATATAGATAGTGATACTATCAGGTCTTCAATCTGACAGCCAGGCGTTGCCAAGGTTACACTGCCATTTATCTTCACATGTCAAACCACTAGGTCAATATAATCTATATAATAATATAATAAAAAGTAGGATACATCATTTTAGTTTAGAATCCGATTGGATGAGATTATTTTAATCATGCAAATGACTCAGAACTGTATCTATCCAAACACACAGTGGTTTCTAAGTTTTCTTTGTTTTCATGTTTGTTTGGAAAAGCTATGACAAAAAATACTACACAAAGCTGAAACCAGAAACCAGTGTGTGTCTTTAAGCAGAACTTAAAATGTCAATGAACAGGCTTGCGTCAGGTTTCTAGGCAGATTAAAGTGTGAAAGACTAAGTAAACACAAACGCTACAAAGGCTACCAGTTACAGTAAACATGGATGAGGTTGCTGTGCATACATTGTGTTTGCACGGGATAGACAGTACAATTTGTTTGAACCTCCCTTTTCAGGACAAGCCAGGTGAGCTTACAGAGAGGTGTTCAGGTGTACAGGAGGATAGAAGCCTCTGCCGCTGACACTGTAGTAGATATGTGAGAGTTAACCTCCTAAAACCATAAATTCTGCTGCACAGTGTTTCTGCTAAAGTATCACTGTAGTTAGATCTGCAGTCCAGAAACCACTGTAAACTATAATTGTATGCGTAATATATTGTATCCACCCAGTTCTGACATAAATCACATGCAAATACAAAACAGACCAGTTACTGATTAATTCTTGGCAATTTATCAAAAACCCTGGAACATTTCTGCAGAGACCTGTGGTATATAAAAGAGAAAAAACATGTTGGACAACCTTCACCCATATGAATAATATTTGGTAAGACCAAAATAGTTAAGTAGGTACACCAGTGTGCTTTCGTGCCAAAGAAAGAAAAAGAATTACTGAGCTCGTTTATCTCCAGAACATACTGCCTTTGTTTGGCAGTATCATATTTAAAGTATCACATTAAAGTCACCATAAATTAAAAGTATACAGGGTAAAAAAAAAAAAAATCATTTTGTTCAGGCTTTCTTTCTGGATTTTTTTTTTCTTTTTAACTTCCTGTCCTCACTTTCTTCAGTTCAAGCCCCCAATTTGCCAAACAGTAAAAGTCAATGAGTGAATATAACCTATGTCATTGCTTGTTCGCTGGCACGCAGATGTGAGTAGGCCAAAGATGACTGTTAGAGGTTGAGGTAAGTGCGGCCTCGATATGAAAACAGTCGAGCTGAAACCTGAGATGAAGACACACACTTGTGCACACACACACATTCAGAGAAAGTTAAGTCGGCCTTCAGTGAACTGTTCACACATTTACTCTTCTGCCGTTCTGGCACCATATAGGAAATGAGTCTAGTGACAATATTTTCATTAGATAGCCAAAATCCTGAAATTTTCCACCTGAGACACAATTGAAGGTTTGTGATTCATTTTCTCACTCAACTGTTTGCTTCTCCTACCCGACCCGTGAAAAACACACAGAGCTTGATTTGTTATTGGGGCTAATTTAAAACACGATTCTCACCAGCTGCCCCATAAAAGCACAGCATGACTTAAGACAGTAGCTGAAAAATAGACAACAAGGCTGATGATCCCACCGTCGCCTCATCACAATGACTCAGATCAGGCAATGACTCATTCAAACCACATCGCACTTCTATTTTGAAATGGCAATTGCTTTGAATTGTACTTGTAATTGTCCTTCCCAATTCATCATTTCGCAGGATCATTTTTCAACACGTCAGTGTTGAATTTTTTAAACAGCCAAGCCCAATCGATAGTTGCTATGCTGGATCAAAAACATTGACTTTTTCTCAGGATCAGTACAGTCTAGATTTCTTCTCATGATTTCACAGGGTTCACAGGAGTTCACGGCATGTCCCCAATGGGATGCAAGGGGAGGGGGGGCATTTGGGTGTTTTCATTGGGCATTTTCCATGGCGTGTGGTTAATTGTTAAGGGAGACTTTTAACCAGCGTCTGACACATATTCTTTGAGCCTTGAGGGTTCGGGCATAATCAAATGCTGTGGTTTTGACCATAGAGATGGGTCAGGGCCAAACACGAGAGCATGCAGGCATACCCTCACAGCGGTGCATTGCTTTATTGTGTCAGTCAGCAGCACGAAACACTGAAGCCACTGTATGAGGCATCCTTTGCATGCTACAGGTCCAGCATGGATGCAGTAACAGTGGTTTACAGTTACTTTATTGATTCCACAGGGTTCTACCGAAATACCACAAGTGATGCAATACAGACATTTGGACATTTGTAATAAATAAAAAATACAGGAAAGACAAAATTCAAAGGGAGGTTCAGGTGCAATCCATTACACTCATTCCTTGCGTGTTCAAAACAAAGGAGCATTTGAAAGCCTCCTCAGACGGTTCTTGGACGTGCAAACATATTGCTACAACTGTTTTTTCGCCTCTTGCTTTGGTTGCTATACTGAGAAAAAGATGGTGTGGGGATTCACCTCGCAGCGCCCAGGGGTGCAGATAGAGCCCTGGATAGGGCTCAGTAATCCCCACCACTATTGGAGCCCATCTGTTTCGGTTTTCATTTTCCTGCATTATTAGTGCTTATTGGTACATGGTCTAGGAATGTAGCCAGAGTGTTTGAAGTCAAGGAGGAAGGTGATGCCAGGGGCATTAGTTGAAGGAATGATGACCTTAAGGTCTAACCCGAGCCAGCACTCCTAACCTCCAGGAGCCTCTCCTTGATGTTGGAATCTAAAGTCTTGCTCTCCCTCTCGCTTTTACATCAGACCCCTTGAATTTTAGTTTGCTATTTCATCTGCCAATTGTCTAGCTTCTGTCATGATGCAGCATTGTGACAATGCAAAGACAACTAGAAACTAGTGCTGCTTATACGCTGTAAACTAACTTGATTGTGGTCATATATTTTGTGCGGCCCAACTGAAGTTGCTGCTGCTAGTGTGTTGCATAACTTTACAGCAGCAACAACAGCGAAACACATGAAACACATGAAGAATAAGAGTCTATCCGCCTTAGTTACTGTACTTTGATTCAGCGGTGCTGCAAACAAACTGCTGACACCAGCATGTCAGCATTTTTAATGTTTATCAGATTCATTCCAGGATGCTAACATTTGCTAATTAACACTCGCAAAATAATATGTGACTAATGTGGGAGTTCTCGTGATGAGACACCCTACTTTCTGTTCACCAGATGCGACTTAGTCAAGATGAAAAACCACCAAAATTATAACGGTATATCCTCTGGGGGACATAATTGTGCCAAAATCGATTCGATAGTTTGTGAGTGGACAGACCAAAAAAAAAAAGAAAAATGCTGTCTTTCTTAGTGTTGTTCTGCTGCGTTTAAAAAAAAAATAATAATAATTTTAAAAACACAAAAAAGAAGTCTAGTCAATATTGATCGGTCTTTACGCAAAAAATAACATCTGATGCTGTGGGGCCTTAAAGAAATGAAAATTCAAGCAAATGTTCTAATTGACCACAGAGAGAATTCAAATTAGTGCATCAGCTTCATTAGAGCTGTAATAGTGAATATTAGAACCACGATTCGGTACTTTACCTCCTACTCTGGCAGAAAATAGTTGATGTGCACAGTTACCTGATACCTCTATGTTTATCATTATTCCTCGACTGAAGGTACCTTCTGGCAAATAGACAGCGCCAGCGCTGACGGGGCAAACGGCTGTTCAATGAGTGCTGCATTGACGTCTATTTGTCATACAGGAATGTAGAATTAAATCTGTCACTGGGGTAGATGAAGCCAACAATCAGCTTAACCACAAGAGTTGGAAGACATTATGTAGTGACGTTCAGGTTACTGCGGCAATTTAAAATTTATGTCAGAGAAGATCTCCTCTTACTTGTGTTATTCCTCTACCCGAAACATGTTTGCATGAAGACAGGTAATTTATATCAGGGCAATCTAAAAAGGTGTTAAAGTTTGAACTCGGAGTAACTCTTTTTTTTTTTTCTCTCCTCTTCTAGATGAACTTGAAGAGGAAAGGGGGCGTTCTCCTCTGGCTCCCACATGACTTTGGGCAGAAATGCCGTTCACAGCAGCTCTCACAAACTTTACCCTCCAGATGTGGGATACGGTGCAGGACAAGGTGAGCCCTGAGCTGTATATTTAAGCCCTGGATGTTTCGACAGAACTCACCTGTGAGGCAGATAAATCACTCACAGTGTAGCCTCGGAGTTGAGCGTGGACAGTAAATCTGAAAGTCAACAGTCAGTGAGAGCTAAACCAAACTGTTAGGAATTCTGTATTTGGCAGACTTCCTGTCATGTACGGCCTGTTTATTATATACCCTTAATGACTCCAATGAGGGGCTTTCTGGAGACCATCAACGACTTGAAATATCTACACTTGCTCTGAAAAAATATCTAGCCTGGGTATAAAAAGCTGTAAAAGAGTCTATTTGTTATACAGCTTCTGCTTGGTTAAAAAATAATATCCTCAGATCTATATAGAACTCTTAATCAGTATCCACTGAGTGCCACATTGGCTATTGCACTGAGATCATCTAATGACCTCGGGGCCGCGTTTGACCTCCTGGAAGACCTGCTCTGACATGATAATCAGTATTTTTAGTATACAGAGGTCAGCGTGGCTCTGCCCTGGTGTGACCTTTGATTGTGGCTAGAACTGCCATGATTATCACTTCATCACAACAATTATAATCCATATTGGTCCTTATGAATATCATTCGTCAGTCATGTCTTTCAGTCCAATCCCCCACAGACACGGGGCGTCAGGTAATGGTGCTTTGACTTGGAATGTATTGATTAGCTTTGTGTTCTTCTTCAGTTAACGGCAGACAATGGTCCATTATGCGCGGCGCAGCCTTTTGGTGTGTTTTTGACAGTTTTATTATAAAGACTGAAACAGCCCAAATAAACCACAGATGAACAGTCTCCTCTTGCTAGCTTTTCAAAAGGTTAGTAAATTTCACCATATGGATTTTTTGGTGTCTCCCCCAAATGTCATGGCTTAATTATTAACTGTGGGGCCATTTTGGAGGGAGATTTGCACTTTTACAATATTGTTGTGCCTGGTGAGGTTAAGTGTTCACGGTGCAAGGAAGGCCATTGTCCTCCCACCGTGTGTAATGAAGATGGATTTAGAGATGAAATGCTGGCTGTAATAAAGACAACAAGACCTTTAAGGCCTTACTGAGGGTAGAAAATATGTTGATGGCTTTAACAGATAAATAATATGTTTCAGGACTTCAAATAAAGTAAAATGATTTTCTGTGTGAAGCCACAACTTGCTTTATTTAGAAATAGATTTTCATACCACACTATTGCCACAGCATCATCATGAACGCTTTGCTCTAATTGTTCAGTGAAAGTAATGGTGGGTTTTTTGTTTTTTTTTCTTCTTCTTCTTCAATAGTTCAGGATCTATGAGCTCTAATTCAAGATTATAACCAGTCACGAACACCAAAGGTCATGACCTCCCAGTGTGGCTGTTATGAGTAAATATTGATTACACTGCAGTCAGTCAGCTAAGTGGAGCCACTGGAGCAGAGCACAGCTATGTACTGTGGTGTTTTCTGAAAGGAGTAATATCGGGCCTAATCCCAACCCCAGCTCTGCCCTCAGCCCTGCCCTCACCCCAGCCGGTGCACTTGTCTCTGCTGCACACATCAGCATGTGCAGCTCTGTTTAGGGCTCAGGTTTCTCAGGGCTCCTGCGTGGTGCAGTCAGATCTTCGCGGCAGTGTATCTGCGCGGCCCCCTTCGTTTCGAAGTCCTCATGCTCAGGCTTCCTCGGGGGCCCACCGGCTCGCCAGCTCCCGAGTTGGTATGTGAGGTCACAGGTTCTCGCCCCCTCCTTCATACATGTCATCGGACTCGCTTGCCTCAAAGAAAGTTCTCTGTTGACTTCCTCTGCTGACAAGTGAGCCGTGACCAGCTCCATGGCGTGGAGCGCTAACCGCCAAGCAGGGCCTTGAAAGAGAATAAAGTAACACTCTGTTATGAAATACTTTATGTTGGCAAATTCATGATGTAGCTTGTACTTTGGCTTTCTGTATTAATGGACTCTTTCTTGCTGGTAGTGATACATGACAAATATTCAACAAGATCTCTGTATGATTTAATGAGTCTGTTTTAAACAGATTGGTTGTTATTACGGCGTGTACGTGCTCCTCTGACATTAACTGGTTAGCTTGATGGCAGAGGAGGGGGAAACAGCAATCCTTGCTCTGAGCATCATTCATTCATTCATCTTCTACCTCTTATCTGTCCGCTCACTCTGGGTGAGGGGTGGGGTCACCCTGGACAGGTCTCCAGCCCATCACAGGGCCAACACACAGAGACAGACAGAGACCAACAACCAGTCACACTCACACTCAGACCTACAGACAATTCAGAGTCAACAGTTAACCTGAACGTGATGTCTTTGGACGGTGGGAGGAAACCGGAGGGCCCAGAGGAAACTCACACAGAAAGGCCCCGGGCCTGGGAGTCGAAACCGCAACCTTCTTGCTGTGAGGCAACAGTACTAACCACTATGCCGCCATGCTGCCCTCACTCTGATCATAAGAAAATGAAATTTCTTCTCCACATTTAAAGCTCACTTAATAATGCAGTGTATATATTATTAATAGAAATCTGAAAGAAAGTGTGTAGAGGAAGGTGTCCTGTTTTACATGTCCGGGTATTTATGGTCGGGAGCTGTGATGCAAAATTTGTTACTTTAGACACTGACGGACTATTTCCATTCTTTATGCTCAGCAAAGCATACCAGGTGCTGACTGCGGCCTTATATTTCATGGACAAAGGTGAGAGTAGTATCAATCATGTCATGTAATGTTCAATCAAATGTCAAAGTAGAGTTTTAAGTAGCGGAATTGGGTCTCCTACACACAACGATAAGAGGTTTCATTATTTCATAAATCCCAGAACAAAGAGGGGATTTCAAGCCACACAGCAGCAGCGGTGTCAACCTTAAGATTGACAGAATGGCCTGATCTTCTTTTTCGGGTGTTTGCGAAGTGGAGGCTCAGGAGGAGGCAGCAAGCCCTGACAGAGAGCTGCCAGTGCACACAACAGAAACCTACCCACGAATTGTTGCCTGTGGCTTGCCCTTTGAAGGTGCGTGTCTCTTCTTGACATTTCATGTCAACTTGCCTTGGGAACATTGGAATCCATCCTTTTGGTCCAAAGTTTGTGCTCAAACTGTCTTACATGATGCCGAAGATATAAACCACTTCAATGTTTGAGCGAGGTACAAAGTCGTTAATCCTCAGAGTCAATATTAACCATTCAAAAAAAAAAAAAAAGAAAAAAGAAAGAAATAGAGGTGTCAGTCTTTCTTCCCAATATAACACTTTGATGTTTGGGGTTAAGTTCAAAGTATTGTGACCAGTTTAAACTGGAAATATATAAATTATACAATGCAAAACACTTGCAAATTTTGGTTTTAATCCTGTTTTACTGGAGTCTGGAGTAGAGTAGCACACCACCCTGCATTCACACTTGTCGGCTGCATGCCTCAGCACACCAGGGCTGACGGGGAACATGGCAAATTTGTGTCACTCCAGCAATTGAAACAGAGCAACATTAATAGACCATGCGGGTTGTAATACAATTAAAACATAAATATGCAAAATACACAGGGGTGTCACTGTTGTGCTGAATCTGCGGAGACAGGTGCCAGCTATCTTTAGTGTTTACTGCAAAGATCCTCCAGCAAATGTCATCACAGGCTGGATTGATACGTAATGTCTGGGAGCTTGAATTTCAACACGACTTCAGCCAAAAACAATCTAAAACTGTAAATGATCTCAGCAGGAGGAGGAGTCCTGCTCTAAAATAACAGAAAAATCAGGCTGGATATGCAAAAGCAATACACATTTCTGGATCAGCCTGTCTATTGAACATATATCAACCATATCTCTTTCTTTTTTTTTTTTTTTTTGCCTCTCTTCATTGATAACTGTGTTCCCTGTTATATGTCCTTGATATGAACGGAGGTGTGAAAAATATCCTGCATGTCTGAACAGAGAGCTTTGTTAGCTCCCAGGCGACTTGCCACAGAAACCCCACCATGCTCCCAGGTACAGAGAGCTGACAGAGCCTCAAACTTCGAATTGATTGTGCTCCTCTGACACGTCCCATCTTCTTGCGAGGCACTCACTTTCTCTTTCATCAGTTTCATTCTTGGCGATCTTGTGTTCAATTTGGCTGATTGAGCTGCTGTAGTTCCAGTTGCTGCCTGGCAATTTCTACAGATGTACACAAATTGTCAGTCAAGGAGTGACTGCTCAATAATATAGCCTTTACAGCCAATGCCCAAGGACCTGTAGGCCATTACACAGCCATTACCAGTGAAATCCTTGTCTGGACAAGTGGAGGGAAACTAATGTGTTGCTGTGACGAAAGGTTCTCATTGTGAGGGCTGCAGAAAAAGCCGAGCAGGGGAGATAGGATCAATTGCAAATTAAGCTTGTAGCTGTGAGTGCAGCCAGTGTGTCTTATCGTACTCATCATTACAAAATGGAAAGTTGTGTTTTTGGTTGACGCTCACGTTGAATCCTTAGAAGTCAGCTGTTTTGTGTTCACACTCCTTAGAAAAGTCTGAGTTTTTGCAAACATGCACGACACTGATGAAATTATTTGTTTTAGAGGCTGTTTATGATGTGTTTTAGAACAAAGATTTACACAGTAGCTCATAATGCATTTGTGTGAATGAAGAAACAGCCTTTGTAATGTTGACAGCTGCTGACAGTAAACAGCACAATAATGAATTAGCTAATTACACTTGATTTAAAAAAGGTTTAACTGTCTGCACATCGTGTTTATAGCTTGTGAAAATGTATTTGCCGTACTTTCTCTTTTCTTTTTAAAATACAGATTTGGCATTGAGGTAGATTTTGTTTTAATCACAATGTTGCATTAATGTACAGTAGACAGTTTTTCATCATAAAAATTAGCAGTCTAGACAACCCCAGCGCTGCCACTGTTTCTGACAAACTTGATTCTAGACTTGCACATCTGTCTTCATTTTCCTTTGGGTTTCAACTGTCTATCACAATGTGGTTTCCAAAATGTGGTGGGTGTTTTTTCAATGCACCCACACAAATCTTTCCAGCCCCAATTATAAATTTACTTTCATATTTTTCATGTGGTTCACCATGAGAACGTTTGTCACTTTCCCAGATATGTTTTTGGTAAACATCTATTTACAAAAATATGGTTCAGTTCTTTTAATTTTGATCTCATTTTGTAAAAAATAAATAAATAAATAATCACACTGACAAGCAGCCAGCGATGAACTTATGATCAACGACTAATGGAATTGCTTTAAAGTTCTACAGTACAGTCTGATTCCAGTCTCATATCGTCTAAGCTAATCAGAATGAACAGCATCGCCAAAAAAACAAAGAAAACAAACTGGCCATGGCATTAAAGTGTGTTAATAGTCACTCCTCTGTGCTGGAGAAAAAATGTTCGTTTGGAGGGGGAGGCTCTTGTGTCTTGGATTAATTAAGCGAAGGAACTCCCAGTTTGGGGAGCTTAGCATGTGCAGGGTGATGTTTTCTTCAGCGTCTTTTCCACAGGGATAGGTTTGCACTCATCTTTGATAGTTAACCCCATGCGACCCTTCCCTAGAGCCAGTCCCACTCCCACCTTGCTGCTCCTGCTTCTCATTAGAGCCTGTCCACTAGTCTGGCTGGGTTTAAGTAGGCCACCACCCAGGCCACTGACGCACTGCTCCTTCCAAAAGACATAAAATACTCATGTGTGTATGCTCCATGCAGGTTTAGTGTAGACTAAGATGTTATTGTTTAAGCACAAAAGTGGATTTAACATTTTATTGCGTTTATATGAACATATCCATTTGTCAGTTGAATGGACTGAGCAGAACAACTTTGAATTGAATATTTAATAGTCAGATTTAATTAGTTGTATACACGCACAAATGCACAATGTCTTCATATACAAATATATCTCTTATTTACAATTTTAAGCAGCTTTGATCTGATCTGAAAACATGCATGTAAGTGAAATGGAAATGTCTTTCACTCACACACAATCTCAGTTAGCTGATTGAGCGACATGAGATAAGGTGTTTTGATGATTTTTTTTTTTCAGCAGAGGCGAAAGGGTTGTAACTGCAGCTGAGTCATTACCCTGTATCATTGCTATTTCAGTGTATGATGAGATGTGAATTTGTCTGACCTCCCATGGGCAGCACAAAGGGCTGAATTCAAAAGCAGGGCACCCAGGGGCCAAGCTGGCGGCGGTCCCAGCAGAAGAGCACCAGCCAGCCACCACCTGCATACTGCTGCTCGCCCAGTCTCCCTGGATATGAACCCCCCAGCACCCGCCCTTGCTTAACTACCACCCCCTCTCATCCCATTGCCCCCCACTCAGCACACACACCCTCTCCCCTCCTCTGACAAGCCTCATCTGCATCCTACTCCCACTCCTAATATCTGCCCAGTCCATCTCATCTGTCCATCACCCAGCCTAAATTCTATGTGACAGCAACACTATGGCCTCAGCTGTGAACGCTCGGTTCATTCTGTCATCGAGCTGGTGCCAGGCTGTTTTTCAGATGCAGCACTGACACTGATACGTACAATCTCTTTTTTCAACACCCTATTTGCTTTTTGTTTTTTTTGTCATTTTCTTTTTTTTTTTTTTTTTTGTGCGGGTTTTATTGTTGTTTTTTTTTGTAAATGCCAAACTTTAATGACAGCAGATTAGACTTTTGTGTTGGACACCATTATCGCCCTTCTGCTTACTTTGGTGAATTTGCAATATTTTATAATTGCTTTTTGCAGATAAAAATCTTCATCACTAGCCCTGCCCTTTCCTTTTAACCTGATAAAACATCCAGTCCTACTACAAACGCCATAGTACTTACTATCAGTTAAAAAAAAAAAAATCTCATCTTAAATTATGGTAATAAGTTTGAAAGTACCATTTTGCATTACTTAGTAACTGTGTAATGAATGTGGTTTATCTGATCTTTCCTCTCAGGAAGAGATTAGAATGGGAATGAGTCTCTGTCGATCATTGTCCTTACAAATTTAAGATGTTGTCTGCAAAAACCTGGTTTCCATCTGTCCAAAGTTTTTTTCAGTCAAATGTCAGCAGTGACGGTGTCTCTTAACAAAGTGAACTTTGACACTTATTTCAGCTGTTGAATCTATACAAATGTTTATACAGTATCCCTGCCTGAGAGCCTGAGTTATCAATAAGGGTTTTGATTATTTGCCTTTAACGTCCATGTGTTCTATGTTCAGACTTGTGTTTTCTTCTATATCAGACAAAAGGTCTGGACGTGTTGTTAACTTGATAGTTTCAACGGTAAAACTTCCATCTTCTTCAGAAGCATCTCGTGACGTCACAAGTGACGTTCCTTAACCGGAGATCTTCCTTTGTCTGATATAGAAGAAAACCCAAGTCTGATTTAATATAAAGACAAGATGAACATTCCCAAGATATGTTCTATGTTCAGCCTAAGTGTTTCTCTCTTAGTTCAATACTGCCCCCTGGAAAATAGTTTTTGCACTGCAATCAACAAGGCTGGATGTGAGTGTGAAAAGATGGCAGCCCCCAGATTGATCATTCAGTCCTACGGTCTGACTCCACTGAGGTTCTGGATAGGCAGTGGCAGCACCACAACATTATATACACAATACTGTCAAGAATGACCTCAGACCACACATAGAAAATCTGAAAAACGAATCATTAATTCACTGAACGCATTACTTATAATAACTAAAAGGATGGTATTATATATACGCGCCAATAACAAAGGCTCTCTTCATCCACTCTGTTTTTCTGCCAGAGCTAACCCTAGTTTAAATTTTCACATTTATTATGACCACTGTTTGCAATTCATTTCCCGTCAAACTCAGATGTCACAACCCACATGACCCTTGCCCTTGAGCAAAAACAATATCAAAACATTAAGTGCTGGGAGAACGACTGAGGGCAGACAGGGAGCACTAGGATGCCAGGACTAGACAATAAAAAGGGCGAATCAGAGGATAGTAGAAATTCTCCTCCCAGCTGTAGACCTTGTTGGATCCCTGTCCCGAATTCCTGAGCTGTCTGGAAGAGCCCTTGGGGCTGGCAGAATGGCAGGGAGCATTGTGGGAGTTTGTCCTGATTCTGTAAGCCCAGGCAGGGGGTCCGAGGAAAGGGAGGGGGTTCAGGGATAGTTGTTTGATAACGGTGCATTTTTGACCCCCTCATGCTCCTGCTGTCTCTGTCCCAATGTCTGAGTCACACAGAGGCATTGGCGGCCCTTTAGACCTGTCTCTTAGATTCATGCCCAGACTAATTCACGGGCTTGTTGCGGGCGACAGCGTTTGACACCACGCATCAGCTTCCAAGGTGGACTAATGGGAGAGTTCATGGAAGGTTAAAGGGTTAGTGTTCTCTACTACTGCGCTAACCTTGATCACCAGGGTAATTATGAGGGAGAGATGGACTGAGAACATGCCTGAGGCTATGGACCTAGAAGAGCAGCAGAACACAATATATGTGTGTGTGTGTGTGTGTAAATGTTTATATGTGTGCAGAGGGCATGGGTATGTGCACATAGCAGGCACAACACAAGCATCATCAACTAGCACACACACACACACACACACACACACAAGTGAAATATTTCACACATGAACCTGTACTGGACTGACAATAATGTCACGTAATCTTATGTAATGCTATGCCTCGTCCAGGTGCTGATTAGAAAACAATATAATGACATACAGTCACACCCCATGTGGCTGTAGAATAATCTCTGGATCTGAGTGAGTGTTGCCGAGTTAGTAAATGAAATAAAGCAGATGTTAAAACAGCGAGTGGTCAGAAATGTGTGGAGTTTTTCTTGCAAGTTAAAGAAATAGCTTTGATGGAAACCAAATCCTGTGCACTGCCACTTCAGCAGAAATATCAAACATCTGGAAGGAACTTTGCAATTGTTTTTTTTCTTTGAAGTTTCACCCACTCCTGCATTACAACAACTACATTCTTATGGCAAAAGAGTGCTCTGAATGGCTGGTGTTTGTGCTGTGAAGTCATAATACATAATCAGAAGAAGTTGCGTTCTTCAAGGCAGACACTGACGAGGAGGAAAAACCTTCAGGTTGCTCCTAATCAGTTTGAGGCTGTCATACAGCATGAGAGCTGACAGGTCATATCGTGTGTTCATCAACATGCCGCAGTTATCGTGGAAGCACAGACCGCAGCTCCGTGTGCAGGACCAGTTCGGCCTCAGAGGGGGTGGTTTTGGAGGCGATCTATTATCAGTAATGGGTCAGGGTCACACAATGGGGGCACTTTGTCAGATCTGTTGGGGATGCTCTGCGGTAGGCAAAGGGGTTGCTTTGATCTTGGTGCGTATGTTCACCGGAGTGTGCCATGTCTGAAAACAGATCTGCTCTCTGACATTTCCCTCCCATAACTGTCTTAGGATCTGTAGCTCTTCTCTAGGGGAAAAAAAAAATATGAACCTTTTCCTAGAATTCCCTATGACTTTCAGGGTCGAAATTACACCCCAGTGCTGGAAACTGCCGACAGAGATAATATCTTTGTCTTTGCCATTGTCTATCCATTGTATCAAAGATAAATGGGATGTTAACAGTTGGTGTGTGCGTGTGCATGTGTGCATGCAAGTGTGCATCGGTGTGTCTCAGATACGAGACTGAACAGCCCAGTGTTTGTAGTTTTTGTAGTTCTGAGGGCCCCCTGTGGGTGTGCTCACTTTAAAGGGCCCAGTGAACTGTGAGGATTTGAGAC